>NC_139957.1:44107915-44187915 GCF_963454915.1 Gymnoscopelus microlampas | reverse complement strand
CCGACGGGTTCAAGGATGTATATGATGTCCTGTTGCATGGTGGGAGATCGTATCATCCTCTGTGGAGGACGAAACACACCCGATGACCTGTTTGTCTTAGATTTAAGCCCTAGTATGAAGACATTATGCAAGCTAGCAGTTATTCAGTACGATCTGGAGCAGTCAGAACTGCCACACGACATCAGGTGGGAACTGACAGCCATGACTAAAAGTAGAAACCACTAGAAATGTCCACTCAGAGGGGCGCGGTGGCGCAGTCGGTAGCGCGGTCGCCTCACAGTTAGAAGGTCCTCGGTTCGATTCCCTCCGGGGACGCTGTGGGCGTGTTCTCTCCTCCGCGCCATCACCCCAGGTGGGGTTGGTGAAAGGGCCTTTCTGTGTGGAGTTTTCATGTTCTCCCCGTGTCTCCTAGGATAGGTACCCTCACAAAAAACATGAAGTAATCCTGGTCTCTATACTGCCTCCCCCTGGTCAGCCGGGGCGCCTGATGGAGGGGAAAGGCGCTGGTTGGAATAACGCGTTCCCTCCACGCGTTACGTCCTGCCGGGGAAACTCCCCCCTGTCAGGTGATAAGAAGCGGCCTGCTCACTCCTCATGCATTGAAGGAAGCATGAGCTCAGTTCGGTGCTCTCCCCAGGCTGGCAGAGGGAGAGTAGCGCACAGGATTACAGCTTAGCCAATTGGCACTGGGTGAAAAAATGGGTTAGCAAATCGTGGGATTAAAAAAAACAAAAAAAAACATGTTAAAATATATATATTTAGCAGATCTACAAGCGCACAACGCCTCGCAGCGCGAGGCGTTGTGCGCTTGTAGATCTGCTATTTTTGGCTAAAGCTCTCCTCAGAATAGGGATGATTGGTTGAAGTGGTTAATGTACAGTAAACATCACACACGGATTTGGCGGACCCCCTGGTAGTAACTCTGAGGACGCCCTAGGGGTCCCGGACCCCCTGTTGAAGACCTCTGCTTTAGATCTACTATTCTGGGCGTCGGGGTTAGCTAGGGTCAAAATGGTCAAATTGACATTGATAAAAATGTACGTCCTAAAATGTTTACGTCCTCACAAGTGTGTTAATAAAATAAAAATCACACCCAGTGTGAAGGTAGCGGCGCCTTTGATACATTTTGTCATCGATATGTGTTTATAATGTGTTTATAGCCATGTGTTACGTGAAGCTTGACCAATCACTTTGTTGACGGGTCTGACCAATCAGAGCGTTGACAGGTCTGACCAATCAGAGCGTTGACAGGTCTGACCAATCAGAGCGTTGACGGGTCTGACCAATCAGAACGTTGACGGGTCTGACCAATCAGAGCGTTGACGGGTCTGACCAATCAGAACCTTGGCGGGCCTGACCAATCAGAACGTTGACAGACCTGACCAATCAGAACGTTGACGGAAAAGCCAGGTATAGAGCAGCGCCGCTAAAAACCTGTGTGTGTGTGTGTGTGTGTGTGTGTGTGTGTGTGTGTGTGTGTGTGTGTGTGTGTGTGTGTGTGTGTGTGTGTGTGTGTGTGTGTGTGTGTGTGTGTGTGTGTGTGTGTGTGTGTGACATAATTCATAGAGAGTGTAGTTCTACAGTAATTAGGAGTGGTTCGCTTCATTCGTTATTTTAATGGGACTTCTTGCCAGGTGCACCGCTCACTGTGTTCTACTGAGACAAGATTCACTGTGTGTGTGTGTGTGTGTGTGTGTGTGTGTGTGTGTGTGCGTGTGTGCAAAGGTGATTAATCAGGGCAGTATCTTTAGCAGCCTCAGGTCAGAGATGATATATGAGAGTACACAAACACACTCACACACACACACACACACACGCACACACACACACACACACACACACACACACACACGCACGCACACGCACATGCACACGCACACGCACACACACACCCACGTGTGTATCAGAAGGTTGTGGCCCGGGCAGAGAGGTTTGTGTCCTCGATGGGACGAGAGACAGGCTGAGACAACTCTACTGACCTTGATTCAGGGCTGTGTGTGTGTGTGTGTGTGTGTGTGTGTGTGTGTGTGTGTGTGTGTGTGTGTGTGTGTGTGTGTGTGTGTGTGTGTGTGTGTGTGTGTGTGTGTGTGTGTGTGTGTGTGTGTGTGTGTGTGTGTGTGTGTTCCGCGTTGCACAAAGCGACGCACTGCAAGCTTGTCAATGTGTTGTGTGATCTGTCTATGTATTGTGTATTTATGTCAGGGGTCTTCAACGTTTTCAGGCCAAGGACCCCCTAGCTGAGAGAGAGATGAAGCAGGGACCCCCTCTATGTATAAAATTGTGTTTCAGATACACTTTTGCTGCTCTTTTTTCCCGCTACACCTATAACTCTTTGCCAAAAATAGCTGATCTACAAGCTCACAACGCCTCGCAGCGCGACAATAAAGTATCTAAATGGATGGAAGTGCTTGAAATGATTGTGATTCTACATGAACTACTTTTGCTGGGGACCCCCTGGAACCTGCCCAGGGACCCCCGGGGGTCCCTGGGCAGGTTCCAGGGGGTCCCCAGCTAACGTACCCATTCGTAGCTCTGAGAGGGTGCAGTTTGCATCCCTACCCTCTCAGAGTGAATTTAACGCAGAGGATTTGGCTGCAGCGTTCATGGGTGAAATTGCGAGCGGTGCAGTTTTTGCGTGTGTGTGTGCGCCACACGCATGTCACAGGGTAAAAATCACATCCGTTTGTAACTCTGATTGTTGCAAATGTAACCAAATGGACCCCCGTAACTCAGACAATGTGACCGTGTGTGTTGTGGCCATGCAATAGCCTGAGGTGGGCAAATAAAAGGTTCAAAATGTTACTTGAGTAAAAGTACAAAAGCATTGTTATCAAAATATACTTAAAGTACCAAAAGTAAAAGTACTAATTTGTTTGAAAATAGCAGATCTACAAGCTCACACGTTTTGGGCTTGTAGATCTGCTATTTTTCAAATAGCCTATGTATAAAATGGGGCTAAAGTGGTTAATGTATGTTTGAACATATAATAATCTGCAAAGTAACTAGTAACTAAAGTTTTCAAATAATTATAGTAATTATTAAAGCACAATATTTGCCTTTTGAGATGTAGTGGAGTAGTAGTAAAAGTACTGAAAATTGGAAATACTCCATTAGAGTAAAAAAAAAACCTCAAAAGTGTACTAAAGTATAGTACTTAAATACATGCACTTAGTTACTTTACACCACTGACAGTGTATGCGTTTGCGTGTGTCTGTGTGTAGTGTAGTGTGTGTACATGTGAGCTCTCTCAGCTGCCCACTCCTTAACAGCTGCAGAAAGGTGTTGCTGATCGCTGCATGATGACTAATGCTGCAGTGCGTTCACACTGGCAACTACACAGCTAACAGGCTATAGCATCATGTTTCATCAGATACCATCAACTACACAGCTAACAGGCTACTATACCATCATGTTTCATCAGATACCATCAACTACACAGCTAACAGGCTACTATACCATCATGTTTCATCAGATACCATCAACTACACAGCTAACAGGCTACTATACCATCATGTTTCATCAGATACCATCAACTACACAGCTAACAGGCTATACCGTCATGTTTCATCAGATACCATCAACTACACAGCTAACAGGCTACTATACCATCATGTTTCATCAGATACCATCAACTACACAGCTAACAGGCTATACCGTCATGTTTCATCAAATACCATCAACTACACAGCTAACAGGCTACTATACCATCATGTTTCATCAGATACCATCAACTACACAGCTAACAGGCTATAGCATCATGTTTCATCAGATACCATCAACTACACAGCTAACAGGCTACTATACCATCATGTTTCATCAGATACCATCAACTACACAGCTAACAGGCTACTATACCATCATGTTTCATCAAATACCATCAACTACACAGCTAACAAGCTACTATACCATCATGTTTCAATGCAGCGACGTGAAGATAAACAAAGTATACAGCCGACGTTTGTAGCGGCTACAAAAGCTAACAAATAAGCTGAGCTTGGTTTCAACTTCAATTACAAAGATACGACGCTACGAATCTTGCTGCGCAGCTCTGTATCTTTTTGTAGCTGCCAGTGTTAACGCAGCATAATGCTGCGTTCACACTGGCAGCTACAAAAAGATACAAAAGATACAAATTTCCGCATTTGAAAATAGCAGATCTAAAAGCTCACAACGCGTCGCGTTGTGAGCTTTTAGATCTGCTATTTTCAAACATTTTAGTACTTTTACGTTTGGTACTTTAAGTATATTTTGAAGCCAATACTTTTGTACTCTTACTCAATTAACATTTTGACTTTAACTTGTAACAGAGTATTTTTATATTGTGGGATTGCTACTTTTACTTAAGTAATATATCTATTACTGTTAACCGGACACTATAGTATACGCCAACCAGAGTAAACTTCAAGGAACCCCGCTGTGCAGCCACCGTCTAATTTATAACAATAACCTGGAGACAGCTGTGCCGATGAACAGTCTCACATATTGAATTCAATGGAGAGTCATTACAGCTCTCAGAGAGAGAGAGAGAGAGAGAGAGGGAGAGGGAGAGAGAGCTGTTTGAAACGGTTTACTAGGTCAGTTACTATGTCTGTGTTAACCACTTAAACCCCCATATGGTTGAGCGGAGTCCCTCAGGGTTCCATGCTAGTGTATGTTCTGCTCTCTGCTAAGCTTTCACTATAAATAGCGCGAGAGAGAGAGAGAGATAACTCACTTTTTTTTGTTACGTAAAAGTATCAATTCTGCAATGTAGAAACACTGTTGCAAGTAAAAGACTGTAATTCAAATAGTACTTGAGTAAAAGTATTGGTTTCAAAATGTACGTAAAGTACCAAAAGTAGAAAGCACTCATTTTTGCAGAATGTCCCATTTCACGAGTTTTCAAACGTATACAATGTATACAAATCCATTGAAAATAGCAGATCTACAAGCTCAATCTTTCAGAAGACCAAGACTTACTTTTTTGTGTTAGTTTTTTTGGCCCCCCATGCCCCTGCAAAGTGCTGAAGGACACTCCCGGCAGACAGCAGGGACGTGCACAGATAGACTCTAGGTGGTGCTAGAGCACCTGCCCTTTGCCCTCTTGACCAGAAGTGCCCTTTTTTTTTCAGGGGTCTTCAGAGGGGGTCCGGGACCCCTAGGGGGTCCTCAGAGTTACTACAGGGGGTCCGCCAAATCTTTATGTGATATGATTTTTCTTTTTACCATAACCACTCGAAACCTACCATCCCTTTTCTGAGGAGAACTTTAGCCAAAAATAGCCGATCTACAAGCCCACAACGCCTCGCGCTGCGAGGCGTTGTGGGCTTGTAGATCGGCTATTTTTTGGCAAAGAGGTATAGGTGTAGAGGGAAAAAGAGCAGACCAAGTAAACAAAAAAAAGTATAATTTACTTGAGCACCTGCCCCTCAAAATGTCTGTGCACACCACTGGCAGACAGAGGGGGTGGCTTAACTCTGGTCCATGTGTAGTTGGTCTCCTCTCTGTCATGCTGCTGTCTCTCTAAGCCCCTACGGTCACTACGCTCTCTAAGCCAGTGGCTCTCAAACGTTTTCATGTCAAGGACCCCCCAAAATGATATGTATTTGGCCGCGGACCCCCATCTCAAATATATTGCTCCAGGGACCCCCCCAGAATCACAGATTTGAGTTACAAATGTCCGCTTGAATAGCCAAAGTATAAAAGGTTAAAATGATTGTCATGCTATATTAACACATTTAGCTGGGGACCCCCTGGAGCCCCCTCAAGTACCCCTGGGGGTCCCCGGACCCCACTTTGAGAACCAATAATGCTCTAAGCCCCTACGGTCACTATGCTCCCACAACGGTACACAGCTTCCACCTAAAACACACTTAATTCCTCCTGACAAAATAGCATGCTGCCGTAGAAACGGCTCGGACCTTATTTGTGCAGCGCTAAGCACAGCGCTAGAGGGAAAATGCTAATGCTACCTGTGCAAAATTTTCGCCAGCGCCACCTGACAAAAGAACTAAACAAAAGAGCAGTGGTAGACAAAGTAGGATATACTCAAACCATGTTCTCACCCTGATGAAGATTTTAAAGGAGTAGCTCACCCAAAAAAATGACTTATTTTCTATCAATTACAGTATTACACGCCCCAAGTCTTGAAATAGTTTGTATTTTTTGTCTCATTCCTAAGCCAATAATATGATGACCGGTGGAGTCAGTCTTTATCTCCTTTGAGCACCCGGTTGGCCTCTGTTTTTTTCTCTACTCAACCCCAGTACTCATATAATACTCAATTACACGTGACAGTTACTTTCTAAAAGTTTTACAGGGTTTTTGGGGTAAAGGGCAATTAATTGTATTAATACCTATTACAAGACTTTTTTATAGAGACCATCGGAATGAACTAAAAATTGTGGTAATTAATTTTGTTGCGTTAAAATAGCTGTTTCTGAGGATATCATGAAGCCTGGTTCCAATAAATAAATGTAAAGGTACTTTTTACCTATATTTAAACTTGAAAACGGGTCAAAAATGACCTTAACACAACGGAAGGGTTAAACAAAAGTTGCATAGTGCCGCTTTAAGTACACAAGTAAATGTACTTATTTAGTTACTGTCCACCACTGCAAAAAAAAGTGAATGTGTTGAGATGAAACAGTGTGAATAAAGCTGAGTGTGAGCCAGTGGAGTGTGGAGCGTGCTGCTGTGGGGGGACGGTGGGGGCTGCTGTGAGGGCTGCTGTAGGGGGGGGCGGTGGGTTTACGCGAGGAGGAAAAAAAAGGCTCTGGTGGGATTTGGAGAAGGTGTGACTCAGAACATTTTATCCCTCTTACTCAGCACACCTAGAGCACGTCTTATCCCTTTAACCCATCCAAACCGGGAGAGCATCTGTGGCATTTGAACATGTCTTTCGGCTATTCAAAGAATAGCAGATCTACAAGCTCATAGCACGGCACCCATAGCAGATCTAAAGGGTTAATTCACTAAATTGCTAGTAATTAATCCGTTAAGGCCATGAACGCATCTGTGTCATTTTACGATTTTTATATATTTTTTTTATAAATTTTGCTATTTTTTGAATAATGGTGGAAATGTGTGCAAATCTTTGAATATATATATTTTTAAAGTGAGCATTTGTAACTCAAATCTTTGCCTCTGGGGGATTCTATACATGTCTTCTAAATCCTAACAGTTTGTCTTCTTTAAATAACATATGTTGCTATAATATCAGTGGTTCTCAAACTTTTTTCATGGCAAGGACCCCCAAATTCATATGTATTTGTCAGCGGACCCCCCATCTCAAAATATTTTGTTCCAGGGACCCCCAGAAGCATAGATTTGAGTTACAAATGTTTCGCTTTAAAAATTCAAAGATTTGCACAAATTTTCCCGATTTTCCAAAGTAAATAATGGTAACAGTATGTGTTACGGGATTGACTGGGTTAAGCTCGACCGTGCCTCAATATGCTCTGGGATTCCTGCTTTATATGGGAAAATAAAATACAATAAATACAAGCTCAGGTTCGGAGGAGGACTCCAAATAAATGTGTTCTGGGATGACTCCGAAGGAGCGTTGCAAATGGAACCAAATGGACCCTGTACGGGTCCATTTGGTTCCATTTGCAACGCTCTTCCGGAGTTAAATTAAGACTTAAACGATTATGCTGTTGGCAACGCACAAAAGAGATCTCACAGTTTCTCCCCCGCCAAGGTGTCGACTGAGTAAAGAAGGATGAGGATATTCATCGAATCAAATCTGTCCCTTGAGTTCTTTATTTCACGTTTAAATGCCGTCGTGGGCCTTCAAATGCGATCTTAATTGCCGCTGTGCGTGTGTGAAACGACGCTATACAAACAACCTGCCTGGTGGGATGCCATCCAACCAGGACAAAATGTGTGGCTTCAGGGGACAGAGCGATAGACGAGACGAGCGCCAAGACGCTTGCTTGTTTTTTTGTGTTCTTGTTCGTTCGTTCGTAAGTACAATATTTGCCTCTGAGATGTAGTGGAGTAGAAGTAAAAGTACTGAACATTTTAAATAATCCAGTGAAGTAAAACATCCTCAAATGTGTACTTAAGTACAGTACTTGAGTAGCCTGATTATCAGCCTGAAGCTGCGTGGAGCTTCAGTCTGACATTGGCTGCAGTGTCCGTGATTACCAGGGGGAGGGGATTCAAATTTCCCTAAACCAATCACAAGAGATCCACGGATCCGCCTACATCTGACGTCATCGCACAGCTTGTTTTAGCAGACATTCGCTGATTGGCTTGTCGTTAGACCACTCCCACCTCCGACTCTGATTTGACAGGTTTTTCTTCGACCGTGAAAAGCCAATAGGCTCACATTATGACACCAGACCAAGAGGAGCAGTCCACTCAGAGAGTGGGCGTGGGGTCTATGGTCTGGAACCAGGCTAATACTTGAGTACATGTACTTAGTTACTTTACGCCAGTGGACACGCCGAACACATGCAGATAGAGTTGGGTCTTAGCTACTGCAGAGCAAAGTCTGTTGAGGTTGAGGTTGACCCAGGTATTCCGTGGTGTAAGTCGCACACCCAGGAGGACTGGGTTGGTTGAAGGAGAGTTGATGAACTTCCTCAACGTGGATGTTGAATTGTGGACCACATGGCTTGTTCCACCGGAAACGGTTCTCGCTTCTCGAGAGAGAGAGAGAGAGAGAGAGAGAGAGAGAGAGAGAGAGAGAGAGAGAGAGAGAGAGAGAGAGAGAGAGAGCTATAGATGGTGAGTTATAGTGCTGTTTTAAGGTCCTGACGGATAGAAAGTGTCACACACTGGCGTCAAGAAACACACTCCCCGTTGTTAACGACTGTACCGCAGTCACATGATGTAGGGACATTGGAGGCGTCAAGTGGAATGCGTCACGACCTGTTCATGTGTCTTTCAGACCGTGTGTTTATTTCTGAGTGTCAACGTGAGGCACAGATCACCAGAACACATTCATGTGTGTACAGTATGTCCTTGCTGTCTTGCAGAAACCTCTCATCCAGTGATGAGAAAAGTACTCAAATGTTTTTCTTAAGTAAAAGTATCAATACTGCAATGTAGAAGTCGGAATTCAAAATTCACTTGAGTAAAAGTACAAAGGTATTGGTATTAAAATTAACCTAAAGTACCAAAAGTAAAAGTACTAAAATGTTTGAAAATAGCAGATCTACTAGCTTCGCGTCGCGACGCGTTGTGAGCTTGTAGATCGGCTATTTTCAAACAGTCTAGGTATACAATAGGGCTAAAGTGGTTAATGTATGTTTCTTAATGTAATACTTTATATCTGCAAGGTAACTATATTGCACTTTTACCTAGTGCTAGGTGTACTCTTAGTTGCTTGTTTTAGAAGAGAATGCACTTCTGGTGATTAGTAGTTTTGTTCCCTATGTTGAATGCACTTATTGTAAGTCGCTTTGGATAAAAGCGTCTGCTAAATCACTGTAATGTAATGTAATGTAAAGAGGAAAGTTACAGAGTGCAGCTTTAAGTGATATGTTTTTTGTTAATCATGACAGTTAATTGTGATAGTAATCATTGTTATATTGTGTTTCTGCAGTAACATGCAGGTCTCCCCATCTCTCCAGCTCTTTAATAAACAGAAAAAGGTTATACATTTTAATAGATGGTTAAATAGGTTTGTCTCTGAAAATACATTTACCCCATTTTCCTTTGCTTGCACTATATAGCTGATGGTGAAATGACTTTACATCACACACACACACACACACACACACACACACACACACACACACACACACACACACACACACACACACACACACACACACACACACACACACACACACACACACACACACACACACACACATATGGGTGAGGAGAAAGTCCTTTACAAAAACAAAAGTACCCTGTGTTCTGCATGACAGAAAACTACACACATATAAAGACAGGGACGCCTCCCGCCGTCAATGTGAACGAGTGTCCTCGAGTGACACAACGTGTCATTAATGGTTTCCATCTGTCAGAGGACCCACACAGCACTTTATAGGTTAGAGACACATCACATTACAGAGAGAGAGAGAGCATCACATCACATTAGAGAGAGAGAGAGAGAGAGAGAGAGAGAGAGAGAGAGAGAGAGAGAGAATCACATTAGAGAGAGAGAGATGGCACATTAGAGAGAGAGAGTTGGAGTGAGTAGTAATGTGTGATATGAGTGAGGAGGTGAGGGGCGTGAAGTGTCTGTCTGTCTGTCTGTCTGTCTGTCTGTCTGTCTGGCTGTCTGTCTCACAGCCGTCCCCGACCTGTCTGTCCCCCCAACACCATACACTTACAGTATCTCACTGCCACTCACCATAATATGCACACATGCATGCAGACAGTGTGAGTGAGTGAGTGTCAGCCAGCCAGTGATTACTATTCAATAATATGATTGTGAAATGAAGCGTTTTGCACAATGAGTACTCTTTACGTTCGGTACTCCGAGTGTGTTTTGATACCCACAAATATACTGTTGTACTTTTACCCAAGAATAATTGTGAATACAGCAGGGGTCAACAACGTTTTCAGCCCAAGGACCCCCTAGCTGAGAGAGAGATGAAGCAGGGACCTCCCTCTATATTGTATAACATTGTGTTCATATTCAACTTGTGTTTACTGGTCTGCTATTTTTTCCCTCTACACCTATACCTCTTTGCCAAAAAATAGCAGATCTACAAGCTCACAACGCCTCGCAGCGCGAGGCGTTGTGAGCTTGTAGATCCGCTATGTTTGGCTAAAGTTCTCCTCAGAAAAGGGATGTTAGGGTTCAAGTGGTTAAGGTTAAAAAAAAAAAACATATCGCACAAAGATTTGGCGGATCCCCTGTAGTAACCCTGAGGACCCCCTAGGGGTCCCGGACCCCCTGTTGAAGACCCCGGGAATACAGTGTGTGTGCGTGCGTGCGTGCGTGCGTGCGTGCGCGTGTTACAGTGAGACATATTCCCCTCAAGCCTCTCACAATGGAATCTTCACAGTCATCCTCTCTGAGGAGTACAGATTGGGTCCATTTGGTTCCATCTGTACTCTCTCAGAGTTAAATGAACACACCGTGTCCCAAGCAGTGTCAAGGCAGGGTGACAAATGATTGCAATCAAGGACGATTAAAAAACGTAGACGTGTAACGATACCGCTTTTCATTTAGCAATATTATTGCTAATATGGCCAACAGCAATTAACCCATAAAGACCTGAGGCTATTCTTAAAGATCAAACATTTTCTAAATTCAAACGTTTTTTTGAAAAAAATCAAAAAAAAAAATGTTTTCAAGATTTTTCTAAAATAGCAGATCTACAAGCTCATAGCGCGGCACCGAGTGCCGCACTATGAGCTTGTATATCTGCTATTTTTGAATAGCCAGTGACACAGATGCGTTCCAGGTCTTAATGGGTTAAATTAGTAGATTAATTCGTTGAGATGATGAATTGAAATGAGATGGAAAAGCAGCCCTCTAGCGTTATTAATCACCACTCTATTGGAAGATTAATCAAATCACTCTCTGATAGGAAATGGCGGCCTGTAGAAGCACTATAGCGCTTATCTTCTGTGGCACCTCTGTGTTCAACCATAAGGTACATTATAAATGTGTAGATTGGCTATTGTTGGCTAATGTTCTCCCCAAAGATGTGGGTGAGGAGGTTCAAGTGGTTAATATAATGAACAAAAACTGTAAATTGTACATGGAACATGTATGTAGCGTCTTTATCCATGGTGCTGTATATACGATGTGCATTACATTCACCCATTCACACACACATTCATGCACCGACGGCAGAGAAAACCATGCAAGGTTCAGTGTCTTGCTCATGGACACTTTGACAATAAGACAAAAATCACACCCTGTGTGAAGGAAGCGGTGCCTTTGGGGCGGGCCGTAACTCATTTCAGTTCGTCCCTATTGGTGGTTTTAGTCCATGTACAAAATGTGTACTCCGTAGCATGCTGCGAACTTGAGTTATGCTTTTTAAAGGCCAGCCAATGAACATCCCGTGCTCATACGGGCGGAGGGACATAACATACGCTGGGGGTCCATGGACCCCTCTTTGATAACCAGTGGCACGTGTGGCCAATGAGAGGAGAGATGGCATAGGCAATCTCCAAGTCTGTGTGTGTGTGTGTGTGTGTGTGTGTGTGTGTGTGTGTGTGTGTGTGTGTGTGTGTGTGTGTGTGTGTGTGTGTGTGTGTGTGTGTGTGTGTGTGTGTGTGTGTGTGTGTGTGTGTGTGTGTGTGTGTGTGTGCGTGTGTTTGTATGTGTTGCTTCTTTGCCGTGCTCATCCCGTGCTCAAACAAACGGACATAACATACGGACGGACATACGGACAGAGTCAAACGTAGAGCGGTTGGCACCGCTAAAAATAGGGCTCGCAACTCACTTTTATGCTCCAAGGTTTTATTCAAACAAACAACAGATGTTTGTTTGAATAAAACCTTCGAGCATAAAAGTGAGTTGCGAGCCCTATTTCTGTTTCAGTATCTCTGTTCATACGGTTAAAGCTCAGCACCAAAGAACGGAGGATATGCGTTATTTGTTTTTCAGGACACTTTGACACTAAGGCCACGTTTAGTAGACAACGGTCTCGACAACAGTGATTTAAAAACGCTGTAGTGTGCATGCGTGGGAAAAATGTGTTCTATCACGCAGCCACTACTCTGTGGAATGCCCTCCCTTCAGCCCTAAAATCCCTAAATTCTCTTGCAAGAGTTTGGGCTTGTTTTTATGTAAAGTTGCTTGTAAATATTGGTAGTTGTGCGGGTTTGCGGTTTAAAGTGCTGATGTAGCCTAGCCCCTGGCCTAGCTAGTCGCTTTTTTGGGGCTCGTTTTCATAGATCTGGTTGCTTATTTCTCTCACACAATCTGGCAACACTGGTTCTGCAAATCGCTATTGTGAGCCGACGTGAGCCATGACATCAGGCGTTTTGCCGTTTCCCCGTATCGCACGTTTACATGGAGACGCGAGGCTCAGCGTTTTCAAAGATCTCCACCCTGGAAGGTGGTTTCACTTCGGTACGTTTTCAACCCTGCATAACGCCTTTGGCGTCTAAACGGACATTATATCTGATCTTCTATTTTCCTGTTTTTCTCTAGGGACCACTGTCGTCTGAACGGGGCCTAACTGTGGGGGAGCCCGGGATCGAACCGGGAACCTTCCGGTCGCCAACCAGCCGCTCTACCTCCAGAGCCATTTGCTGACCCTATACAGTGAGATTTTATCTTTTGTCTTTTTCTTTCTAACTATCTAATGGCACAGT
Organism: Gymnoscopelus microlampas; assembly: GCF_963454915.1. Classification (NCBI taxonomy): domain Eukaryota; kingdom Metazoa; phylum Chordata; class Actinopteri; order Myctophiformes; family Myctophidae; genus Gymnoscopelus; species Gymnoscopelus microlampas. Next base: position 44,174,688 of record NC_139957.1, on the reverse strand, counting down.
GCTGACCGAAGAGTTCTGACGTCGATGCCAAATTGTTGTTCCCTCTTCATTGATAAGATCACTGATATGACAGATATTATAAATCTCCTCTGCTTATTTTCTCCTATCATCCTGCCTCCAGCTTATCTTATCTGTAATACAATCCACAGAAAGTGAGTGATTTATGCTTGTCGAAACAATCAACAACTTGTCTGGTCCAGAATGAACGCTTTTGCTTACTTCTGTAATCTGACATCATCAGCTTTTATCTCTGTTGCTTCTGCTTTCATTTACGGGGGGGGGGGGGGTACATTTTACTACATAAAAGCTTGGAAGCACTTTACAATGGTGTAAAACAATGCTGCGTTTTAGGCGTGACTAAGGGATATAACCCATTGAGGCATGAGGTTCCGATTCTGCAAAATGTCTTCTAAATCCTAAACGTTTTTCTGAAAAACGTATGTTTCTATATCAGTGGTCTTCAAACTTTTTCATGTCGAGGACCCCCAAAATGATATGATTTTGGCCGCGGACCCCCATCGCAAAATATTTTGAGATGGGGGAGATGGGAGCAAAGATTTGAGTTAAAAATGTTAGCTTTAAAATAATATATATATATTCAAAGATTTGTACACATTTTCACGATTTTTCAAAAATAGCAGATCCACAAGCTCATAGCGCGGCACTCGGTGCCGCGCTATGAGCTTGTGGATCTGCTATTTTTGAATAGCCAAACTGTAAAATAATGCTTTTTAGCTAAAATCAAAAAGTGACACAGATGCGTTCGAGGTCTTAATGGGGTAAGGAACCTTACAGAGGTGTTGTGATGTGGAGTGAGACATCTACAGTATTGTGGTTGAATGCTGCCAATTGCACATTTAATGCAACAAAATGGGCTCATATTGTAAAGAAATTGGTGTTACCAATGATACTAATGACGGCTCTGTTCCATTTAGTGCATCACTAGTGGTTCTCAAACTTTGTAATATCAAGGACCCCCAAAACTCTCAGAGTGTACCACTACTAAGGACACCAGGAATGCACTCATTGGCCTATGAGATATGAATACAACTATGTCTGTAAATATCCCCATACAGGCTTATATAATGGAGTTATAATCCGTCATCATTATGACGGTATTGCGCCGCCTACAATGATCGGCTATTTAAATCCATTCTTTGTTCAGACTTAACAGTAAATTACATGTAACAATGTATCCAGATGCTGCACTATTAGTCACAGCTGCCGTGTGTGTGTGTGTGTGTGTGTGTGTGTGTGTGTGTGTGTGTGTGTGTGTGTGTGTGTGTGTGTGTGTGTGTGTGTGTGTGTGTGTGTGTGTGTGTGTGTGTGTGTGTGTGTGTGTGTGTGTGCGTGTATTTGTACATACAGTAAAGGTGTCATTGCTCTCAGATTGGTGTGACTCACAGAGGCACTCAAGCCTATTTCACACTTTGAAAATGAGAGAGGGAGAAAAAAACATACATTAATCTCCATTCCTGATGGGTGGGCGTTCGGCAGAGGTTTTTATACAGCCTGTATTATCGTTGCAGTCGGGCAGAAACCTTGTATCTCCAATTAACCATATTAGAGTTTTTTTTAAAGCGGTGGTGCCATGGTTTTGCACTTTTTCTGTTTTTCATGTGTCTATGAGGTTGATAGATCTCCATTAAGCCCCCTGGTGGTGTTTTTATGGTGTTTTATGTCTTCTCTGACTGTTTTGAGTTTCTACCTGGAGGCTGAAACCTTGAGGGTCAAACGTGCCAATAGAGAAACAGCCATTTAATGACACAGTAAAAACAAACCCTCCCCCTCATTATCATAACACAACACAGGTGTGGGCATGAGGAGGAGGAGGGACTAGGACAGGTGGCTGTTGGCAGTCTTTTTACAACAACCGCAGACTATGTGTTTTTTGCCGATGAAGTGTATATATAGTTTTGGACCGCGACGGAGGTGCCCCGTCTCAAGCGAACTTGAGCCACTAGAGGCACCACTGAGCGAGCTAAAGCGAGTGAGTCACCGTGCCAAACGTTGCGAAGTTCGCTTGAGCCGACTCAGCGCCATCCATGTTATGTACCAATAAGAGTTATGTACCGATATAGGTACAGAATCGTGAATCATGTTTTGGGGTGAGCGTTTGCCCCAACAGCCACTCAAAGCGACTACTGGCCAATCACAGCGCGTCTTTTCCGGGACTTGTCAGAAGCTAGTTGTATAAAACTATCACGCATTTACAAGCTCACAACGTGTCGCACAGCGACGCGTTGTGAGTCAGTGTGTCTGTGGGGTTTTATAAAAAATGTACCAATGAAAATAATTAACAAGAGCTTCTGACAAAATAACAACACCATTGGATCAAATGGAACACGGGTTATTTTGTCCTTTAATTTCCTTAAAACCAACAGATTTGTACATACAAGGTTTCCACCACACAGCGGCTACATCCTCACATAGTACAGACGGAGCCCAAGATCAGGTTTGAATATAATCTGATTACGCAATTAGCATATTGCCTTTAGACTCATTAAATGGCAATGAAGTGAAATTACAGACATGAATTGGAGCCGTAATTATGTCGTCGTAAATTGCTTGAAGCCCCACTGTAGAGCACGGCTACTGTACATGCAAGACTGTGTGCACAACACAGTCTTAAACCATTCTGTGTGTGCGTGTGCGTGTGCGTGTTTGTGTGCGTGTGTGCGTGTGTGCGTGCGTGCGTGCGTGCGTGCGTGCGTGCGTGCGTGCGTGCGTGCGTGCGTGTGTGTGTGTGTGTGTGTGTGTGTGTGTGTGTGTGTGTGCGTGCGTGTATTTGCATAAATCATAAATAAAGCAGACATATAGGGTTTATAATAAACATGATATACAGTGGCAGCAACACACAGGGTGTCAGGGTTTACTGTTACACAACAGAAAAGGCTGTGTTAGTGTGTGTTGCATAATGAACATAATTATGGTGTGTGTGTGTGTGTGTGTGTGTGTGTGTGTGTGTGTGTGTGTGTGTGTGTGTGTGTGTGTGTGTGTGTGTGTGTGTGTGTGTGTGTGTGTGTGTGTGTGTGTGTGTGTGTTAGTATAGTGTATATGTTTGTTATGTTTACTGGTCTAATGCTATTAGTATAAGTGCTGGTGGTTAATGTGTATGTTAATGTGTGCTGGGTTGCATTTCTGTAATTGGTTGATCTTTGGTAGAACCGTGTGTTGTAAGCCTAGAGATACTGTATTATAGATATGATACATTAGTAAGTAGTACATCTAATATGCAATGTGAAATGGGTTTAGACAGTATAGTTTTAACCCTACTGATGATGTGTCGCACTGTCAGTATGGCAAAACAGGTCTAGAAATCACTCTTTTAGCACAATACCAGGACTACTTTTCTATATTGTTAAAATCTGGTCAATTATGTCCTAAAATTATCATTTGGAGCCCTTTTATGCCAAGCAACAATGTAAATGTATAGATAAAAAAAACTAACAAACGTACAGTATATGTATCACCCCTGGCCATGTACCACCCACGTCCCATGTTTACAACATAGGTCAACATCACTTTCAGAGTTTCAAAGCAAAAAATAATAATTCTAGATTATAATAGTACTTACATTACAATACATTATACAGCACCTTTATCCAGAACACTTCTTCAGCACTAAAGTCAGCATTGCATTTGCACGCACGCAGGCACACGTTTTCAATCTTTAGAAAATAGCCGATCTACAAGCTTGTACAGTAGATCGGCTATTTTCAAATGGCCAAAATGTGTAGGGTTGAAGTGGTTAATGTATGTTTTGTAATAATAATCCAAAAACAAAAAGTAACTAGTAACTAAAGTTTTCAAATATTTGTAGTGGAGTAAAAGTACAATTTGCCTCTGAGATGTAGTGTAGTAGAAGTGAAAGTATTGAAAATTAGAAATACTCCAGTAAAGTACAAATACCTCAAAATTGTACCTAAGTACAGTACTTAAGTAAATGTACTTAGTTACTTTCCACCACTGCCAACCTGACTGCAACCCAGTGCATCTGTACACTCAGAGTTGAGTGGAGAACGGTTTGCTATCAGCACCGTACGGGTAAAAAGGTCTGTATCAGCACCGTACGGGTAAAAAGGTCTTTATCAGCACCGTACGGGTAAAAAGGTCTCTATCAGCACCCTACGGGTAAAAAGGTCTCTATCAGCACCCTACGGGTAAAAAGGTCTCTATCAGCACCGTACGGGTAAAAAGGTCTCTATCAGCACCGTACGGGTAAAAAGGTCTCTATCAGCACCGTACGGGTAAAAAGGTCTCTATCAGCACTGTACGGGTAAAAAGGTCTCTATTCCCATCAGGGACCACCTGGTGCTACAAAGCACCATGCACTTGACATACAGTACGGGGAGAGATGGAAGATCAAAGCTTCCGCCAAATGGCGTTATATAAAGCCCATTGTGTGTGTGTGTGTGTGTGTGTGTGTGTGTGTGTGTGTGTGTGTGTGTGTGTGTGTGTGTGTGTGTGTGTGTGTGTGTGTGTGTGTGTGTGTGTGTGTGTGTGTGTGTGTGTGTACACAAACCCCATTGTGTTATGTGTGTCCGTGTTAGTGTGTGGGTTATAAAGCATGCTAAAGTAGCTTTCTAAAAAAAAAACTAAAAGCACAAAGCGAGAGCCACAGGCTTCGCGGCGAATAAATCATCCCGGAAATGTATTCCGTTCGCCCGCGAGAGAGATGCGCCCATGCGGAACTGAGTCGTCCAAACCATATTGTTAGCATCCCACCCCCCAGTTAGGGGATGAAAAAAGAAAAAAAAGAACAAATTGTTTCAATTTCATTCAGGATCCAGGAACACATCTGTGTCGTTTTAGATCTTTGGCTATTCAAAAATAGCAGATCTACAAGCTCATAGTGCGACACTGGAGCTTGTAGATCTGTTATTCATTACAAATCATGTCAAAATCTTTGAATATATGTATTTTTAAAGCGAACATTTGTAAAATGTTTTGTTCCAGTCACCTCCAAAAGCAAAGATTTGAGTTACAAATGTTTGCTTAAAAATATATATATATAGATATGCACAAATATTCACGATTTCTAAAAAAAAAGTGGTTAATGTATAGTTTTATATGAATAATCTAAATCTGCAAAGTCACTAGTAACTAAAGCTGTGAAATAATTGTAGTGGAGTGAGATGATTTGGCAAAATCAACCCTAAAAGAAAAGAAACACACAGTCGATGCATGATGCTCCAATTATATAATATATAGACCTGTATAGAAAAAAGGAGAAGCCTGTGGGCTTATAGTTCATGCGTGGATATAGTTAAAATGCCTTTATTAGTTTATGCATAATGTACATAAAAAAAAGCTATATCAGGAGAACGTTGAGCGGTTTTGACCTGTGTGTGGGTGTACTTCAGGGCAGAGCTACAGTAATTAACCAGAGTTCACTCCTTATATAAACACATGATGTGGCCAGGAGGCCTAATTAATTAATTACTCCAGCATAATCATTCATATCGTTGTTGTCGGGCAGAAACCTCTTATCTCCATATTCTAACTTTTACTGTTTTTTTCCCCCCGTAAATTAACTCTTTCACTGCCAGAACAAATAAATAAATAAATAAATCATCCACTGCCAGCGATTTTCTTACCTTCTCAAGCAGTCACATAATATTTATCTCCGGTATGATCGGTATCAAAATGTACTTAACGTACCAAAAGTACTCATTATAAAGAATGTCCGATTTTAAGTTTTCAAATGTATAAAAAATCTTTTGAAAATAGCAGATCTACAAGCTCACAATGTGTCGCATGGCGACACATTGTGAGCTTGTAGATCGGCTATTTTCAAATGGCCCGAAATGTATATAGGGCTGAAGTGGTTAATGTGTGTTTTGTAATAATAATCAAAATCTGGAGTGGAGTGTGGAGTAAAAGTACAATATTGCCTCTGAGATGTAGTGGAGTAGAAGAAAAAGTACTGAAAGTACAGTACTTGAGTACATGTACTTAGTTACCTAACACCACTGTGTAAAATGCAGACAAACTGTTAAAGATCTGGAATAGGTGCAGGAGGTCTCAGTTTGCAGAATCCAACAAAAAGAATGTCCCTGATCTACAGTAGGTAGTAATTATTCCCCAGAGGTAATTATTATTCCCCGGAGGTAATGAATCAGATTAATAAGATCTCTCTTTGGGGAGTTTTAGTCAATTGAAATCCTTTGGAATCAAAAGACCAATGAGCTCACAGGAGGCTATACCGAAGATGGACTGCATGCTTAGATAGAAAGACCACGATAATTTAGAACACAACCTCTATTAACTCGGTTCAGTCCCGGAACGCATCTGTGTCATTTTAAGATTTCTTTGGCTATTCAAAAAATAGCAGATCTACAAGCTCACAGCGCGGCACCGAGTGCCGCGATGTGAGCTTGTAGATCTGCTATTTTTGGAAAAAATCGTGAACATTTTTGAAAATCGAGAAAAATCATGAAAACGTTTGAGAACCACTGATATTATAGCAACATACGTTTAAAAATATAACCTGTTAGGATTTAAAAGACTGTACTGTACTCTTTTGAGGATTTATTTCCCATGTTCAGTACTTTTACTTCTACTCCACTACGTCTCAGAAGCAAATATTGTACTTTTACTCCACTACAATTATTTGAAAACTTTAGTTACAGTACTTTGTAGATTTTGATTATTATCCCCACACATACATTAACCACTTCAGCCCTATATACATTTTGGCCATTTGAAAATAGCCGATCTACAAGCTCACAATAAGTCGCGATGCAACGCATTGTGAGCTTGCAGATCTGCTATTTTCAAAAGATTTGTATACATTTGAGGGACATTCTGCACAATGAGTATTTTTACTTTTGGTATTTTAAGTACATTTTTATACCGATACTTTTGTAGCCTACTTTTAATCGAGTACATTTTGAATTCCAAACTTTTGCTTTGGAATTCCAAACTTTTGCTTTGGAGAGTTGGCTGCTTGGCCAGCCAACTCTCACCAAAAGTTGGCTGGCCGCTGTTAAACGCAGGTTGTGAGTTAAACGCAGGTTGTGAGTTAAACGCAGGTTGTGAGTTAAAGCAGGTTGTGAGTTAAACACAGGTTGTGAGTTAAACACAGGTTGTGAGTTAAACACAGGTTGTGAGTTAAACACAGGTTGTGAGTTAAACGCAGGTTGTGAGTTAAACGCAGGTTGTGAGTTAAACGCAGGTTGTGAGTTAAACACAGGTTGTGAGTTAAACACAGGTTGTGAGTTAAACACAGGTTGTGAGTTAAACACAGGTTGTGAGTTAAACACAGGTTGTGAGTTAAACACAGGTTGTGAGTTAAACACAGGTTGTGAGTTAAACACAGGTTGTGAGTTAAACACAGGTTGTGAGTTAAACGCAGGTTGTGAGTTAAACACAGGTTGTGAGTTAAACGCAGGTTGTGAGTTAAACACAGGTTGTGAGTTAAACGCAGGTTGTGAGTTAAACGCAGGTTGTGAGTTAAACACAGGTTGTGAGTTAAACACAGGTTGTGAGTTAAACACAGGTTGTGAGTTAAACACAGGTTGTGAGTTAAACACAGGTTGTGAGTTAAACACAGGTTGTGAGTTAAACACAGGTTGTGAGTTAAACACAGGTTGTGAGTTAAACACAGGTTGTGAGTTAAACACAGGTTGTGAGTTAAACACATGTTGTGAGTTAAACACAGGTTGTGAGTTAAACGCAGGTTGTGAGTTAAACACAGGTTGTGAGTTAAACACAGGTTGTGAGTTAAACGCAGGTTGTGAGTTAAAGCAGGTTGTGAGTTAAAGCAGGTTGTGAGTTAAACGCAGGTTGTGAGTTAAACACAGGTTGTGAGTTAAACGCAGGTTGTGAGTTAAAGCAGGTTGTGAGTTAAAGCAGGTTGTGAGTTAAACGCAGGTTGTGAGTTAAACGCAGGTTGTGAGTTAAAGCAGGTTGTGAGTTAAAGCAGGTTGTGAGTTAAACGCAGGTTGTGAGTTAAAGCAGGTTGTGAGTTAAACACAGGTTGTGAGTTAAACGCAGGTTGTGAGTTAAAGCAGGTTGTGAGTTAAAGCAGGTTGTGAGTTAAACGCAGGTTGTGAGTTAAACGCAGGTTGTGAGTTAAACGCAGGTTGTGAGTTAAACGCAGGTTGTGAGTTAAACGCAGGTTGTGAGTTAAACGCAGGTTGTGAGTTAAACACAGGTTGTGAGTTAAACACAGGTTGTGAGTTAAACACAGGTTGTGAGTTAAACACAGGTTGTGAGTTAAACACAGGTTGTGAGTTAAACACAGGTTGTGAGTTAAACACAGGTTGTGAGTTAAACACAGGTTGTGAGTTAAACGCAGGTTGTGAGTTAAACGCAGGTTGTGAGTTAAACACATGTTGTGAGTTAAACACAGGTTGTGAGTTAAACACAGGTTGTGAGTTAAACACAGGTTGTGAGTTAAACACAGGTTGTGAGTTAAACACAGGTTGTGAGTTAAACACAGGTTGTGAGTTAAACACAGGTTGTGAGTTAAACACAGGTTGTGAGTTAAACACAGGTTGTGAGTTAAACACAGGTTGTGAGTTAAACACAGGTTGTGAGTTAAACACAGGTTGTGAGTTAAACACAGGTTGTGAGTTAAACGCAGGTTGTGAGTTAAACGCAGGTTGTGAGTTAAACACAGGTTGTGCACGCCCACAGTTTTTTGCAGCCAGCGGATTCTAAAAAAACGCTGTGACGCACCTGTCACTCACATTCAAGACTGTCCCCGTAGCCCGCACGGCCTTCTGCCTTGACGTTGCCAGGCAACCACTGACGCACATCAGCATCTGTCACTTGCTTTCTCTTTGCATTCCTTAAAGGTAGGGTAAGTGATTTGCTTTGGTTAAAATAAGTGTTAAATAGCTCTATATTCTGATAGTACTCATTGCTATAGAGTGTTTGTTCAGTAAAAGGAGTCTCCTTGTCTCTCCACCTCTTTATTAAACAGAAAATGCATTTTCGTTTCAGTTTCAGTTTCATTTCCAATTTTATCCAACCAGGACAGAGAACTCAATCAGGATATAGATTAAACAAGTGAAATTGGAAGTGATGACACTAAGAAATGAGCAGGCAACATTGGAACTGGAACACTATACAAATTAAGCTTAAAAATGGGTACTTTCCCCTGATTGGCTGAGATTTTGACACCTACCGAAAAATGTATTCTCTGTTTATTAAAGAGCTGGAGAGACAGGGAGACTCCTGTTACTGAACAAACACTCTATAGCAATGATTACTATCAGAATATAGTATTTTAACCTTTTTTCAAAATACGTTTTGTTTTAACCAAAAAATATCACTTACCCTACCTTTAACTAAACAAGATAAAATAATGTTAGTTGACTGCTCTCTAATAAAATTACATCTAAAACTATACATTACCATTACTATAAATTAACATATATAATATGACAGGATATAACAGGATGTGTGCAGTTCAACATTACCGTATTAAGGCAACTACAAACGACTGGCTAGTTACTGTTATATGCAGTATTACACTAGACAAAAAAAATGTCTTTGCACTTTCACACTTGGGGTTCGTACAGCTACATACACATTCAGATTTAAAATATAAAGTACTTACCCCATGGCCACGGATGTTACAATCATGTACGTTCCCTCATAAGTATCCGTATCTTCCGTATTGTTCAATAAAAAGCATTTTAATCCAATCAGTGGTCATTTTCTCCGTATGCTTTCAAGTGCGCGACCCTAGCGGTTGAGAGGTGTATTGCACTGTTGGTACATTATAACTCTATGGGAAAATGGCCACCAGTCGGATTAAAATGCTTTTTATTGAACAATACGGAAGATACAGGTACTTCTGAGGGCCCGTACATGATTGTAAAATCCGTGGCCATGGACTAAGCACTTTATATTTTAAATCTGAATGTGTATGTAGATGTACGAACCCCAAGTGCAAAAGTGAAGTACACTAGTACACTAGTACACAGTACACTAACCTGAAGCCTTTGCGACTGCATTGACTTGTAACCAGGCCAGTTCTTTAAAGGGATATTTCACTTTCAAAAAAACTTCTGGTGATTGTATCGTCTACTCAGGCTTTTGTGAGCCCCGCAGACAGTTTTTATGTTGCTTGATTCAATATTTAGATATTAGATATTCATTTTATCAGACACGCCCCCTTCCTATACAAACCCATTGTAACTTCAAACTCCATTTTTAACATGTTAGATTCATCAAAAACACCCGTCCAGGTTTTTTTTTTTTTGTGTGTTTTTCTTTTCTTTTCATAGAATGTTGAAGAAGGTTGCTATTGCAAAATATAGTCGTGGGAGAATCATTAAATGGTTACATTTGTAGGGCAAAGTAGGCTCTATTAGGCTGATTTTGAGCAAGTCTCCGTGTTACTTTGGGGGGTGGAGAGACACTCGGCCGAGATTTGCATAGAGTTTCGATTGGTCATGGCTAGTCATTGTTCTCCGGTTTCTCTCTCTAAGTACCGCCCGTTTCACTCTGAGTACAGCCCCCAGTGTTTATATTTGTTTACGTGAAATCCACAAAGATTGCTAGTTTTTCTCAACAATCTCTCAATAATACTGGGTGAGATTAAAGTTATCTACCACTACAATGCCTTCCAGAGAGATGACTTTACGCGAGGCTCATTAATTTATGGATCATGCAATGTTTAGGTATATAAAGTATATAGCAGATTTTTATGGGCATACTACAATTTTCTAAGCTACTTGTATATCGCTAAAGAAATATATATATATATATATAGGCTACATCTGTCAGAGACGTTAAATTAACATCCCAACGCTGTTTCTGAGCGGAGGAGATGCTGGTACGCGGTCCCACGGTGAATATCAAAACGCTCGCCCCAAAACAGTCGCCCCGGGCCAGGGACGTGCACAGATAGACTCTAGGTGGAGCTAGAGCACCTGCCCTTTGCCCTCTTGACCAGAAGTGCCCTTTTTTTTTAGTTTACAGCAGGGGTCTTCAACAGGGGGTCCGGGACCCCTAGGGGGTCCTCAGAGTTACTACAGGGGGTCCCCCAAATCTTTATGTGATATGATTTTTCTTTTTACCATAACCACTCGAAACCTAGCATCCCTTTTCTGAGGAGAACTTTAGCCAAAAATAGCAGATCTACAAGCCCACAACGCCTCGCGCTGCGAGGCGTTGTGGGCTTGTAGATCGGCTATTTTTGGCAAAGAGGTGTTTGGTGTTGAGGGAAAACAGAGCAGACCAAGTAAACAAAAATAAAGTATAATTTACTTGAGCACCTGCCCCTCAAAATGTCTGTGCACGCCACTGCCCGGGGCAAATCCGGCGGTATTCACCTGACTGGTATTCCTAAACGTAACCTCAGTAAACTATGCCTAAACCTACCTAACCGTATTTCTAAACGTAACCTCAGTAAAACTATGCCTAACACTAAACTTAAACATATAAAGTGCTGGGTGAGATGCAACAGCTACAACCAGTTGGTCCACTGAGAGCTCCATGGTGCTTCCTGAGTCTTGGGACGGTCCGCCTTCGACTCACCCGATTGGACAGAGGGGGAAAATCAGCTCCTGCCTCCAGCAGTTTTATGCTTCTTCGTGTAGAGCGGATAAACGCAAGGTCTGCGCGACAAGCGGACAAATCTGCCCTTGCGCGAATCCACGCATTTGCATTGACAAAGCATTGGCAGATTCTGCCCCAGAGGTAAAATAAAATTGCGGTGAGAGCGCACCCTAACAGAGTATTTCTACATTGCAGGTATGTAAAAAGAAAAAAGTACTTTTCCCAACCACTGCCTATAGGGTTGGTTGGATTTGTGGCATCTGTGCACGTATGTGTTTGAGCCCAATCATTCATCATGCAGACAAACACTCACACAAAACAAATCAGCATGGAGAACGCATGGCTGGCGCGCGCGCGTGTGTGTGTGTGTGTGTGTGTGTGTGTGTGTGTGTGTGTGTGTGTGTGTGTGTGACGCGATCAAAAGCACTTTAACACATTAAGACCGGGACCGCATCTGTGTAACCACTTTAGGCTGACCATTCAAAAAAATAGCAGATCTACAAGCTCATAGCACTATGAGCTTGTAGATCTGCTATTTTTGAAAAAAAATCGTATCTGTGCAAATCTTGTATATATTTTTAAAGCGAACATTTTTAACTCAAATATTTGCTTCTGGGGGTCCCTGGAACAACATATCTTGAGTTGGGTGGGTCCGCGGCCAAATGCATACCATTTTGGGTGGTCCTTGACATGATAAAGTTTGAGAACCACTGATATTATAGCAACATACGTTTTTTTTTAAGACATTTGTAGAATCCCCCAGAAGCAAAGATTTGAGTTACAAAATGTTTGCTTTAAAAAGAAAAATATATATATATATTCAAAGATTTACACAGATCGTCACGATTTTTCAAAAATAAATAGAAGATCTACAAGCTCGTAGCGCGGCACCGCGCTACGAGCTTAGTAGATCTGCTATTTATTTTGAATAGCCCAATGAAATCCCCCCCAAAAATGACACAGATGCGTTCCAGGTCTGAGTGGGTTAACTGCAAATGAGAGTGTGGTGAGTATTGATACAGGCCCCCGCCACGCATGGTTTGGAACGCACTCATGTCTGGAATAGATTCTGACCCTTACATAAGCATTTTACAATCACCGGCTGGAGAAAAAAAAACACAGGAAATTGATACGCAATTACTCCCACGTTTTAGCTGACTGCCTCTGTATTACCACACACTGAATTAACCCGCTGAGACCGGGAACGCATCTGTGTCATTTTTAGATTTCTTTTTTTGGATATAAAAGAATAGCAGATATACAAGCACCGAGTGCCGCGCTATGAGCTCGTAGATCTGCTATTTTTGAAAAAATAAATAAATATATTTATTTATTTTATATATTTTCTTTTATTGTGATGTAATTTCATTTAATGTATTTATTTTTTAAAGCAAACATTTGTAACTCAAATCTCTGCTTCTGGGGGGTCCCTGGAACAAAATATTTTGAGATGGGGGGGGGGGGGGGGGGTCCGCGGCCAAATACATATAATTGTGGCTGGTCCCTTGACATGAACACGTTTCAGAACCACTGATATTATAGCAACAATATTTTTTTTTTTCAGAAAACTGTTAGGATTTTAGTTAGAAGACATTTTGTAGAATCGGCCACGGGTCTGAATGGGTTAAAATGTACATAAATGCTTGCTTACCTCAAAGATAGATTTTTTTTTATTTTTTTTTTCAAAGCCACCGGATGGCTTGCCACCAATCACAGCTGGCTCGATGACCACAAAAGGCTTTTTTTTTTTAACTTTCTTTCTTTCTTTCTTTCTTTCTTTCTTTCTTTCTTTCTTTCCTTGCCTTCTTTCTTTCTTTCTTTCTTTCTTTCTTTCTTTCTGAGACGGCGATATAGGCTTGCGCCTTGATTGTCATCAGCCAGCCAATCACACTGTCAATCAGTCTTGATTGGATAGCTGTCAGTCTCGGCCCATAAGTGGCCCAGCGCCTGCTGCTCTGTGACAGAGTGACCTCTCTCTCTCTGTGCTGATAGAATTCACTGTGACAAACAGGGACAGCGGTTGACTCACTGCCAGACCCCGGCCACTTGCTGCCCGATTGGTGTGATATAGAATCCGTGGATGAGGACACAGTATAGAGCCAGGGTCTTCAAGGCCAAGGTCTTTTCAGGCCAAGGACCCCCTTAGCTGAGAGCAGTGGTGTAAAGTAACTCAGTACATTTACTCAAGTACTGTACTTAAGTACAATTTTGAGGTACTTTTACTTTACTGGAGTATTTCCAAGTGTCGATACTTTTACTTCTACTCCACTACATCTCAGAGGCAAATATTGTACTTTTACTCCACTACAATGATTTGAAAACTTTAGTTTGCTAGTTACTTATAAAACATACATTAACCACTTTAGCCCTATTTTATACCTAGGCTATTTGAAAATAGCAGATCTACAAGCTCACAACGCGTCGCATTGCGACACGTTGTGAGCTTGTAGATCTGCTATTTTCAAACATTTTAGTACTTTTACTTTTGGTACTTTAAGTACATTTTGATACCAATACATTTGTACTTTTACTCAAGTAAATTTGGAATTCCGGACATTTGCTTGTAACAGAGTACTTCTACATTGCAGTCATATTTTAGTCATCTGAAATGTTTTACTGTTAGTCTAGTCGACTAAATATCATAAGATTATAGTCAACTAAATCTACAGTTGATTTAGTAGACTAAAATGTATTTTGGCGGTGCCTTGATGGCGTCGTAATGGTTGATTTTACACTTGGTTGCATGCTGAAAATAGCAGATCTACAAGCTCACAACGTGTCGTGCTGCGACACGTTGTGAGCTTGTAGATCGGCTATTTTCAGAGCACAACACCTGAGCGCAACCAAGCATAACATGACTTGTCTTTTAGTTCTACTGGATCTCTTCTCCACTAGATCCCTCACTAATATTTTAGTCTAGTTTTTATTTGTTGACAAAATTGTCAATATATTTAGTCTTGGTTTCAGTCATCATCGCTTGAAAAAAGGTAGTCGACAAACCTTTTTTGTTAGTTTTAGTCAACGAAATCAGCACTGACCCCCACTACATATTGAATGAAATTGTGTTGAAGATTAACCTTTTTTTCAAAGCTTTAATAGATAGCCTAACATAGACGTGTTTAACAGCAACTATCATCAGTGGTGGATTCATGCTAAGGTGTATTTTCAGACATTTAACCACTTAAACCGTCAATACTTAGCAAACTTGACCTTTGACTCTGTACTTGGTCGGCTCTTTTATCACTCTACCCCAAACCTCTTTGCCAAACACAGGCGTGCTTGTAGATCTTCCCAGTACGGAGCCCTGGGGGACCCCGGTCAATGCATTAAGTAGGATTAAAAACTGTTTATTCAATTAAGTGTTAATCAAATGCTATTAGCCCATTATCATCTCTCTCTCTCTCTCTCTCTCTCTCTCTCTCTCTCTCTCTCTCTCTCTCTCTCTCTCTCTCTCTCGCTCTGTGTGTATACACTTTGCTCTCTGGTCACACACACACACACACACACACACACACACACACACACACACACACACACACACACACACACACACACACACACACACACACACACACACACACACACACACACACACACACACAGTGCATATTGCTCTCAGTGCCGTAGCCAAGCTGTAGAATATATTCTGCCCTACTTGTGAATACAATGGGCTGTGCAGCACCTACTGTAGCCAGGTGTGTGTGTGTGTGTGTGTGTGTGTGCGTGTGTGCGTGTGTGCGTGTGTGTGTGTGTGTGTGTGTGTGTGTGTGTGTGTGTGTGTGTGTGTGTGTGCGTGTGCGTGTGCGCTTGCGTGCGTGCGTGTGTGTGTGTGTGTGTGTGTGTGTGCGCGAGAATGTGGCCGGGGGCAGACCGAGAAAAATACTTTTGTTTGTTTAGTTTTCCTTTGATGTTCCTTACATGCCTTTTCGCTTCCAATTTAGCTGTTAAATATACGCACGCACGCACGCACGCACGCACGCACGCACGCACGCACGCACGCACGCACGCACGCACGCACGCACGCACGCACGCACGCACGCACGCACGCACACTTGTACACAAGAGTGTCCTTTGTGTCTCCTACCGGAACCGTTGCCTACCGGTCCACCGGTCATCAAATTATTGGCGATAAAGACAAAAATCCTTGATTTCAAGTCTCCGTGGGTAGGAAAAAAAAGTCATTTGGGGGTGAACTATCCCTTTAACACTAGCATGACTGAGGTTTCATTTATGCCTACACAGCCTGAAATACGATCATTTTGATCCCCAAATAAGGCTATCCTATTGGCTACTGTCTCACCTCTGTGCTCCAGACCAGCTCACAGCTTCTCCCCCAAACCGTGGGGGGTTCCATTGTCTTCTAAATAGCCATTAACATCTCAATTGCACTCTGCTCAGTCAGTGAACCCACATAATGTTGTTGTTGTTGTAGGCAGGCACAAAATATATAAAATAGTAATGTAGTATATATATATATATATAAAATAGTATTATAAAATGTAATGGTAACTGCAGATTCTGTAACATGAAGCCTATATGAACGCTGAAGCCACTGTCTAATGTGACTATCTCCATTGTCCAAAACACATGGATATCTCTTGACAAACCAATATTAGTATTATTCATAATAATACTATTCACATTATTTGCCTATTATGCCTAAGCGTAAAGTGTCTCCTTCTATCATCACTTTCCACGTCGCTGGCAACAGCGCAACACGTGAACACGTCGGTATGTTTCCACATGTGACCAATCCTGCGCAAAATATCTGATCTACAAGCACAAAACAGTTGCTACGTGACAAGCTGTATGCTTGTAGATCTATTCTTTTTCCGCTGCTTTGCAATGAAAGTGAAAGTTGAAACGGGTTGCCAAATCTTGAGAGAGAAATAAGCAGGCAGGTCTATGAAAATGTTACTGCATGCGTTTTGCCCTGAGAAAACAGTGAGACATGAAGCATTGTCAAATGAAATTGAATTCTTAACTATATATATAACTAGTAACTAAAGTTTTCAAATAGCCTAATTGTAGTGGAGTAAAAGTATGCATGAAGCTAATCTAAACAATATGAAAATATATTTATAAAGTAACTAGTAACTAAAGTTTTCAAATAATTGTAGTGGAGTAAAAGTACAAGATTTGCCTCTGAGCTTTAGTGGAGTAGAAAAGTATTACCATTATATTGTAATTATATGGGTAATAATAATAATAACTAGAAAAAGTGCTCCTCGGAGCACAACTCTCCGCCAGAAGACTTGTGTTGGTTCGAAGGTCGCGAAGGTCGCTATCCCTCTTGTATATGTAAGTGTCCTATCCATCCTGTCTGGGTAAGTGTCCTCTTCCGTTCATTCTGTGTAAGTGTCCTATCCCTCCTGTCCTATCCGTCCTGTCTATGTAAGTGTCATATCCCTCCTGTCTATATAAGTGTCCTATCTGTCCTATCTGTCCAATAAGACAGATAGGAACAATTGGACCGCGACTACTTGACTACTTCCGGTTCGAAGGTCTGGGAGTGAGCTAGTGGCCGGATTTTCGGTATTGGAATCTGGCTTATCACAGTGACACATGTATTTATAGGTCGCTATCCCTCTTGTATATGTAAGTGTCCTATCCAACCTGTCTGGGTAAGTGTCCTATCCAACCTGTCTGTGTGAGTGTCCTATCCCTCCTGTCTGTATAAGTGTCCTATGTCATATCCCTCCTGTCTATATAAATGTCCTATCTGTCCTATCTGCCAATTATATCAGCCATGCAGCCATTTCATGGTTCCCGTCTTACCTCACTCTGACAGTGGCGGAGACACTGTCAGAGTGATGCCATGTATATATAGGCCCGGTGGCGTCACTAGCCAATCAGATCACAGTATTTCACGTGTCACGTGAGGCTTGACCAATCGGTGTGTCATGTTTAGAAAGTGAAAACGCAGTGATAACAATACTCTCCTGGCGGAGAGTAATAATAATAATAATAATAATAATAACTAGAAAAAGTGCTCCTCGGAGCACAACTCTCCGCTGTTGGGAATGTTGGGAATGTTCTATCTGTATAAGTGTCCTATCGGTCCTGTCTGTATAAGTGTCCTATCCGTCCTGTCTATGTAAGTGTCCTATCCGTCCTGTCTGTGTAAGTGTCCTATCCGTCCTGTCTGTGTAAGTGTCCTATCCAATTGTTACAGTATCCGCCATTTCTCAACCATTTCGTGATTGTTCCTGTCTTACCTCACTCTTACCAGACTTGTGTTGGGAATGTTGGGAATGTTATAATTCTTATGTTCTAACTGTCCTATCCATCCTGTCTGTATAAGTGTCCGATCCGTCCTGTCTGTATAAGTGTCCGATCCGTCCTGTCTATGTAAGTGTCCTATCCCTCCTGTCTGTGTAAGTGTCCTATCCCTCCTGTCTGTATAAGTGTCCTATCCGTCCTGTCTGTATACTGTAAGTGTCCTATCCGTCCTGTCTGTATACTGTAAGTGTCCTATCCGTCCTGTCTGTGTAAGTGTCATATCCCTCCTGTCTATGTAAGTGTCCTATCCGTCCTGTCTGTGTAAGTGTTCTATCCGGCCTGTCTGTATAAGTGTCCTATCCGTCCTGTCTGTATAAGTGTCCTATCCGTCCTGTCTGTATAAGTGTCCTATCCGTCCTGTCTGTGTACTGTAAGTGTCCTATCCGTCTGTGTAAGTGTCATATCCCTCCTGTCTATATAAGTGTCCTATCTGTCCTATCTGCCAATTATGTATCAGCCATGCAGCCATTTCGTGATGGTTCCTGTCTTACCTCACTTTGACGGTGGCAAAGACACCGTCAAAGTGACGCCATGTATTTATACAGTATTTCACCGTATTGTCACGTGTCACGTGAGGCTTGACCAATCGGTGTGTCATATTTAGAAAGTGAAAACAAAACTCTCCTACGGAGAGTAACTACGGAGAGTAATAATAATAATAATAATAATAATAATAATAATAATAGAAAGACGTGGAAAAACAAGCCCAAAGTCGCTTATAATAAGCAGACATGGCAACATAGACTCGCAGTGCAGCAGTTCTCTGCTGCGCTGCGGGCCGCTCTGCGGGGGTAAACGAGGTGTAAAGTGCTCTACCCTGGGGGAGAGAGGGGGAGAGCGGTCAATTTAGCCAAAATATGACGACTGGGATGGTATATATGGTATATAATTCATATTTATAATACGTTTCAGAAAAAAAAAAAAAACGGAGATGATTTGAAACAAATATTTAGGAAAAGTCATGAAAGGGGAACTTTCTCAGAGCATCGTGAGAGAAGATAATCCACTTTAAATTCTCAAAATCGGTCATGTTGATGGCTTAGTCATGCAAGTGTTAAAGGAGAGATCCAGTCATATTAGACATGGAGCTGGTTGCTTGTTTCTCTCACAGAATCTGGCAACACCGAGGACTAGCTTCCACATCGTTCTGCATGAACGGCAGCTCATAAGGGACATTCAGTGCATGTTTGAGTGTCAGTACACTGCATAATGAGGATTAGTGGAACAAAAACGAACTTTGGAGATGCTAAAATAGGCGATTTTCGTTGTTACACAGTACTCCATTATGCCAGTGGAAGGGGTCTCCACAATGGACAACAGGGGCTTCTATGAAAAAATTCAACTGCCCCTGGTATGTTGGTGAGTGTTTAGCGACACATCAAAGCAAACACCTAATATGACTGGAACTCTCCTTTAAGTAAAAAAAAAGTACTTTTCCCATCAGTGTGAGTTATAAAGCATCTAGTGTCTCCGTCTCTCCATACAACCATCTGTCAGCGCTGAGAAACAATCAAATAAAAACAACACTCTATCCTCACCATTATGTCCTGTTTAACGTTGTCATTCTCCTCCTCTTCTTCGCCCATAAAGCATCTGCTGGCCGGGGCCTTTAGAAAATAATAACAATAAAATAATAATACATAATACAGGTATATATCTGTGCTGCCATTATATTAACCCATTTACACCGGCAGCATATCTGTGTCATTTTAACATTTATGTGGGCTATTGAAAAAGAGCAGATATGCAAGCTCAGAGTGCCGCGGTATGAGTTTGTAGATCTTTGAATATTAATATGTGTATATCTTTGTTTTAAAGCGAACATTTTTAACTCCAATCTGTGCTTTTTGGGGTGGGGGGGTCCCTGGAGCAACATATTTTGAGATGGGGGTCCGCGGCCAAATACATATCATTTTGGGGGGGTCCTTGACATGGAAAAGTTGGAGCACCACTGATATAGAAACATACTGTTAGGATTTAGATAACATTTTTGGATATGTATTTGGCCGTGGACCCCCCCCCCCCCCCCCAGAAGCAAAGATTTGAGTTACAAATGTGTCCGGTTTAACCCATTGAGACCTGAAGCCGATTCTACATGTCTCCCAAATCTCAACAGTATTCTTAAAAACGTATGTTTCTATATCAGTGGTGCTCCATCTTTTTCATGTCAAGGGCCCCCAAAATTATATGTATTTGGCCGCGGACCCCCATCAAAATATGTTGTTACAGGGACCCCCAGAAACAAAGATTTGAGTTAAAAATGTTCGCTTTAAAAATATATATATATTTCAAAGATTTGCACACATTTTCACGATTTTTCAAAAATAGCAGATCTACAAGCTCATAGCGCGGCACTCGGTGCCACGCTATATTTTTGAATAGCCAAAGTGTAAAAAAAATGCTTTTTAGCTCAAATCTAAAAATGACACAGTTCCAGGTCTCAATGGGTTAAAAAAATATATATATATATATTCAAAGATTTGCATTAAATGTTCACGATATTTCAAAAATAGCAGATCTACAAGGACCCCCTGTTGAAGACCCCTGTCTTAAACGTTCTTTTTTTAAATGTATTTATGGAAATTAGTTGAGTTTTTTTATTGTATTTATTAAATACTTTAGAAAATGTTGGAAATGTTTTGAATTGATGAGGAGTTGTGACTTAAAAAAAAGAAACGTTTTTTTTTTAAATAGTTTGAAATAAATAAACGAATAAAGGGGATATTTACTCGGAACCCACACAAAGTTTTTCTGCGACCTACGTTTTTCTTCTTTTTTTTTGTCATGGTAGTAGGTGAGCAGAAATGCTCAGTTCCAGCAACGCACCTTAAAACCTGGGAGCTGACCAGTACAACCACAGCCTGATACTGTTGGCCAACTGAACAGCTCCACTGGAGCAGTTGGGGGTTCAGTGCCTTGCTCAAGGGCACTTCAGCGCTGCTGGGGGAGGGCTGACATATTTAACTTCAACGTTATAATGGAAGTCAATGGCAGTCAGATCGGGCTGAAACCATGCCCAAATATGGAGTCATGATGTCATGGTTGACCGACGTCACAGATTGGTCACGTGAAGTCTAAAATCCACATGAGGCCAAACCCCTTATTGGACCCCGTCTTATTTATGTTATATATGTGTTGCTGTTGGTTGTCATGGCAGCCAGTTCCCACCTGATGTTGTGTGGGAGGTCTGACGGCTCCAGACGGTGCTGAATAACTGCTAGCTTGCATAACGTCTTCAAAGTAGGGCTTAAATCTAAGACGAACAGGTCGTTAGGTGTTCTGTCTCCTCCATAGACGATGACACGATCTCCCACCATGCAACAGGACATCCAATGCATCCATGAACCCGTCGGACCTTTCCCCTTGGGATCAATCTTCTTCCAGGAGAAAGTCTCTGGCTTGAACTTCCACAGATAATTGATGTTCTGGTAACAGTCACTACATATGTACAACTCTCCATTGTAGGCAAAGGCCGAATGAAACCAGCGTCCTTCTGGAAGAAGCTGTGCAGAAGGCGTGCTCAGCCAGCAGTTGGTCTCCGTGTCAAACACACTGGTGTTGTTGTAGACCCCCCTTCCCCAGCCCCCGAATACAAACATCTTTGTTCCGATGATGGTGGCAGAGTGACCTCTTGAAGCACGCGGTGAGGTGCCTCTGGTGTTAATTAAAGACCAGACCATTGTGGTGGTGTCCAGCTTGTACATGTCATTAACGTATCCAGTCAGCTGAGGAAAAGCATGTATGTCTGTGGAGGATGTACCTCCATAGACATACATGACCTTCCTCAAGACGGAGCCTGAGTGGCCCGACCTCACCCCTGGAGCAGTCCCAGTAACCCTGGTGTGGATCCATCTGTGGGTGTCGACATCAAATGCATAAAGCGCGTTGCAGAACACCCCTCCCCAGATGTAGACAATAGCCTCTATCAGCACAGCTGTGGGGCCACAGCCTATAATCGGACGTTCTCCTATTCCATGTGTCTCTGGGGGCAACTTCAGCCAGCGCAGAGCCACTGTGTTGAATACGTACACATCAATATGACCAATGTCGTTCTCTCTCCCTTCAAAGGAGTACAGCTTGGGTCCTACTGCGACAGAAAGTATTTTGGTTTCTCTCTTTTCCTTCCTCAGATGTACAGTCCAGTGCAGCATTTCAAATAGTATCACCAAATTAAAAAAATGATTTTAAATTATTTTGTATACATTATAAAGTACAGGGTTGTGATGTCATTGCATTATGACATCGTTATGTAGAATACACGGTGACGTCGCCAACAACTAAAGTTTGACACTTTGGCTGTTTGGATTTGTTCGCCACTACTATGATGTCACGGTAGTGACATCATAGTAGTGGTGCTTGTAGATCTGCTAATTTTTTTAAATCTTGAAAAAACATTTTTTTGATTTTTTTTCCAAAAACTGTTAGGATTTTTGATTTTTTTTAAGAATCGCCTCAGGTCTTAATGGGTTAAAGGATTTAGAAAAATAGATTTTCTCTGCTTTCTGTTGCTTTTTGGCGAAAACAGCCAACATTCAACTAGCCACAACTATGGAATGGATTATCGCGGTAGCACCATTTTTTTCTCTCCAATTCTGAGACTCGGCTGCGTCTTTTAACATATTCGGTGCCAGCGTTTTATTAAAACAGTGTACGTTGAGTGCCAGAGATCTTCACCGTTTGCAACGCTGCGCTGTTTAGAGCTGCGGGCAAGCACCCGCACGTAAACAATGGATGGATGCGTGCGTGCACGGCGATGGATGGTCCTGGCTAACGCCTGGAACAACAACAACGTCTCTCACGCGAGTCACCATTGTGCAGTGATCGCGCAGCAAAAATGTTACGGAGATATGGAGGTTTTTATCAAGGAGACAGAATGGGAGCGGGACGGGAGCCAGTCTTTTTGGCACAGTGATCCATCTGTCCCTTCCTTCTCAGAGGAGGCACCGTGGGTCGTTCCATCCACACACTCACACTCAGACACAGACACTCATCTACATTCTTATTGTACACCATTTATGACTCCTCTACTCATCTACATTCATATGGTACAACACCACACGTTGAGAGCTTGTAGATCGGCTATTTTCAGATGATTTTTATACATTTTGAAAACTTGTGAAATGGGACCTTCTGTATAACGATATCTTTATCTTTATACAAACAAGTAAGACGTGCGAACGCTGGAAGCGAACGCAGCTCGAAAATGTTGCGTATTTACGGACTTGTAATCCGTGTTATTTCACCGTGATGGGGAGAGCATAGAGAGAAAGTTACGTGACTGCCATCGCCTCGTATTGAAGTTAATGGGGGGGGGGGGGGGGGGGGGTATGGTTCTCCTATGCACGGAGTTTCGGAGTTCCTAGTCATCTATGCACGGAATTGGCGTTTGTCAATCCGTGTCTGTCAGCAGCCAATTAGAGCGTGAGTGACAATGGGGGCGTGGCTGCACACAGGCAGCGCCATAGACAGACGGAGACACACACAACCCGAGCACCGTGTCATAGTAAGCTGCACTTGAAGCCGCGCCTCCTTCCGCGTTCGCAATTATATATTCGTACTTTTCGTACATTAAGTACATTTTGATGCCAATACTTGTACTTTTAACGGACTATTTTTATTTCTACAATAGGGTAATATTACTCAAGTACTGTACTTCAGTACAATTTTGAGGTACTTTTACTTAACTTAGTATTTGCAATGTTTAGTACGTTAACTTTTTTTTTCTTTTACTCCACCACAATTATTTGAAAACTTTAGTTACTAGTTACTTTGCAGATATAAATTATTACATTATAAAACATACATTTACCACTTTAGCCCTATTTTATGCCTAGGCTATTTGAAAATAGACGATCTACAAGCTCACAACGCGTCGCGATGAGCTTGTAGATCTGCTATTTTCAAACATTTCAGTACTTCTACTTTTGTTACTTGAAGTACATTTTGATACCAATAACTTTTGTACTTTTACTCAAGTCAATTCTGAATTCCGGACATTTACTTATTTACTTAATATTGCAGTATTGATACTTTTACATAAGTAAAACATTACATACTTTTTTCCCACCACTGTGAGATTTCCACCCGACAGAAACGACAGCAAACCGGGCGTCCTTGAAATGAAAGCGGTTGAGAATCAGTGCTGTTCGTGCCACATTCCTCTCCATAACCACAGGCACCATCCCAACCCAGAACAGTTACCTAGCAACAGCCACCTGGTTATGAAGTTAAAATGGATGCCAGTCAGTCAACAGTAACTGTCAAACGGTTTTGTGGCTCGGAGCCTTTTTTCTTTCCTCTTTCTTCTTTAACCCATTAAGACCGGGAATGCATCTGTGTCATTTTGAGATTCATTTGGGCTATTCAAAAATAGCCGATCTACAAGCTCATAGCGCGGCACCGAGTGCCGCGCTATGAGCTTGTAGATCGTCTACTTTTGGAAAAATCGTTGAAAATGTGTGCAAATCTTTGAATATATATATTTATTTTAAAGCGAACATTTGTAACTCAAATCTTTGCTTCTGGGGGGAATCTACAAAAGTCTTCTAAATCCTAACAGGTTTTTTGTTTTTTTTTAAACATATGTTGCTATAATTTAAGTGGTCACAAACTTTTTCATGTCAATGACCCCCCCAAAATGATATGTATTTAGCTGTGGACCCCCATCTCAATAATATATGTTGTTCCAGGGACCCCCCCAGAAGCAAAGATTTGAGTTACAAATGTTTTCTTTAAAAAAGAAAAAAATATATATTCAAAGATTTGCACACATTTTCGCGATTTTTCAAAAATAGCAGATCTACAAGCTTTGAGCTTGTATTATCCGCATTTTTTTTTTAATAGCCAAAGAAATCATAAAAAAATGACACAAACGCGTTCCCCGGTCTAAGAGGGTTAACCTCGACACAAAGCCGAAGCCACAGCCTCCCTCCTGGCTGTGTGACAGAGAACTAACTGTGATTAACATGCTGACACGCTGCCTGAGACTCTCACCCACGTCTGAAGAGAAATGATGAATGCACTGCGTTTCTATATCGCCTTATCTGCTTTACATTCACCTATATGCACACACACACACACACACACACACACACACACACACACACACACACACACACACACACACACACACACATACACACACACACACACACACACACACACACACACACACACACACACACACACACACACACACACACACACACACACACACATATCCACACACCGATGGCGGATGTGAGGCGTGGTTAGGTATTCAAAGTCTTGCTCAAGGACACGTCTACACAAAGCCTGACGCCCATATAGGTCAGCATCCTATTTCCTGTTTCCGTGGCGTGTTACAAGTACAGCCTGCTCGGACACGACGCTGGTATGTCACATGATGTAGGCTACGTACGAGCAGTGGTGGAAAAAGTACTCACACTAAAACTACTCCCATTTTTTACTTAAGTAAAAGTATCAATACTGCAATGTAGAAATAATCTGTTAAGTAAAAGTCTGGAATTCAAAATTTGCAAGTACAAAAATATTGGTTTCAAAATATACTTAAAGTACAAAAGTAAAAGTATTCATTATACAGAATGTCCCATTTCACAAGTTTTCAAATATATAAAACTAGAGGTTCGGGCCGCTAGGCCTATAGTAGCCTGGCTAGTATAGCCTGGCCCGCACATCGGAGACAGAGACAGTAGAGCGTGTATGGACGTTCATTGCAACAGCGGTGCTTGTTTCTCGCACATGATTTGGCAACACCAGAGCCTGATGGTCCGCTTGTTTTTTTCATGTATGTGGCAACGCCCAGAGGTGAAAACGAAAACGAAACTTACCGTAACGTTGTATTGACAGAGAGAGAGCACGGTCGATTGACCATAGGTTTGTATTTAGAGAGAGAGCATGAGGACCCGTATGAGAGCAGACGACAGACCGACCCGTACACGACCGACCGCCGCGCATGCGCGGGACTCTCTATTGTATATTAGGATGTATAAACATCTTTTGAAAATAGCAGATCTACGAGGTCACACTGCGTCACATCGCGACGCATTGTTAGCTTGTACAGTAGACCGGCTTTTTCCGAAATGTATGTAGGGTTGCATGCTTAACACATCTCCTGCCAAGTTATTAAACATTTAGAATAAGAAATAGTACGTAAAGTAAAGGCATGAACTTGATAAAGTATGTGAGAACCAAATCCAAAATAATCAAACAACCCAAAACAACCAAAGCAACCCAAAGAAACTCAAAGCAACTGATAGCAACTCAAAGCAACCAAACCAAACCAAACCAAACCAAACCAGATGGAGACAGAGTGAAGGCTCAGGCCCCATTATATAGGGTGACTGGGTGAGCAATCACCCCAGCCAGGTGTGCAGGATTCCCCACTAATGAGGGGAGCCCATGGAACTCAGACACAGGTATTAAACATAAGCTACTGCCAACGATTTTCCAGTGTTTTTACTAAGCAAAAAAAAAAAAAGAAGCTTTATTTTACACTTTGGGTGGTCCTTGATATGAAAAAGTGTGAGCACCACTGATATAGAAACATACGTTTTTAAAAAAAAACTGTTTAGAAGACATTTTGTATAATCGGAACCTCAGGCCTTAATGGGTTAAGGACCATGGACAGCTCTACATACTGTATGCATGTTATTTCAGCACCATGGACAGCTCTACATACTGTATCCTTGTTATTTCAGCACCATGGACAGCTCTACATACTGTATGCGTGTCATTTCAGCACCATGGACAGCTCTACATACTGTATGCATGTTATTTCAGCACCATGGACAGCTCTACATACTGTATGCGTGTCATTTCAGCACCATGGACAGCTCTACATACTGTATACGACACATTGTGAGCTTGTACAGTAGACCGGCTTTTTCCGAAATGTATGTAGGGTTGTATGCTTAACACATCTCCTGCCAAGTTATTAAGTATCGTTTGTTATCCCCTTGCCAGGGTAATTACCTTAATCCGACGATCTTTGAAACGCTGTGGAAGCTACATTGTGTACAAAAACAAAAAAAAGTCCCTGTGCGGAAGCGGAGGCATCTGTGTGTACGCTGGAACAATAACATTCCACCCGCGATCGGCCATTTTGGGGCTACGGCGCGTTGAAAATGGGTGGTTTTCAATGCAAAAAAAAGGAAACTGAGATAAGAGTGTTTTTCTAAAAATCCTATAGTCAGGGTGGATGACTTCCTGGCTTTTTGGAATGAGATCCCACCCCACTACTTCTTCTCTGAGTGACGATGGATCATCCCAAAGCTGTGTTAGGGTGCCCCATGTGGAATTTTCAGAAAAAATAAATAATAATAATCAAAAAGCTTTTATATGTCACTAACTCTTAACACATTGGCTGCCAAGAACGCACATCTGCGTTCATTTGCGCAAAAGCCCGTTGGCTGCCAAGGACGCAGATCTGCGTTCTTTCAAAATAAAAAAAAATTAAAAAAAAGTTTTTTTTTTTTTTTTTTTAAACCCAAAGACCAAGGAGATATGATTTTCCGAAGAGTTTTGCACCCAGACACTTCCTTATAACTGAAAACTTAAAAATTCTGTATCTCGGCTCCTAAGTGCTTTTTTTTTCTCATTGAAAAAGTCTGGCAGCCTACTGTAGGGAAA
Organism: Gymnoscopelus microlampas; assembly: GCF_963454915.1. NCBI lineage: Eukaryota > Metazoa > Chordata > Actinopteri > Myctophiformes > Myctophidae > Gymnoscopelus > Gymnoscopelus microlampas. The sequence goes on along the minus strand of NC_139957.1, from coordinate 44,147,253 downwards.
AATTGAAAAAGCTGGCAGCCAATGTGTTGAACAGTGTTTCTACTATGCAGTATTGATACTTTTACTTAAGTAAAACCTTTGAGTATTTTTTTCCAACACTGAAGAACGCCAACACAAGCATTCACGGTAGATGATGATAAATGCTTATAATCCAACTTAATGTGGTGGGGTTTGGAGAAAAAAAAAGGCATTACAAGGTTTTAACGACAAAGCGTTTGCTACAAATCTGCTTCTCCTGGTGTTAGTCTTTTGCATTTATCGGTTTTTCCAGTCGACGAGGTACTGAATCAGCACGGCGACACGTCTGAATGCGGCTTTGTGTGTGTGTGTGTGTGTGTGTGTGCGTGTGCGTGTGCGTGTGCGCGTGCGTGCGTGCGTGCGTGCGTGCGTGCGTGTGTGTGTGTGTGTGTTTTTGTGTCGTCTCCCGCTGCTGTTTCAGTGTGAAAAGAGCTTAAGTGTAGCTAAGTAGCCAGCGGTGGGATTTCAGAGCCTCTGCAGCCTGGCTTTAGGCGGAGTGTAGCTTTTGTGCTGTTTCCACAATATGCTGCTGAGCGCTGGCAGCGCTGCTCAACTGGAGGCTTCAACACGACAGTGGACATATTTTTGCCTGCTTTGTTTCGGTCTTCGAATTTGCACACCTCTTCTTTCTTTCTTTCTTTCTTTCTTTCTTTCTTTCTTTCTTGCTTGCTTGCTTGCTTGCTTGCTTGCTTGCTTGCTTGCTTTCTTTCTTATAGAGCAGGGTTCTTCAACGTTTTCAGGCCAAGGACCCCCTAGCTGAAATAGAGATGAAGCAGGGACCCCCACTACATATTGTATAAAATTGTGTTAGATTAAACTTTTTCTTTTTACTTGGTCTGCTCTTTTATCCTCTACGCCGTCGCCTAAACCTCTTTGCCAAAAAATAGCCGATCTACAAGCTCACAACGCCTCGCAGCGCGAGGCGTTGTGAGCTTTTAGATCTGCTATTTTTGGCTGAAGTTCTCCTCAGAAAAAGGGATGCTAGGGTTCAAATGGTTTATGTAAAAAAAAAACACATCGTATCACACAAAGATTTGGCGGACCACCTGTAGTAACTCTGAGGACCCCCTAGGGGTCCCGGACCGTCTGTTGAAGACCCCTGTTAAAGAGCAGTGGTTCTCCAACTGTAGGTCGGAACATGATTTTGAGAGGGGTCCCCATGTGACAGTGAAGTGACAATTAATTAAGGACTTTAAGGACCTTTTAAATACAAACAAAAGGTAAAAAAGACCATTACTGCATCAAAAGTATTCAACAAACTATACTATAACAACGGGTCAAACATTGGCCAAATTGTAAAATAATATAAGAAAGAGGCATACATTGTGAAAATAGCAGATCTACAAGCTCACAACACCTCGCAGCGCGAGAACCGAGTCAAACTAAGTTGAAAACCATTTGATTCATCAACATTTTTCAAAACATTAGGCGCTCGGGTGGAGCAGTGGTAAAGTCCCTGCCCACCACCACGGAGGTTGTGGGTTCGAATCCACCGTGGTGCATCCGGCTTTGTCGAGTGTCGCGCAAAACACAATTTGACAAATAATCACAGAAATTCCCAACTATTAAACATTACTTTCTTTTAGCCTGGTTCCAGACCATAGACCCCGCCCACTCTCTGAGTGGACTGCTCCTCTTGGTCTGGTGTCATAATGTGAGCCTCTGGCTTTTCACGGTCGAAGAAAAACCTGTCAAATCAGAGTCGGAGGTGGGAGTGGTCTAACGACAAGCCAATCAGCGACAAAAAAACAAGCTGTGCGATGACGTCAGATGTAGGCGGATCCGTGGATCTCTTGTGATTGGTTTAGGGAAATTTGAATCCCCTCCCCCCCTGGTAATGGCGGACACTGCAGCCAATGTCAGACTGAAGCTCCATGCAGCTTCAGGCTGATAATCAGGCTAACTTTCTTTCTTTCTTTCTTTCTTCCTCTTTCCTCCCTTCCTTTTGTTTTACCCCGTCCATCTGTCTGTTTATCATCTCCGTCGTCTAATTTGAAACTCTCGGCCCACAAAAAGCCCCATCGTTTCCGCGCACACGTCTATAGCTGCGTCACGCTGTTTGCTGAGGGAATATGAACGAGCCATTCTCCTTCTGTTCTGTGTGCCGACACAGTGGAGGGAGGACTCATGACTGGGGCTGCTCACACGCACGCACGCACGCACGCACGCACGCACGCACGCACGCACACACACACACACACACACACACACACACACAGAGGATGTAATTAAATTCACACAGAGACAATGTGGAGGGCTGAATGGGTTGTCATTTATCCACACTGTTCATATCCTGTCACAGTGAAGCCTCACAAGGAAGGAAGGGAGGAAGGAAGGAAGGAGGAAAGGAAATTAAAGGAAAGGAAAGGAAAGATAGGCCCAGTTGGCCAAAGGACAGAATTGACCACACCCAGCAGCACATAATTCCCTACTATTAAGTGTTGTGTGTGTGTGTGTGTGTGTGTGTGTGTGTGTGTGTGTGTGTGTGTGTGTGTGTGTGTGTGTGTGTGTGTGTGTGTGTGTGTGTGTGTGTGTGTGTGTGTGTGTGTGTATGTGTATGTGTATGTGTGTGTGTGTGTGTGTGTGTGTGACAATCATTTTAATGCCTTTATCCATATTTATACTTTTTCTATAAAAAATAGCAGATATACAAGATCATAGCGCGGCACCGAGTGCCGCGCTATGATCTTGTTGATCTGCTATTTTTGAAAAATCATGAAAATGTGCTCAAATCTTGAATATATATATTTTTACAGCTAACATTTGTTACTCAAATCTTTGCATCTGGGGGGTCCCTGGAACTAAATTAAATATGTAGAGATGGGGGTCATATCATTAAAATACATATTATTTTGGGGGTCCTTGACATGACAAAGTTTGAGAACCACTGCTCTTAAGGATACCAGATGTCGGTCCATCTATCCACCACTTTGTTCCCAGACAAAATGTTTCTCAAAGAACTACTGGCTACAGATGTCTGGCTGCAGAACAATTTGCACGTTCGTTCGAGATCTCCGTAGATGAACCCTAGCTGATTATGGTGACCCCACGGCCTTTATTCCAGCACCATCCATACGCCTAAACGTCCAACTTCACAGACAACAATTACACATCTAAATGTCAGGTTGCCCGGGACGCTCGCTGAGTGCATTCATGTTCTCTCCCACAGCATGAACCCTCTCTATTAGAGCGACCCCATCAACACATTCTATTCTATTGCCAAAATGTCAACGTTGCACACAATAGTATCTCGTAATCTTGCAGGCAGATTTGAGCATAAATCCTGCCGATTTTGCTGACTCTGTGACATTTATACATTTTTCCATTTCATAGGTACTTCGCAGTGGTGTAAAGTAACTAAGTACATTAGGGTTGTCCGATATTGGCTTTTTTACCGATAACCGATATACCGATATTGTCAAACTCTTAATTACTGATACCGATATCAACCGATACCGATATATGCGGGGATTATTGTGATTAGGGTAAGCTCAAATTTCATATCACACACACCATACAGTAAGAACTACTGTAAATTATTTAAAAAAAAATATATATATATATTTTTTTTTTTTTTTCTTCAAAAACCGATACCGATATTTTTCCGATATCGATTTTTATGCTAATATCGGCCGATAATATCGGGAGGCCGATAATATCGAACATCCCTAAAGTACATTTACTCAAGTACTTACTTTTTGTACAGTACTTAGTGTCTATGCTTTTACTTCTACTCCACTACATCTCAGAGGCAAACATTGTACTTTAATCCACTGCAATTATTTGAAAACTCTATTACTAGTTAATTTGCAGATATAAATTACTACATTATAAAACAGACATTAATCACTTAGGCCCTATTTTATACATAGGGTATTTGAAAATAGCCGATCTACAAGCTCACAACGCGTCGCGATGCGACGCGTTGTGAGCTTGTAGATCGGCTATTTTCAAACATTCTAGTACTTTTACTTTTGGTACGTTAAGTACATGTTGATACCGATACTTTTGTATTTTTACTCAAGTCAATTTTGAATTCCGGACATTTACTTGTAACAGAGTACTTCTACATTGCAATATTGATACTTTTACTTGAGTAAAACATTTTAGTACTTTTTCCACCACTGGTACTTTGTAGCACAGTACTTTAATTGACTTAATTTTAAAGCTTTGTAGGGACTTTAACTCTTTGACTGCCATATTTTGCCAAGGCTCAGGCTGCCAACAACGAGAATGACGAGATTTCAAGTGGTTTTCCTCTAGATGGCGCTGTTCGCTAACACATGAGCATGACCATTTCATGCTCAGTGCTCAGTCACACACACAGACCCAGGAGATCACGTGATCGCAAGATCTCCTCCACCGTTCACTTCCTTGTTATTCGATTTGTAAAAAACACCTGTACCTCGCCTCCCTGGATTTAATCTGCATTTTTGACGAGACATGCTATATGCCGTTGGTTCTCAAAGTGGGGTCCGGGGACCCCCAGGGGTACTTGAGGGGGTTCCAGGGGGTCCCCAGCTAAATGATGGACAGGAACCAAATGGACCCTTATGGGTCTGTAACTCTGAGAGTGTACAAATGGAACCAAATGGACCCGTTAGGGTCCATTTGGTTCCATTTGTACACTCTCAGTGTTACATTAACATTGATTTTACAATATGAATTGGGGTCCCAAAGGTATAAGTGCCATTAAATGGGGGATCCGTGAAATTAAAATGGTTGAGAATCACTGCTAGAGAGCCATAAATATCTTCTCTTGTGGGGGGTCCCCTGGCTTATCTTTTCAAATGGGGGTCCACGGGCTAATTAGTGTCAATTTGGGGGTCCTTGACATGAAAAAACACTTTGAGAACCACTGCTACATGCAACGACCTATAACAAGTGAACGGGGGTCGTGATGATTTCATTTTTTTTCTCTTGCAGATGCAGAGAGAAAGCCTCCGTGTTTAGCTACGATCGGGGGATCGGTCATACTGGGAGATGCATATTCTGTGACTGTTTGAAAAGGTAAGGAAAAGGGAAAAATGGAGAGCATTATAATGTATATATGTGTGCAGTTCTCTGGCTCTGCTTACAGAGGCAGGTTGAGATTTCATTTGCAGTATTTTGTAAATGTATTCCAGCTTGTGCATTTTCTCTCTCTCTCTCACTCACACACACGCACGCACACACACACACACGCACACACTCACACACAAACACGCACACGCGCGCACACACACACACGCGCACGCGCACGCACGCACACACACACACACACACGCGCACGCACACACAAGCCGCATGCATTGCAGCCACTCTGGCTACGAATAGCTGAATCCACTCCACTGCTCCACTTACCCATGGAGATTGGTGTGTGTGTGTGTGTGTGTGTGTGTGTGTGTGTGTGTGTGTGTGTGTGTGTGTGGTGTGTGGTGGACAGATGGAGAGCTGGGCGAGCTAGCTGTCAGCAGGGACAGTGGAGGTTAATCTCTGTTTCTCTCTCTGTCACACATCTGTGTCTCTCTCTCTCTCTCTCTCTCTCTCTCTCTCTCTCTCTCTCTCTCTCTCTCTCTCTCTCTCTCTCATATCTCTGCCCTCTTTTCCAACTTTCCGTCCACTCTGTCTCCTCCTCCGTTCAGCCATCTTTACCTTCATCCTGCCTCCTCTCCCTCTGTCTTGTTTTTGTGTCCAGTCATGGCTGGGTATTGGGTTCTGTGTAACCCACCATGTAATACGTATCCTGATCGTCACAATATACGACCATACGTGGTACGGGTCGTCCGCAGCTTAGTGAGTAGAGAGAGGAAGGTCACCGGTTCTCCTCCCGACCATGAGCTTGTAGATCTGCTATTTTCTAAAGATGTGTATACATTTGAAAACTTGAAATGGGACATGTTGTACTTTTACTGTTGGTACTTTAAGTACATTTTGATACTAATACTTTTGTACTTTTACTCAAGTCAATTTGTAATTCCTGACTTTACTTTGGACCAAGGGGCCAGCCTGGCATATCTACAATGAGGCCAATACGGAAGTGAGACAGTTCATACGAATGGCCTGTTTGGCGCTGTTTTACCCCTGCCGGTGTCAGAAAGCATTTATTTTAACGCAAGCGGATGGGTTTTTTGACAAACTTTAGACTAGATTTTCTTACCTTAATAAAAATTGTCATAAATTCTATATGCTTCCAGTCACTAGTTTAAAGTCTCCTTTCAATCATCAGGTTATGCGTTTTGTTGAATTATGGTCCCATTTATTTTAAAATTGACGATAAAGTGGGCTATTCTCTAGGAGGGGCGGGATGATTTGATTGACAAGCTACACAACCAATAGCATTCATTCCCCGCCCCCGCTCTTGATTGACAAGCTACCCAACCAATAGCATTCTTTGGGGGTTGTTTACCGGTTCCTGTTACCGGCGTGCTTTTGGGCTTATATTAGAGATGACGGATTTCAAATTCCTGAACAACCGGCTTCATTTTCGGTCTGTAGAAACCAGCGGCCTGTCTTTGTCCATCTCTTTTATAAAGTCTATGATTTGGACATGATGTCATTATGTCACATGATGTCAGTATGTCACATGATGTCAGTATGTCACATGATGTCAGTATGTCACATGATGTCAGTATGTCACATGATGTCAGTATGTCACATGATGTCAGTGTGTCACATGATGTCAGTATGTCACATGATGTCAGTGTGTCACATGATGTCAGTATGTCACATGATGTCAGTATGTCACATGATGTCAGTATGTCACATGATGTCAGTGTGTCACATGATGTCAGTATGTCACATGATGTCAGTATGTCACATGATGTCAGTGTGTCACATGATGTCAGTATGTCACATGATGTCAGTGTGTCACATGATGTCAGTATGTCACATGATGTCAGTATGTCACATGATGTCAGTATGTCACATGATGTCAGTATGTCACATGATGTCAGTGTGTCACATGATGTCAGTATGTCACATGATGTCAGTATGTCACATGATGTCAGTATGTCACATGATGTCAGTGTGTCACATGATGTCAGTATGTCACATGATGTCAGTATGTCACATGATGTCAGTATGTCACATGATGTCAGTGTGTCACATGATGTCAGTATGTTACATGGACTTATGTACGACCGACCGGGGTTTGAACCCCCGACGACCTCCCACTATCAGGGCGGGACATCACACTGAGCCAGTGAGCATGCTCAGTAGGTCACAGGGCTTTGTGTCTGGACTTATAATGATACTGTACGTACAGTAAGATAGACATCTGACTGCATGAGCTCATTTGACTCTGTGTCTATATAAGCTGCTTTACTGGAGGGGGAGAGAGAGAGAGACACATTCCCTCTTTAACCGTCTGACATTCAGACCGATGGTGACGACAGGCCATCACACTGACCGAGAGAGAAAAACACACAATCCAGTGTCGGAAAAAAAAAAGTACACTGAGTACATTTACTCGAGTACCATACTTAAGTACAGTACTGTTAGCCTATATACTTGAGTACTTCTCCCTCTAGTCCACTGGCCTTTAGAGCGTGTTGACAGGCTGAGTGAAGCAACGACAGACAGACAGACAGACAGGCCATCAGCCTGACGGAGCCGGAAAACACACACAATACTCACTGACAGGATGGAGAGATGGAGGGAGTGGAGAGAGAGAGGGGGATGGACAGAGATGGATGGAGGAGATGTAATGGGATGGAGAGAGAGAGAGAGAGAGAGAGAGAGAGAGAGAGAGAGAGAGAGAGAGAGAGAGAGAGAGAGAGAGAGAGAGAGAGAGAGAGAGAGAGAGAGAGAGAGAGAGAGAGAGAGAGAGAGAGAGAGAGAGAGAGAGAGAGAGAGAGAGAGAGAGAGAGAGAGAGAGAGTAATGCAGTGTAAGGTGAAGAAATAAGCTAAGATGACATGGTGGAGTTGCCAAGGAGACAGGTATGGATGGAGCTGCAGATTAAAAGAGTGATAGAGAGATGGAGAGAGAACGGAAAACAGGCAGATGGAGAGAGAGATAGAGAGATATAAAAAGATGAAAGGGTGACGGTGAAAAAGAGTGACAGATGCCAAGGCCGAATGAACACGCTTATACACACACACACACACACACACACACACACACACTCGCACACGCACACGCACACGCACACGCACACACGCACACACACACACACACTAGACCCATCTCATGGGGATTGTTTACATTAAATCAGTTGCATTTGACAAGTTTGGTTCAAGATTATCCCTTCTCCTACGTCAGGGGTCTTCAACAGGGGGTCCGGGACCCCTAGGGGGTCCTCAGAGTTACTACAGGGGGTCCGCCAAATCATTGTGTGATGTAATTTTTTTTTTTTTACATTAACCACTTGAACCCTAGCATCTAGTGATGCGCGCCCCGCTACGGAACCCAACCCGCCCCGCGACCCGCAATTTTTTTTTTATTCTGTAAAATCATAGTTAGAAAATAATCCCCAAGTGTAGTCAAACTCTTTTATTCTTATTATTATTATCCTTATTAGGAATAAAGACAAAACAAGAGCATGTGATTTTTTTTTTTTTTTTGCGTGTGAGAGCGGCTGACCCGCTCACCATAATTGCCTCTGAAATTCTGACTCGACCCACCCGCGCCGCGGGTTGACCCACGGGTCCCGCGGGTTACGGGTCAACCCGCGCATCACTACTAGCATCCCTTTTCTGAGGGGAACTTTAGCCAAAAAATAGCAGATCTAAGCTCACAACGCCTCGCGCTGCGAGGCGTTGTGAGCTTGTAGATCTGCTATCTTTTGGCAAAGAGGTGTTTGGTGTAGAGGGAAGCAAGAGCAGACCAAGTAAACAAAAAAAAAGTTAAATCTGAAACACAATTTTTATACAATATAGAGGAGGGGGTCCCTGCTTCATCTCTCTCTCAGCTAGGGGGTCCTTGGCCCGAAAACGTTGAAGACCCCTGTCCCACGTTCTTTGTCAGTTGATTGACATGAGCAGCAGCCAATCAATAACCAATGTTATGATCCCCACGAGTTCAATACTTAGATCAGGACTAACACACAGCAGCTCGTACAGTATATGACCCAAACCGTTACTTTTCAGGAAATAAACAAAAATAACCTGTGTTCATATGGATCCAATGAAGTTATTATTTAGTCACAAACTCTTGTTAAAACTTTTCATTGTTTATATATCTATAGAACCCACAGACAGACTTACTAAACCCTCGGTTCTCAAAGTGGGGTCCGGGGACCCCCAGGGGTCGTTGAGCGGGTTCCAGGGGGTCCCCAGATAAATGCTGGATAGTTAGTAAGTAACCAAATGGACTCTTATGTTGCTGTAACTCTGAGAGTGTACAGAGAGTGTACAGAGACTCTGAGAGTGTACAGAGAGTGTACAAATGGAACCAAATGGACCCTTACGGGTCCATTTGGTTCCATTTGTACACTCTCAGAGTTATGGTGGTCCGTGGTCTAATGCAGGGGTTCCCAAAGTGGGGTTCGGGGACCCCCAGGGCCCTACATACATCAGCTTTTTTCCAAAAATCTTGATATTCTTAGAAAATGTTTGAATATTTTTTATATTTTTAACACCACATCTGACATTTTTTTCAGATGGGGGTCCGCGGCCAAATCCAGATTTATTTAGGGGTAGGCCTACTTGACCTGAAAACGTTTGAGAACCACTGTATTAAAACCACGTTCACATTCATGCTTTTTGTCAGCATGTAGGTCGGCCGTTTTCACTACATTTGCGAGACACACTTGTACGGCGAACTAGAGCATTAATTTACAAAAACATATGAAGATACAAAGTTTCTGCCCTACAGCAACGCTTTTCTTGGCCATGGCATAGCAGGCAACGTACACTCTCAGAGTTATAAATAACGATAACACAAATGAACACTTTTACTAGGTTCTAGAAGGATTTGGGGGGGATTGCAAATAGTTAATCTCACAATCTCCCCGTTATTTTGCACACTAAATCATAAAATGCAGAGGCATGGCGCTAGCCCGTTAGCTACTTGTTAGCGGGGTGGGTTTTATAAGCCAGGCACAGCTGCTACGTGCGTGCTGCCCACGGTAACAGCTAGCCTCAGAGCGCTGTGTGGAATAATGGCTGTGTTGGTTTGTGTTGGTCTTGATGGCTATGTGTGTGTGTGTGTGTGTGTGTGTGTGTGTGTGTGTGTGTGTGTGTGTGTGTGTGTGTGTGTGTGTGTGTGCGTGTGCGTGTGCGTGTGTGTGTGTGTGTGTGTGTGTGTGTGTGTGTGTGTGTGTGTTTGCTCATCGGGCATCTGCTACATTTGCATTAAAGTCAATTTCACAGCTGGCAAAATAGACAGAGAGGCTTCAGTCCTCGTCACAATAATATTTTACCCTGGCTCACGCCCGCGCTTTGGCGGTTTGCGCGCACGTGCATACGCACTATATACGCAGTAGTGGACGATGTACTCAAATTGTTAGTAGCACTGCCACAATGTAGAAATACTCTGTTACAAGTGAAATACCTGTATTCAAACTTCTAATAAAAGGTATCAACAGAGACGATATGCATTATGAGATATATACTGTACACATAGACACATTAACACTGGAATGACTGGGGTTTCATTATCCTACACACAGCCTGCTAAACGATCAATTTGATCTAGAAATCAAGCTCTACGATTGGTTACTGTCTCACCTCTTTGCACCAGACTGACTGACACCTTCTCACCCACCCAGTGGGGGGTTCCATTGTCTTTTAAATAGCCATTCAACTCCACTCTGCTCAGTCAGTTAGCTCACTCACTCACATGTTGTTGCAGGCAGAAACATTATAAAATAATAATTTAGTAGTCATGGTAACTGCAGATTCTACAAAATGTTTATAAAAAAGCGTATAAAACAGTGCAATCTGTAGCGTCACATTAAACTCTTGAGGGAAACATGGAGCCTATATGAACGCTGAAGCCACGGTCTAATTACGTGACTATCTCCATTGTCCAAAACACATGGATATCTCTTGACAAACCAATATTATATTATATAATATTCACATAATTGTCTGAGCGTAAAGCTCTCATTCTATCAGCTGTCCACGCTGACAGAAACGTCTCCTCTCTGTCCCTCTCTGTTCCTCTCCTCTCAGCGTAACAAGTGAACACATCGCTATGTTCCACAAATATGCTCATTCCTGCTCTACTCCTGCGCTAAATATCTGATCTACAAACATAAAACAGTCGCTGCCTGACGAGCCATCTGCTTGTAGCTCAGATCTGTTGGCACAGCATTTTAAAACAGCACGATCTACTACGCTGCAGTGAATGGGTTGGCAAATTTTGAGAGAGAAATAAGCAGGCAGGTCTATGAAAATGTTATGCATACGTTGTGCCCTGAGAAAACAGTGAGACATGAAGCAGTAGGCTAGTGTGTATTTCTGTCTGTCTCCTATATGTCATCATGACTTGTGTATGCGGGGATCTAATTTTTACTTCCATGTACTGTTTTTCAGTTTTTTTTGTCTTATTAAATAAAGTACATTAATCGTTTTTTTATTCGTTATTTTCAGTGCTTGTTTATAAAGTGATGTGATTGGTTTTATTATTGACTGCTTTATATATTTTATTTATATCTGCAAACTAACTAGTAACTAAAGTTACTATAGCCGACCTTGTTTATAAAGTGACTTTACAATGACTGAATTCGAAAAAGAGTATAGTAACTAAAGTTTTCAAATAATTGTAGTGGAGTAAAAGTACAAGATTTGCCTCTGAGGTGTAGAGGAGTAGAACATTATTGCCATTATAATGTAATTATATGGGTAATAATAATAATAAGGGTAATAATAATAATAATAGAAAGACGTGAAAAACAAGCCCAAAATCGCTTATAATAAGCAGACATGGCAACATAGACTCGCAGCGCATCAGTTCTCTGGTGCGCTGCGGGCCGCTCTGTGGGGGGTCTCGAGGTGTAAAGTGCTCTACCCTGGGGGAGAGAGGGGGAGAGCGATCAATTTAGCCGAAATAAAACGGCTGGGATGGGATACATGGTATGTATTTCATATTTATAATGAGTAAAAAAAAAAAAAAAAAAAAAAAACGGAGATGGTTTGAAACATATATTTAGGAAAAGTCATGAAAGGGGAACTTTCTCAGAGCTTCCTGAGAGAAGTTAAGCCACTTTCAATTCTCAAAATCGGTCCCATTGATTGCTTAGTCACGCAAGTGTTAAACATAGAGAAGGACTCTCTTAACGTCTTAAGCGTCTGTCATTTTAGATTGTAACCACTTTAACCATTATCTAATAGCCTAATTGGGCTTTTTTTTAAAAATAGCAGATCTACAAGCTCGTGGCGCGGCACCGAGTGCGCGCTACGAGCTTGTAGATCTGCTATTTATCTTTTGAAAATGTGTTAAAATTTGTGCAAATCTTTGGATGTACATGTTTTTTAAACTGAACATTTTTAACTCAAATCTTTGCTTCTGGGGGATTCTACACATAAATAAATCCTAACAGTTTAAAAAAAAGAAAAAAAAGATTTGCACACATTTTCACAATTTATTTTTCAAAATATAGCAATCATTTTTTTTTAGAAACAACAGTGGTCATCACAGTGATGGAAGCTCACTTTAAAAAAATATATATATTTTTTGAAGTGCGTGGTGATATTTATAGGTTATTATTTCATCATGCGTCTCGCTAGCCAATCAAAGCAAAGGGTCTGAATAGAGTCAGCCAATCACGGTACGGCGAAAAGGGTGTGAATAGAGTCAGCCAATCACAGTACAGGGAAAGACAAATTCCCAACCCCACTTATACACCACTCAAAAAATGACACAGATGCGTTCCCGGTCAGACAGGATGACTTAGAGCAGTAGTTCTCAAACTTGTTTGTGGAAAGTACCCCCTTTCCATTATTTCTGAATCCAAGTACCCCCTTGAACGACTACAACACTTTGCTTAGAACACATTGACATCAAAAGTCCAGTCAGTATGTTCAAAATAAACCAGAATGATGGCAAATACGTATTGCTTTCTATTCGTTAACAGTTGTGCTAGTCAGTAGAATACTTTTTCTTTTCATGTTCTAACCCTTCTCTCAAGTACCCCCTCTAGTATCTCTGCGTACCCCTAGGGGTACATGTACCCCCATTTGAGAAACACTGACTTAGAGAGTCCAGAGGCCTGGTTGGTCAGAACACTGCATGGTTTCGAACATTAGGAGCATCTGGCTGGACCTGCTGGCCTCTCCCAAGGCTTTACTGTTTAGATCTATAAACACTGCATTTAAAACACTGGCACCTCTGAATGGCCTCTAGTCTCTCCTGCAACCTCTCGTTAAGCTCGTTAAGCTCGTTTACTGTCTCTCTGTATCAACTGAGCTGTCCTAAAAACGGTGAACGCATAAAGCTATTGTAATAACGCTGCCTGTTTATCTGTGTGTTTTACTGTATGCGTTCATGTCTGCCATCAACATGTGGGAATGCCCTGACAACATCCATTAAAGCAGGGGTCTTCAACATTCTCAGGCCAAGGACCCCCTAGCTGAGAGAGAGAGATGAAGCAGGGACCCCCTCTATGTATAACAAATACAAACACTATGTACAGAAGGACATTATAGTGGTCTCCATATAGATGTTTTTTTCAAGACAGTTTTGAAAGAAACCAGTGTTTCACATCCTTTAATGCTGAAGGTCGTCAACAGGGGGTCCGGGACCCCGAGGGGGTCCTCAGAATTACTACAAGGGGGCCGTCAAATCTTTGTGTGATATGATACAGTATGTTTTACATTAAACATCCCTTTTCTGCAAGGCGAGGCGAGGCGTTGTGAGCTTGTAGATCTGATTTTTTTGGCAAAGAGGTTTGGTGTAGAGGGAGAAAAGAGCAGACCAAGTTAAAAAAATATATGAGTTTAATCTACAACACAATGGTTGACAACATGTATTTTTGTGTAATCGTTTTATGCTGATGTTGATGAATTGAATACATACAGCAGGACCACAATGAAAACAAGTCCCCATGACTTTTCTGTGTTATCCTTTCAGCCTTAATGTCTTACTGTACCACGTGCTGTTTACATTTCTGACTAATAAGGCATTCATTCAATCAATCAATCAATCAATCAATCAATCAATCAATCAATCAACATTTGATTGATTGAAGAGGGACATTTCCCTCTCTATGTAGCGCCGGCAACTGTGATGCCATAGCCTGAGAGGATGTTCAGGGCAAACGTGTTGCTTCAGTCAGTATAGCCTCTATCTCCAGGCTTTTATTTTCCTTCGCGTTCTGCTCAAAAAGAAAGCCTAGACCAAGCTGTTGAAATGTCTTTCATAGGAAGTGGGAGTCAACCTTTCATTTCCCCAACCAACCAGAGTGCAGTGGGCGTCACTCCAACTGTTGTGACGTCAGGGCTCTCATTGCTGCACATTGGGGGAGGAGGAGGGGTGCGGGGCGGGGGCAGGCGCACAGATCGGTGAACAAATGGCAGCCACCGGTTGTTTTCACCGGCGATTTTGAATCCGCCCCTCTAGACCAGATATCAGACGTGCAGGGGTAAGCTACTCAGTCAGTGACCACGCTCTTACGCCCGTTCAGAGTATGGGAAGGCATTGCAGACTCCCCCATTGGCTTAAAGGACAGCCATTGAGGAGAAAGTCATGAAAAAGTCACTACTAGCGCAGTAAGTGAATATAGACCAGCTTGCTTGCTTCACAAGCTGGTAAAAAAAAAGAGAGAAAAAAGAGACAAAGAAAGAGTCAGGAAGGGAAGTGTGTCAGATGAATGGAGGGCTTTTCACAAGGGCAGACAGAGGCCTTGTCCCACAGCTAGCTGCCCTGCTAACCCCGAATCATGCTAGCTCCTTAGCCCCCGGCAAAATGTCTCCCACTGCTCACTGGGAAATGAGGTTACCACCACCCACCATGCACCCTCCCACCGCTGTGTTTGTCTTTTTATTTTTAAGATACTGTCTGGACACATTTGACAAAAAAAACTTTTTGGAATATACAAGATGATAGACCGTGCTTGCAGCAGTGAGATACCGAACGGACAAAAGCTATGTTTTGCTTTTTTGTTCCATTGTTTAGTTTTTTTTTTGTGTGTTTTTATCCATGGCCAAAACATCAAAGAAGTGCAGCTGCGGTTCTGTTTTGATGAATATATAAACGCGTTTGGAATTGTTTGACACAGAGGAGAATCTCTGCACTGGCTTTTATATTTCTCTCTCTCTCTCTCTCTCTCTCTCTCTCTCTCTCTCTCTCTCTCTCTCTCTCTCTCTCTCTCTCTCTCTGCTGCCTGTACTTATTGCTCTGTGTACAGTTTATTGTACCAGACTGTTGTGACTGTAGGGTTTCCAACAGCTCCTTGGAATACAGACTTGTTCCTTATTTAGAAACTAAAACAAGTGTCTCTTATTCAACTGATGGGGCAATTTCATAGCGTTTCATAGCGTCCATTTCTTCTGCTGTGTCCAGAACATATACATTTGGCTGGTAACTAAGGTTGCCAGCCAAGGGAGGCATGCGATAATCCGACAGACCTTTTCTCCGACTATGTGGCATCCGCGTGCGGTTAGGGTTAGGGTGCGGGTTTGGTTCGGGTTTAGTATTGAAACGTCGGAGCGCTGCGCTGTCGGAGGAATGCGCTGTCGGACTAACGTACTGCACCCGCCAGCCAAATGTATATGTTCTGGACACAGCAGAATAAACACATGTGTATGTTCTGGACACAGCAGAATAAACACATGTATATGTTCTGGACACAGCATAGTAAACACATGTATATGTTCTGGACACAGCAGAATAAACACATGTATATGTTATGGACACAGCAGAATAAACAAATGTATATGTTATGGACACAGCATAATAAACACATGTATATGTTCTGGACACAGCATAATAAACACATGTATATGTTATGGACACAGCAGAATAAACACATGTATATGTTCTGGACACAGCATAATAAACACATGTATATGTTCTGGACACAGCAGAATAAACACATGTATATGTTCTGGACACAGCAGAATTTTAAACACATGTATATGTTATGGACACATCAGTATAAACACATGTGTATGTTCTGGACACAGCAGAATAAACACATGTATATGTTCTGGACACAGCAGTATAAACACATGTGTATGTTCTGGACACAGCAGAATAAACACATGTATATGTTCTGGACACAGCAGAATAAACACATGTATATGTTCTGGACACAGCAGAATAAACACATATGTTCTGGACACAAAAAGCAAATGCTATATGAATAGGCTGGATTACATGGCAACAT
Organism: Gymnoscopelus microlampas; assembly: GCF_963454915.1. Lineage (NCBI taxonomy): Eukaryota > Metazoa > Chordata > Actinopteri > Myctophiformes > Myctophidae > Gymnoscopelus > Gymnoscopelus microlampas. The sequence continues at coordinate 44,130,981 of NC_139957.1, read as the reverse complement.
TTAGCCTGTTCACAATACAAGTAATAAACAAATGTAATCTAACTATCTATTTATCTATAATCCACCCTTCCATCTATCTAACTGATCTATAATCCAGTCCCCTCATCCCATCATGATAGTGCTGTGTTGAATGTGATGTATTTATATGTACTCTGCTACATCCACAGTATACTTTTCTTGCCCTGCGATCTGTATCTTAACTCATTCAATGCCAATTATCCCATTAAGTCACTTTACATTTCTTTGGCTATTCAAAAATAGCAGATATACAAGCTCATAGCGCGGCACCGAGTGCCGCGCTATGAGCTTGTAGATCTGCTATTTTCGAAAAATCTTGAAAATATTTATGTTTTAAAAAAATCAAAAAACTGTTTGGATTTTGAAAACATTTAAATATGTTAATACTGTGCCAGCAATTTTTTAATTGTCTTACCCTTTTCATGTATCACAGAATATTTATCTCAAGTATAATCGATCCCCTGATGTGTGCTAATCACTGAGGGTTGCACTGTGTGGTTTCACAAATGTCAACGAGGTCATCGCGACCTTGTTAAAATTAATTGTCGGGACCATACATAGGTCCAGACCCACTATTTGGGACCCCCCCCTCCCATATCTATCTATGGGGTGGCAGTGGCTCAGAAGGTAGAGCAGGCTGCTTGCTTGTGAACCGGAAGGTTCCCAGTTCGATCCCTGGGGGCTCCCCCAGAGTTAGTGTGGAAGTGTCCTTGAGCAAGACGCTGAACCTCCCTGATTGCTCCCTGCATGAGAGCAGGTTGGTGTCTTGCATGATTTCCTCCACCATCAATGTCTGCATGTGTGTGTGTGTAGGAATGTATATCTATCTATCTATCTATCTATCTATCTACAGTATCTATCTAAAGCTGGACGTTACAAACCACTGAGAGAAAGTGTCTGGCGACCACGTCCTTATACACAGTGCTAAAGCAACACACACACACACACACACACACACACACACACACACACACACACACACACACACACACACACACACACACACACACACACACACACACACACACACACACTTGCAGCTTGTCTGTTTGAATAATTCAGGAGAGCAACTGGATGGCTGGCACTGCACTCTCTCTCTCACTGCACCCGGTCGACCCACACACACACACACACACACACACACGCACGCACGCACGCACGCACGCACGCACGCACGCACGCACGCACGCACGCACGCACGCACGCACGCACGCACGCACGCACGCACGCACGCACGCACGCACGCACGCACGCACACACACACACACACACACACACACACACACACACACACACACACACACACACACACAGTCATTATGTCGTAGCCCCAGGCACTTCCTGTGTGTCACAAAAGACCACGTATCCCACGATGCAGTGCTGCCACAACTCCACAACTAATAATGCTCTAATGGTTGGAACTGTGTGTGTGTGTGTGTGTGTGTGTGTGTGTGTGTGTGTGTGTGTGTGTGTGTGAGAGTGTGTGAGTGTGTGAGTGTGTGAGTGAGTGAGTGAGTGAGTGAGTGAGTGTCATCTCAATCTGTGTCACTAGAAGGGTGGTATGTCATCAGGTCTGGATTTATCCCCGGCCCCTTTCAACACATTGAACAGTGGTGAAAAAAGATTAAATGGTCGGGCCAATGGCAGTCAATGTGTTAATGCCTATTTTCAAACAAACAACAAAATATTATAATTGGTATCTCTGAGGACCCCTGTTGAAGACAAAATGCTTCATAGAGTCCTCCCATATAACAAAATACATATTAAAAAAATGTGTATGTTATGCTGAGTCCTCCAATTCTGAGTCCTCCAATTCTGAGTCCTCCAATTCTGAGTCCTCCAATTCTGAGTCCTCCAAACTAGCAGTCATGGCTGCCAGTTCCCACCTGATGTTGTGTGGGAGTTCTGACTGATCCAGATCAAACTGAATAACTGCTAGCTTGCATAGCGTCTTAAGACTAGGACTCAAGTCTAAGATGAACAGATCATCGTTGAGTTTGCGATCTTTAGTAAATCCTCCAAAGATGATGACACGATCTCCCACCATGCAACAGCAGCCCTCATTCGTCCAAAACGGGTCATTCACCTTGGGCTTAACCTCCTTCCAGGAAGAGGTCTCTGGACTGAATCTCCTCATATCACAACATCCACCACCACCAAATATGTACAGCTCTCCATTGTAGGCAAAGGCTGAATAACCCCAGCGTCCTTCTTCAGGAAGCTGTGCATACGGTGTGCTCAGCCAGCAGTCGGTCTCTGTGTCAAACACACTGATAACGTTGTAGTCCCTCTTCTCCCCTAATACAAACATCTTTGTCCCGATGATGGTGGCAGGGTAACATGATGGAGCAGGTTGCGGCCTTCCTCCGGGGTAAATTGAAGACCAGAACATTGTGGTGGTGTCCAGCTTGTGGATGTCATTAGTGGATACATTCAGAGCCGGGTATCTCCTCCATAGACATACATGACCTTCCCCAAGGCAAAGGCTGAGTGGCCCCTCCTCGCCTCTGGAACGGTCCCACAAACATCGTAATTGAGCCATATGTGGGTGTCAACATCAAACGCATAAAGCACGTTGTTGCAAAGTCCATGCATATTCTTACCTCCCCAAATGTAGACGATATCTTCAATGAGCACAGCTGTGTGGTAGGAGAGAATACAGGGAACCTCAGGGGGAAGTTCTCTTCTTGTAGTTGTCACTGGGGGCAACGTAATCCATCTCAGAGACACTGTGTTGAAGACGTACACAGTGATCTGATCGTCTTGAGTTTTCCTAATGATCGCTTTGTAACTTACAAAGACGTACACTTTGGGTCCAACTGCTACAACAGCAGCATCACGTCTGAAATATGGGGCTCCTTGCAGCTTCACTGTACAGCGCAACATTTTAACACACCAGCACCACACTGCATAAAATCCAGTTTCTACCGTTATGTTCTGTAAAACAGTCTTACTGCACACGCCTAACACTTATATTGGAGGCCAGTCTATGACGTCAGTACTATGATGTCAGTAAGGTTTTTTGTGTGTCTCATCTCAATCTGTGTCAGGGGAATGAAAGGGATAACGAGAGAGAGAGACACAGACAGACAGACAGACAGACAGACAGACAGACAGACAGACAGACAGACAGACAGACAGACAGACAGACAGAATTCAGTGTTGTGCACACATGGTTGTTCTGCTTACTTGGTCTCACTCTGAGGACATTGTTAGCTGATGTACTCAAGTACTGTACTTGAGTACAATGTTGAGGTAATTCGCTTTACTGGCGTATTTCCAATGTTCAATACTTTTACTTCTACTCCACTACATTACAGAGGCAAATAGTGTACTTTTACTCCACTACAACGATTTGAAAACTTTAGTTACTAGTTACTTTGTAGATTTTGATCATTAAAAAAAAACATATTTTTTTATTTTTATTTTACCTTTATTTAACCAGTAAAAACACATTGAGACACAGTCTCTTTTTCAAGTGGGAACTGGCCAAGATGCAGCGTTAAATTTACACAGTCTAAGCTTAACATACAAATACAAAAACAAACAACAAAATAGTCATCCAAGATACATCACAAATACATAAGATAACTCCTAATGATACACTTTTCACAATAGAAAAAAGCCAAAAGTCAAACAAGAAATAGTAATACACACAGTGTACAACCAATACAAATAACCAAGAACCTACCGTTAGGCTAGTAAACCTCCGGACAGGTGCAGTTGTTTGTGAATAAAACTAAGGTGATTCTTTTGAAGCTTCTCAAGGGAATTAGAGCAGCCAATTTGAGTTTGGTCTGGAGATCATTCCACGACCAGGGGCCAAAGAAAGAAAGACATTTTTTATCCCCCTCAGATTAAAATGAGGGTACTTCACAGCGTAACCAAGCATTTGATCTGAGGTTTAAGCCATTTCTCACCAATTTGAATTTGGAGGTAATTTAGTAGGGGAGCTCACCAAGAATGGCTTTATAAATGAAATTATACCAATGCTGCAGCCTGCGCGTAGTCAAAGAGGACCAATCAACTGCAGCATACAGCGTGCAATGGTGAGTTCTAAAAGGAGAATTCGTTATGAATCTCAGAGCAGCATGGTACAGGGGATCCAGCTTGGCCAGTGTGGAGGCACAAGCAAACCTGTAAATATTGTCACCATAGTCCAGCTGGGACAAAAACAGACCAGTGACCAATTTTTTACGAGCAGTGCAGGCAAAACAAGCCTTCAGTCTGTAGAAAAAACTTAGAGTAAATTTTAGCTTCTTACTCAAGGCATCAATATGGAATTTAAAATTTAGATGTTTGTCCAACCAGAACCCAAGGTATTTATAGCGATCAACCCACTCAATTGGGGTGCCATCTAAAGTGGAGATGCTTAAGAGGGTTGGACAGACTCGTGGAGTGAACAACATTGCCTTAGTTTTGTTACCATTTAACATCAATTTGCTTTTTTTTTAATTCCTGCTGCAGTGAGATGAAATCAAAAGACAAATTTGTTACAGCCATGTCTAGCGTGGGCGCACAGGTGTACAAAACCGTGTCATCCGCGTACATATGGTACCTAGAGTACTTTGATTGACTGCAGATGTTATTCACATACAAAAGAAAAGGTAAAGGACCTAATATAGAGCCCTGGGGGACTCCCTTCTCCATGACTACTTGATCGGACACTATGTCACCCAGTTTCACACATTGTGTGTGGCCGATCAAATAGCTGGTGAACCAGCTAGTCACATTTGGGCCCATGCCTATATTGGAAAGGATCTTTAACAAAATCGGGAGGTCAACAGTGTCAAAAGCCTTGGTTAAATCAATAAACAGGGCAGCGCATACATATGACTTTTTCCCAGGCAGCCTTAATGTCATCCAAGACAGTAAGGCAAGCTGTGACAGTACTGTGTTTGGATCTGAACCCAGATTGCATGGTATTTAAGATTTGATTTTGATCCAGAAATTTGTTTACTTGGGCTGATACCTGGGCTTCTAGGATCTTTGCTAAGGCCGAGAGATTAGATATTGGCCTGTAGTTATTTACATCCGTAGGATCACCAGCCTTAAGGAGGGGAGAAACAAAAGCTTGCTTCCACACCGAAGGAATGTTCTGAGAAGTTATATTAACCACCTTAGCCTTATGTATACTTCGGCTATTTTAAAATATATTAAACACAATCTCCCCAGTACTTGCTCATAAATGACATTGATCTATTGGAGAGATAATGTATTTTCTGTGTCCCTTCTGAGGGTTTGATATCAACACTTGAGTTTGAGATTATGTTTGGGCTTAAAAAGACATGTGATTAAACAGCAGCTCTACTCAAATGGACACTTTAAGACGGATGAGTTGAGAACGCCACTTACATTGTTTGTCTACTCGCCAAATCAAACACTTCAAAAGAGTACGGGCGGATGTATGAAAGTGCTTTAAACGGATCACTTCAATCCAATTTGGTTTGTTTTATATCCGTTAAGTGACGTGGCCCGCTGTTTCAGTGCTGTCTCTGTGAATATGTCACTTTTATGTCCTCACCCAGGATTCAAACCCTGTGTAGACTTGAGGCCAAGTATCTAGCGCCAGTGGTGGAAAAAGTACACTTTTTGTTTGTGTTAATTAAGTAAAATTACCAATGCTGCAATGTAGAAATACTCTGTTACAAGTATAAGTCCGGAATTCAAAATTGACTTGAGTAAAATTAGCCTACAAACGTATTGGTATCAACATGTACTTAAAGTACCAAAAGTAAACGTACTGAAATGTTTGAAAATAGCTCTACAAGCTCATAGCTCATAGCGCTATGAGCTTGTAGATCTTCCATTTCCTTTTAAATCTTGAAAATAGGTGCAGATCTTTGAATTTATTGACATGACATATTGACCCCCATCTGAATTTTTTTTGTGCCAGGGACCCCCAGAAGAAAGCTCATAGCGCGGCACCGAGTGCCGCGCTATGAGCTTGTAGATCTGCTATTTTCTTTTAGATCTTGTATATCTGCTATTTTTGAATAGCCAAAGCTAAAGTGGTTAAAATGATTGTGACGTTATGTTTTATTTTGCTGGGGACCCCCTGGCATGAAAAAGGTTGAAAACCACTGGCCTAAATCAATGGTCTGATAAAACGTGATAATGTCCCGTTCAATGCATTGATAGCATCCGCATGGGGTGTGGTTGCTCGTTTCTCTCTCGCGTGTAGCTTTCACGTTGAAAACAGGAAATAAACCTACAAAGAAACGGGGTGGACTTATGAAAAGGTTCAAATGTAAATGTAGGAAAAAGTTTGAGACCTAAATGTTTTAAACAACCAAACAATAGACTAGACCACATAATAAGCTGTGTTTCCATTATGCTGATTCTCCTCCCCGGTGTCCTGCTGCTTCGCCTGTTTGGCCTACTTACCGCTCCTAATGCCTGAGCGTTATATAAGGCTGTTTGGAATAATAAAAAAAATCTATATTTTTTTTGGCCGGGGAAAAAAAGGACAAACTCAATCCACTTTATCCCTTTAAGACCCGGGAACGCATTTCGTGTCATTTTAAGATTTCTCTGACTATTCAAAATAATAGCAGATCTACAAGCTCATAGCGCGGCACCGAGTGCCGCGCTATGAGCTTGTAGATCTTTAGAAGAATCGTGACGTTTCTTGAAAATCTTTGAATATATATATATATATATATATATATATATATATATATATATATATATATATATATATATATATATATTTTTTTTTTTTTAAAGCTAACATTTGTAACTCAAATCTTTGCTTCATGGGGGTCCCTAGAAATAAATATTTATAGATGGGGGTCCGTGGCCAAATATATATAATTTCCGGGGGTCCTTGACATGAAAAAGTTTGAGAACCACTGATATAGAAACATACGTTTTTCAAAAAAACTGTTAGGATTTAGAAGACATTTGTAGAATCCCCCAGAAGCAGATTTGATTTACAAATGTTTGCTTTAAAAAAAAATACCCAAAATTTCACCATAAAAAAGATACATAGCAGATATACAAGCTTGTAGCGTGGCACTCAGTGCCGCGCTATGAGCTTTGTAGATCTGCTATTTTTGCCAAAGAAATCTAAAAATGACACAGATTCTTTCCCGGTCTAAATGGGTTATTGCTGCGGTCGTGTTATTTTTTCTTTTTCTCTCTCAGGGTCAAACTCATGCCTGAGACGCTAATTAGAAAACAGCCACCAGGCCCCCCCGATGGAAGCTACAACCAATGAACACATGATTATGTGAAGGAGGGTGTGGAGAGAGAGAGAGAGACTGATTTAAACAGGTGGTGGAGAGTAACTAAATACATTTACAAGAAAAAATACTGCACTCAATTTAGATTTTGCTTTAAGTGTCGTGACACGTTGTGATCCTGTAATTTAGATTTTAGATAATAAATGTACAAATTTACGGTATGACAAATTTCGCAAACATTCGCGAAATGGGCCCTTCATAATGAATACATTTTGATGTCAGTACTTGTGTAAGGTGCCTGCATTTACTTGTGTAAATTACACAGTCATAATTTATAGCAGCTTGTGGCAAGCTAAACAATAAAAACTGCAGTATTAAATGACACATGCAATTCCTTTTAACACTGTTTCAGAGACAAATTTCATTCTATGAGATCTTATGAATGTGTATGTTGCACCTTTTTGTTTAATCTGTAGTTCATTTCTTTGGCAAATAGGCTTTTGTTTACAGTCATGCCCATTTTCCCTAAAGCCATGCCCCTTGTACTTGCCAGTACTTGCGAGGCTGGGCTTTTCGAGACAGGCTTTTTTTTACACGAAGCTCGCGAGGAGGAGAAGAAGGGGGACGCGTTGATTTCAGTCTTTTTTTTTTTTTCTCCGCGCGGGCGGGGCTAGAGCAGCTCTGGGAGTACCCATTGTGATCTTGAGAAGGAAGGGCCAGATAGATCACCGGAAACAAAAACATGGCTTCCATCCGCTTCCTGTCTATTTCCTTCTTTAAAACGCCTATATCTCCGAATCCGTTTCCGGTGGTGAAAACCGGTCATGCGCGACCCCCCCCCCCCCCCCCCCCCCCCGTTGTAACTCTTACAGTTCCAGGCTGTAGCCAGGGTCATCGCTCAACATGAATGGATGCTTTTTTTTACGTGGATTTGCTTGTCGTGGAGTCTAGAGCTTTAAACAGCAAAGCGCAGTCAATGGGGAGAATGCTGGCACCCAACGTAAGTTGTTATGACAAAATGCTGGCACCCGATGTGTTAGCAGTCATGCTTTCAATAAACCAAATTGAAAGCATGAGCGCGTGTGTGTGGTCGGGGCACTGTGGTTGGGAAGCCTCGTGGCTTGCATTGCCCTCTAGTGTTGGTTCTACAGAATTGCGAGGAAAAAAAAGTGAAAACGAGCGCTCCTTCTCCAATTTCCCTGGTTCTCCAATTTCCCTGTAACATAATTTATATATGAAGGAAGGAAACGCTCACATTCCTCTGTGTGTTCCTAGAGCAGCTCTATAGCAAAGCTACTAAAAATGGAATGAGTGAGCGAGCAAGCAGCTCGACCTGTCAATCAGCCTGGCCTTTTAAGTTGTGCTGGGAAACTGCAATCAGCGTTGAAACAGCAGACACTAAAGGTCACCTGATTATTCTAGTCGCTTGAGATGTTTTTTTTTCCCCACTAGATCCATGATAAATCCTGCCTGTCTGGAGGAAACCTTGCATGTCCAAAAAGAAAAAAAAAACTTTTCAGGAAATGTCAGGGGGAAAAAAATAACCTGTGCCACTCTTCATTAGCCTGGGTGCCAGCCTGCTTCGCTGCGTTCGGCGGACTTTTTTTCTCTCTCCGCTTCTCAGTCTGGAATGCACCCGATTGACTCGTCTTTCAGAACTACACAGGAAGTACACAGGAACTACATATGTTACGTTCGGCAACGTCGTTGCTGATTGGATGTTGTTCAAACGAATGACGAATCAAAACGATCACACCGTTTTTTTTGTCCCGCCCCGCACCACAGACCAATCAGAAGCCACGGTAGGTTTGGAACCTTGGCTGCTGTGTCCCGCCTCCTGGAGATAGGAGGCATTCCAGACTGAGAAGCGCAGAGAGAAAAAAAAATCCGCCGAACGTAGCGAAGCAGGCTGGCACCCAGGCTAACTCTTCATGGGTTTAACCCTTTAACTCTTAAACTGACAGAGTTTTCTTTTTACCCTCACAGACTGCCAGTCTTTTCTAGGCTAGTAAAAAAATGTTATGTTTTTGTCAGTTTACTTTTTAACATTGAAGTGAATGGAGCAGCAACTTTTTGGAAAATGTCATCTCCTGGTTCTTTGTGACGAACGGAAAAACGGGAAAACCCCAAAAAATAAAAATGATTTTAGATTATTATTTTTTTTTTTGCAGGCAATGTGTTTTTGCAGGCAAAGCTCATAGCGCGGCACCGAGTGCCGCGCTATGAGCTTGCAGATCTGCTATTTTTTTTTAAATCTTGAAAATGTGTGCAAATCTTCGAATATATACATATGTTTCAAATCGAAACATTTTAACTCCCGATCTCTACTTCTGGGGGGGGTCCCTGGGACAACATATACACATTTTGGGGGTCCTTGACATGGAAAAGTTGGAGCACCACTGATATAGCAACATACGTTTGAAAAAAAAAAAAAACTGTTTGTAGAATATATATTCAAAGATTTGCATACATTTTCACGATAAAAAAAAAAATAGCAGCGCGGCACTCGGTGCTGCGCTATAAGCTTGTATATCTGCTATTTTTTTTAATAGCCATAGAAATCTTAAAATGACACAGATGCGTTCCCGGATTGAATGGGTTAATATATCGTCTCTGATCTTCGCACCACGTTACGAGTTTTGATTTCTGCCCGACAACGGTTTCTGCTCGACAACAACCATATATAGAACCCACTTTCGCAGTTATGTTTAGAGCGATCATAGTCGATCTACAAGCTAACAAAGTGTGGCATCGCGGTGCGTTGTGAGCTTGTAGGGAAAACAGCCGATATACAAGTATATCGGCTGTTTTCCCTACTTTTGCACAACACAGTTGTACGGTGAAACGAGTCATTAATTTACAGAAAAAAAAAATACATAGTAAGTTGAGATTATGGCAATACAGGGTTTACACCTGACAGCAACAATATATTGCTTTTCAATCTCCTGCTGGCAGGGTCATGCAGTGTGTGTGTGTGTGTGTGTGTGTGTGTGTGTGTGTGTGTGTGTGTGTGTGTGTGTGTGTGTGTGTGTGTGTGTGTGTGTGTGTGTGTGTGTGTGTGTGTGTGTGTGTGTGTGTGTGTGTGTGTGTGTGTGTGTGTGTGTGTGTGTGTGTGTGTGTGCGTGCGCGTGCGTGCGTGCGCGCGTATGTGCGTGTGTATGTGTTACTTGCATAGTAATGACAGTCAGTAATTGGTGCCGCTGTGGTCAGAAGTGCTGACAAAGCACATATTTCTTTTTCTTCATTAAATAGGGTGAAGTTGGTCACAACTTTGAAAAATGACCATGAAAAATAGCAGATCTACAAGCTTGTAGATCTGCAGATTTTTTCAAATGGCCGAAATATATATATATATACAGTAGGGCTGAAGCTAACATGTTTTCAAAAATAACCAAAATCTACAAAGTATAGTAACTATAAAGTTAAGTAATTGAATAAAAGTACTATAGTTGCCTCTGAGATGTAATGGGGTAGAAGTAGAAGTAATTGGAAGTACCCAAGTAAAGTACAAGTACCTAAAAAAAATGGTAAATGTAGTAACTCTGAGGACCCCTGTTGGAAGAGTTATTCTCCCATAGAAACAAATAAATATAAAAAAATAATATGTATTTTATGCTGAGTCCTCCAATTCTCCAACAGTCATGGCTGTCAGTTCCCACCTGATGTTGTGTGGGAGTTCTGACTGATCCAGACCGTACTGAATAACTACTAGCTTGCATAGCGTCTTAAGACTAGGACTCAAGTCTAAGATGTAGAGGTCATCGTTGGGCGTGTTGTCTCCTTTATATCCTCCAAAGATGATGACACGATCTCCCACCATGCAACAGCAGCCGGCACGCATCCAAAACGGGTCATTCACCTTGGGCTTCACCTCCTGCCAGGAGAAGGTCTCTGGACTGAATCTCCACATATCATTGCAGGTGTCTGTATCAGATTCGTAACTGATGTTCTCACCACCAAATATGTACAACTCTCCATTGTAGGCAAAAGCTGAATGATACTCACGTTCTTCTGGAGGAAGCTGTGCAGAAGGTGTGTTCAGCCAATAGTTGGTCTCTGTGTCAAACACACTGACAATATTGCATTTCTCCTCGAGCCCCAAACCCCCAAATGTAAACATCTTTGTACCGATGATGGTGGCAGAGTGACCTATTGGAACAGGTGGCAGACTGCCTACGGTGTTAATTAAAGACCAGACCATTGTGGTGGTGTCCAGCTTGTAGATGTCATTAGTGCGTCCAGTCAGCTGGGTGCCTCCTCCATAGACATACATGACCTTCCCCAAGGCACAGGCTGAGTGGCCCCACCTCGCCTCTGGAACGGTCCCAGAAACCCCAGAATTGAGCCATATGTGGGTGTTGACATCAAACACATACAGCATGTTGTTGCAAAGTGTATTATGCCTATTTCGTCCTCCCCAGATGTAGACGATATATTCAATTAGCACAGCTGTGTGGCAATAGCGACTACAGGGTATCTCAGGAGGAAGTTCTCTGCTTGTAGTTTTCACTGGGGGCAACTTCATCCATCTCAGAGACACTGTGTTGAAGACGTACACATTGATATGATCGTCTTGAGTTTCACTAGCGTTCGCATAACCTCCAAAGACGTACACGCCGGGTCCAACTGCTACAGCAACATCACGGTAGAAATATGGGGCTCCTCGGAGCTTCTCTGTACAGCGCAACATTTTGACACACCAGCACCAAGGTGCGTAAAATCAGATTTGCACCGTTTTGTTCTGTAAAACAGTCTTACTGCACACGCCTAACACTTATAGTGGAGTCCAGTCTATGACGTCAGTACTATGATGTCAGTAGGGTGGCGTCATACAATCTCCATATTTGGGAAAAGTTTCAGCCGAAAGGTTTACCATTACCGGTCCGATTTTGGTTCCATTTGTACACTCACAGAGTTAAATACGCATTGTACAGTGTAGATTGGGCTTCCACTACAGTTTAGTTGAGTACAGTACTTGAGTACACTACACGTACTGAGTTACTTTCCACCACTGGTGTTAGCACAATGAATTATTCTCATAGAAAGAATGTATTGTATTGTCTGGCTTTTCAAAACCTTTCTGATTGTAGATCCACTGATTGTCCATGTGATACTGATGGAAATAGCTCTGATATCAGAAAAAAAAAACACGATACGATAAAAGCCAAGCTTTACGTGTGTGTGTGTGTGTGTGTGTGTGTGTGTGTGTGTGTGTGTGTGTGTGTGTGTGTGTGTGTGTGTGTGTGTGTGTGTGTGTGTGTGTGTGTGTGTGCGTGTTCGTGTGCGTGTTCGTGTGCGTGCGCGTGCGTCTCTGCTCTACTATTGGACGATATCAAAGGCAGTGAGCAGCAGGCCCACGCTATATTGATCTGAACGCAATCTCTACACCTCCGCCACCTCTCTCCATCCATCTCTACCTCCTTCATCCTCCCTCCACGCTCTCTCTCTCTCTCTCTCTCTCTCTCTCTCTCTCTCTCTCTCTCTCTCTCTCTCTCTCTCTCGGTCCTGCTATCCATACATCCTCTTACTGGCTTTCTTTCCTATTTATCCTTCACTTCTTGCCCTCTCTCTCCTCCTCCTCCTCCTCTGTTCTTGTCCAGCTCTCCCCCTTTTCTATCTCATCTTTCTTACCCTCCTTTCTTTAGTTCATCCTCTCTCTCTCTCTCTCTCTCTCTCTCTCTCTCTCTCTCTCTCTCTCTCTCTTGCAAAAAATGGTTATTAAATAGCTCTATATTTTGATAAGTAATCACTGCTTTAGTGTTTGTTCAGTAACAGAGTCTCCCTGTCTCTCCAGCTCTTTAGTAAACAGAAAATGAATGTTTGGGTCAGGATACCGATGATATCCAATCAGGATTGAGAACTCGTACAGGATGCAGATTAAACGAGTGCAATTGGAAGTGATGACACAGATAAATGAGCTGATGAGATGGAAATGGAACAGTATAACGTTTAAGCTGATACATGGGTAGTCTCTCCTGATTGGCTGAAATTGACAACCTACTTGAACATGTATTTGCTGTTCATTAAAGAGCTGGAGAGACGGGGAGACCCCTGTGACTGAACAAACAAACTATAGCAATACTAGACAATACATAATCTAGCAATGCATTGTTTCTCAACATCCGGTCCGGGTTTCCATTTGTTCAGTGTAGATTGTGGTCCCAGAGATGGAAAATAGAAATGGTATCAAATGGAGGTCCATGGATTAATGCATATCAAACTGAGGATCCTTCAGTTGAGAATTGCTTAACTAAACTGTAGTGGAAGCCCAATCTACACTGTAAAATGCGTATTTAAATCTGAGAGTGTACAAATGGAACCAAAAACAGACCCGTAATGTTACATTTTTGAGCAGAAACTTTTCCCAAATATGGAGATTATATGACGCCACCCTACTGACATCATAGTACTGACGTCATAGACTGGCCTCCAATATAAGTGATAGGCGTGTGCAGTAAGACTGTTTACAGAACATAACGGTGGAAATTGGATTTTATGCAGTTTGGTGCTGGTGTGTTAAAATGTTGCACTGTACAGTGAAGCTGCGAGGAGCCCCATATTTCAGACGTGATGCTGCTGTTGTCGCAGTTGGACCCAAAGTGTACGTCTTTGGAGGTTACAAAACGAACATTAGGACAACTCAAGACGATCAGATCAACGTGTACGTCTTCAACACAGTGTCTCTGAGATGGATTACGTTGCTCCCAGTGACAACTACAAGAAGAGAACTTCCCCCTGAGGTTCCCTCTATTCTCTCCTACCACACAGCTGTGCTCATTGAAGATATCGTCTACATTTGGGGAGGTAGCGATATGCATGGACTTTATAACAACATGCTTTATGCGTTAGATGTCGACACACACAGATGGCTTAATTATGATGTTTCTGGGACCGTTCCAGAGGCGAGGTTGGGCCATTCAGCCTGTGTCTTGGGGAAGGTCATGTATGTCTATGGAGGAGATACCCGGCTGACTGTATCCACTAATGACATCCACAAGCTGGACACCACCACAATGGTCTGGTGTTCAATTTACCCCGGAGGAAGGCCGAAACCTTCTCCATCAAGTTACCCTGCCACCATCATCGGGACAAAGATGTTTGTATTAGAGGAGGAGAAGGACTACAACGTTATCAGTGTGTTTGACACAGAGACCAACTGCTGGCTAAGCACACCGTATGCACAGCTTCCTACAGAAGGACGCCGGGGTTATTCAGCCTTTGCCTACAATGGAGAGCTGTACATATTTGGTGGTGGTGAATGCTGTGATATGAGGAGATTCAGTCCAGAGACCTCTTCCCGGAAGGAGGTTAAGCCCAAGGTGAATGACCCGTTTTGGATGAATGAGGGCTGCTGTTGCATGGTGGGAAATCGTGTCATCATCTTTGGAGGATGTACTAAAGATTACAAAGCCAATGATGATCTGTACGTCTTAGACTTGAGTCCTAGTCTTAAGACGCTATGCAAACTAGCAGTTATTCAGTACGGTCTGGATCAGTCAGAACTCCCACACAACATCAGGTGGGAACTGGCAGCCATGACTGATGGAGAATTGGAGGACTCAGCATAACATATATATTTTTTTAATATGTATTTTGTTATATGGGAGGACTCTATGAAGCATTTTGTCTTCAACTGGGGTCCTCAGAGGTACCAATTATAATATTTTGTTGTTTGTTTGAAAATAGGAAATAACACATTGCCATTGGCCCGACCATTTCATCTTTTTTCACCATTTTTCAATGTGTTTAAAGGGGGCAGGGCTAAATCTAGACCCGATGACATACCACCCTTCTATTGACACAGATTGAGATGAGACACACACACGCACGCACGCACGCACAAACACACACACACACACACACACACACACACACACACACACACACACACACACACACACACACACACACACACACACACACACACACACACACACACACACACACACACACACACACGCTGGCTCCGCTGTTACAGTATAGTACACTTATGAGATAGTATGAGAGACCTCCAGAGACCTTTTGCTGGCAGGAGGTTAAGCCCAAGGTGAATGACCCGTTTTGGATGTGTGCCGGCTGATGTTGCATGGTGGGAGATCGTGTCATCATCTTTGGAGGATTTACTAAAGATTGCAAAGCCAATGATGACATGTACATCTTAGACTTGAGTCCTAGTCTTAAGACACTATGCAAGCTATCAGTTATTCAGTACGGTCTGGATCAGTCAGAACTCCCACACAACATCAGGTGGGAACTGACAGCCATCACTGATGGAGAATTGGAAAATCTGTCTTTCGCTGTGACGCCATGCTGTGGAAAACACGCCCATAGGCTAAGCTCTGCAGGACGTGCTGTGATTGGCTAGCGAGACATGCAGATAAAATGAACTTCAAACTTCGCAGATGCGCTGTGATTGGCTAGTGAGATGCATGATGAAATTAATAATAATATAAAAAATGTAAGCACGTCACTTCGCAGGACGTGCTGTGATTAGCCCCCAAGATGCATGATGAAATTAATAACTCATAAATATCACAGCTCACTTCACACTGGGTGTGATTTTTGGAGCGGTGTAGCCGCTCCTATAAGTGGCTTTGGAAAGTATTGGGACCCATCCATGAAAATTGTCTTTCGCTCTACTGTGATTGGCTGATTGGTATTCAGTCAATACTGTCATTGGCTAGCGAGACGCATGACGAAATTAATAACCTATAAATAACACCACTCACTTCAAAATAATTACTATTTTTTTTAAGTGAGCTCCCATCACTGTGATGACCACCGTTGTTTTAAATAGCACCGCTCACTTCACACTGGGTGTGATTTTTTAATATGTATTTTGTTATATGGGAGAACTCACAAACACATTTTGGGGGTCCTTGACATGAAAAGGTTTGAGAACCACTGATATAGCAACACACGTTTCATTTCAAGAAGCAAATAATTTAGTTACAAATGTTTGCTTTAAAAATATATATCTTCAAAGATTTCCACACATTGTCACGATTAAAAAAAAAATCACACCCTGTGTGAAGGTAGCGGTGCCTTTGATACATTTTTTCATCGATATGTGTTTATAATGTGTTTATAGCCACGTGTCACGTGAAGCTTGACCAATCACTTTGTTGACGTACGCACCTGACCAATCACAACGTTGACGTACGCACACGGACAAAGTCAGGTATAGAGCGGCTAGCGCCGCTAAAAAAATAGCAGATATACAAGCTCATAGCGCGGCACCGAGTGCCATGCTATGAGCCTGTATATCTGCTATTTTTGAATAGCCAAAGACATCTAAAATTGACACACAGATTTGTCCCGGTCGTAATGGGTTAAAGGTAGTTATTAAATAGTTCTATATTTTGGAAAGTAATCATTGCTTTAGTGTTTGTTCAGTAACAGAGTCTCCCCGTCTCTCCAGCTCGTTAGTAAACAGAAGATGCATGTTCGGGTCAGGATACCAATGTCATCCAAGCAGGATTGAGCACTCGTACAGGATGCAAGACTATAACATTTAAGCTGGTACTCTCTCCTGATTGGCTGAAATTGCCAACCTACTTGAAAATGTATTTGCTGTTCATTAAAGAGCTGGAGAGACGGGGAGACCCCTGTGACTGAAGAAACAAATATAGCAATAGTAGACAATACATAGTCTAGTATTGCATTGTTTCTCAACATCAGGTCCGGGGTTCCATTTGTCAGTGTAGATTGTGGTCCCAGAGATGGAAAATAGAAATGGTGTGAAATGGAGGTCCATGGATTAATGCATATATCAAACTGAGGATCCTTCAGTTGAGAATCGCTTAACTAAACTGTACTAGAAGCCCCAATCTACACTGTAAAATGCTTTTTTTAACTCTGAGAGTGTACATATGGAACCATAAAACACACCCGTAATGTTACATTTTTGGGCAGAAACTTTTCCCATATATGGAAATTCTATGACGCCACCCTACTGACATCATAGTACTGACGTCATAGACTGGCCTCCAATATAAGTGTTAGGCGTGTGCAGTAAGACTGTTTACAGAACAAAACGGTGAAAATCAGATCTTATACAGTGTTGTGCTGGTGTGTTAAAATGTTGCACTGTGCAGTGAAGCTACGAGGAACCCCACATTTCACACGTGATGCTGCTGTTATCGCAGTTGGACCCAAAATGTACGTCTTTGGGGGTTACAATGTGAAACCAATCATCAATGTGTACGTCTTCAACACAGTGTCTCTGAGATGGATTACGTTGCCCCCAGTGAAAACTACAAGAGAAGAACTTCCCCCTGAGGTTCCCTGTAATTGCTTTTCCCACACAGCTGTGCTCATTGAAGACATCGTCTACATCTGGGGAGGAGAGAATATGCATGGACTTTGCAACAACATGCTTTATGCGTTTCATGTTGACACCCACGTATGGCTCAATTCTGATGTTTCTGGGACCGTTCCAGAGGGGAGGAGGGACCACTCAGCCTGTGCCTTGGGGAAGGTCATGTATGTCTATGGAGGAGTGAAGCAGCTGACTGGACGCACTAAAGACATCTACAAGTTGGACACCACCACAATGGTCTGGTCTTCAATTAACACCAGAGGCAGGCAGCGACCTGTTTCAGCAGGTCACTGTGCCACCATCATCGGGACAAAGATGTTTGTATTTGGGAACTACAACAATATCAGAGTGTTTGACACAGAGACCAACTGCTGGCTGAGCACACCGTATGCACAGCTTCCTGGTGTATACTGGAGTCATTCGGCCTTTGCCTACAATGGAGAGCTGTACATATTGTGTGGTGGTGAATGCAGTGATATGTGGAGATTCAGTCTAGAGACCTCTTCCTGGAAGGAGGTTAAGCCCAAGGTGAATGACTCAATTTGGATTAATGGCCACATCTGTTGCATGGTAGGAGATTGTGTCATCGTCTTTGGAGGATTTACTAAAGATTGGAAAGACAATGATGATCTGTACATCTTAGACTTGAGTCCTAGTCTTAAGATGCTATGCAAACTAGCAGTTATTCAGCATGGTCTGGATCAGTCAGAACTCCCACACAACATCAGGTGGGAACTGGCAGCCATGACTGATGGAGAATTAGAGGACTGAGCATAAAATATATATTTTTAGCGGCACCAGCCGCTCTATATCTGACTTTGTCCGCTTGCGTGTCCGTGTGTCCAAAAAACAAACATTGATGACAACATCAATACGGGGCTCATGAAAGGCGCCGCTACCTTCACACAGGGTAAGATTTTTTAATATGTATTTTGTTATATGGGATGACTCACAAACACATTTTGGGGCCCTTGACATGAAAAGGTTTGAGAACCACTGATATAGCAACACACGTTTCTTTTCAAGAAGCAAAGATTTAAGTTACAAATGTTTGCTTTAATGAATATATATCTTCAAAGATTTCCTCAAATTGTCACGATTTTTTTTTTAATTGCAGATCTACAAGCTCATATCGTGGCACTGGGTGCCGCGCTATGAGCTTGTATATCTGCTATTTTTGAATAGCCAAATAAATCTAAACATGACAAACAGATGCGTCCCGGTCTTAATGGGTTAAAGGTAGTTATTAAATAGCTCTATATTTTTGTAAAGTAATCATTGCTTTAGTGTTTGTTCAGTAACAGGGTCTCCCTGTCTCTCCAGCTCGTTAGTAAACAGAAAATACATGCTCGGGTCAGGATACCAATGATATCCAATCAGGATTGAGAACTCGTACAGGATGAAGATTAAACGAGTGCAATTGGAAGTGATGACACAGATAAATGAGCTGACCAAATTGGAACTGGAACAGTATAACGTTTAAGCAGATACATGGGTACTCTCTCCTGATTGGCTGAAATTGGCAACCTACTTGAAAATGTATGTGCTGTTCATTAAAGAGCTGGAGAGTCGGGGAGACCCCTGTGACTGAACAAACACACTATAGCAATACTAGACAATACATAGTGTAGTAATGCATTGTTTCTCAACATCAGGGCCGGGGTTCCATTTGTCAGTGTAGATTGTGGTCCCAGAGATGGACAATATAAATCGTGTGAAATGGAGGTCCATGGATTAATACATATACCAAACTGAGGATCCTTCAGTTGATAATTGCTTAACTAAACTGTAGTGGAAGCCCAATTTACACGGTCAAATCCTTATTTAACTCTGACAGTGTAGAAAAGGAACCAAAAACCAACCCGTAATGTTACATTTTTGGGCATAAACTTTTCCCAAATATGGAGATTCTGTGGCGCCACCCTACTGACATCATAGTACTGATGTCATAGACTGACCTCCAATATAAGTGTTAGGCGTGTGCAGAATCTGATTGTATGCAGTTTGGTGCTGATGTGACACAATGTTGTGCTGTACAGTGAAGCTACGAGGATTCCCACATTTCACCCATGATGATGATGCTGTAGCAGTTGGACCCAACGTGTACGTCTTTGGAGATTACTATATGAACAGTAGAAGAAAAACTGAAGAAGGTCAGATCAATGTGTACGTCTTCAACACAGTGTCTCTGAGATGGATTACGTTGCCCCCAGTGAAAACTACAAGAAGAGAACTTCCCCCTGAGGTTCCCTGTAATCGCTATTCCCACAGAGCTGTGCTCATAGAAGATATCGTTTACATCTGGGGAGGCACGGATATGCATGAACTTTGCGACAACATGCTTTATGCGTTTGATGTCGACACCCACATATGGCTCAATTCTGAGGTTTCTGGGACGGTTCCAGAGGGGAGGGAGGACCACTCAGCCTGTGCCTTGGGGAAGGTCATGTATGTCTATGGAGGATGGACCCAGCTGACTGGACTCACTAATGACATCTACAAGCTGGACACCGCCACAATGGTCTGGTCTTTAATTAACACCAGAGGCAGGCCGCCACCTGTTTCAGCAGGTCACTCTGCCACCATCATCGGGACAAAGATGTTTGTATTAGGGGACGAGGAGCACTACAACGCTATCAGTGTGTTTGAAACAGAGACCAACTGCTGGCTGAGCACACCGTATGCACAGCTTCCTACAGGAGGATGCTGGGGTCATTCAGCCTTTGCCTACAATGGAGAGTTGTACATATTTTGTGGTGGTGAATGCAATGGTATGTGGAGATTCAGTCCAGAGACCTCTTCATGGAAGGAGGTTAAGCCCAAGGTGAATGACCCTTTTTGGATGAAAGACGGCTGCTGTTGCATGGTGGGAGATCATGTCTTCATCTTTGGAGGATTGACTAAAGATTACAAAGCCAATGATGATCTGTACATCTTAGACTTGAGTCCTAGTCTTAAGACGCTATGCAAGCTAGCAATTATTCAGCACGGTCTGGATCAGTCAGAACTCCCACATAACATCAGGTGGGAACTGGCAGCCATGACTGATGGAGAATTGGAGGACTCAGCATAAAATATATTTTTTTTAAATATGTGTTTTGTTATATGGGAGGACTCACAAACACATTTTGGGGGTCCTTGACATGAAAATAAAAGATCTGCTCTTGCAGTGAGAACTGCAAGAGGAGATCTTCCCCCTGAGGTTCCCTGTAATCGCTTTTCCCACACAGCTGTGCTCATTGAAGATATCGTCTACATCTTGGGAGGTTGCGATTGGCATGAACTTTGCGACAACATACTTTATGCGTTTGATGTCGACACCCACAGATGGCTCAATTCTGATGTTTCTGGGACCGTTCCAGAGGGGAGGGAGGGCCACTCAGCCTGTGTCTTGGGGAAGGTCATGTATGTCTATGGAGGAGTGAAGCAGCTGACTGAACGCACTAATGACATCTACAAGCTGGACACCACCACAATGGTCTGGTCTTTAATTAACACCAGAGGCAGGCCGCCACCTGTTTCAGCAGGTCACTGTGCCACCATCATCGGGACTAAGATGTTTGTATATGGGAACTACAACGTTATCAGAGTGTTTGACACAGAGACCAACTGCTGGCTTAGCACACCGTATGCACAGCTTCCTAAAGATGGATGCTGGGGTCATTCAGCCTTTGCCTACAATGGAGAGCTGTACATACTTGGTGGTGGTGAAATCAGTGATATGTGGTGATTCAGTCCAGAGACCTTTTCCTGGAAGGAGGTTAAGCCCAAGGTGAATGACCCGTTTTGGATGAATGGCCACATCTGTTGCATGGTGGGAAATCGTGTCATCATCTTTGGAGGATTTACTAAAGATTTCAAAGCCAATGATGATCTGTACGTCTTAGACTTGAGTCCTAGTCTTAAGACGCTATGCAAGCTAGCAGTTATTCAGTATGGTCTGGATCAGTCAGAACTCCCACACGACATCAAGTGGGAACTGACATTCATGACTGATGGAGAACACACACATCATGCTGGCTCAGCTGGTGACAGTAGTACACTTATGAGATAGTATGGTGTGTCAGCCATTTACAAACACCATGCTAAAGCTTAATGGACACGATAGTGGTCAGGGACGTGCTGGCCACTGGGACATTTGGGACAGTTCCCGAACGGCTGCTCCATTCCAGGAAGAACCAGGCCGGCCGTTAAAAAATAAACGTTTTTTTCCTTAACTTTTTGGGTCTCCGCGGCCCATTTGAAAATAGCTCACAATGCGTCGCATTGAGCTTGTTGATCTGCTATTTTCAAACTTTTTTTTCTTGTGAAATGGCACACTCTGCACAATGAGTACTTTTACTGGTACTTTAAGTACATTTTGATGCCAATAATGTTGTACTTTTATCCAAGTACACTTTGAATACGGGACTTAGTGTATATGTTCTGTCTAGCGATCCCAGTGGTGACACCTGTCCTGTTTGCACCTACAAAGCCATGGCGGATTTGGTCACGCACCCAAATAATGTGTGTCTCAAACAGTGGAGTAAAGTAACAAAGTACAATTTTGAGGTATTTTTTACTTGCTGGAGTATTTCCAATTTTCTGTAATTGTACTTCTAGTCCATTACATCTCAGAGGCAAATGTTGTACTTTTACTCCACTACAATTATTTGAAAACTTTAGTTTGTTGCTTTGCAGATGTAAGTTATTACATTGTAACACATACATTTACAACTTTAGCCACTTTAGTTACTAGTTTCTTTGTAGATTTGGGATTTTTGTTACCAAACATGCATTAACCACTTTCAGTCGTATACACATTTCGACCATGTGAAAATAGCCGAACTACAAGCTCACAATGTGTTGCATCCAGCTTGTAGATCTGCTATTTTCAAAAGATTTTTATACATTTGAAAAATGTTAATGGAACATTCTGCATAATGAGCACTTTTACTTTGGGCACTTTGAGTTCATTTTGATGCCAATACTTTTGGACTTTTACTCAAGTACATTTTCAATTCCTGACTTTTACTTGTAACAGAGTATTTCTACATTGCAGTATTCATACTTGAATTTGATAACGTTTTATTTCACTGGTCTCAAATAATAGAGGTACAGTAGATGCATTTTTCTGTGTCCTGGTGAGATTATGAATCATTGCACTTATCTGAGTATAAGATGGATTTTGTGGTTGGGGCTTGTATTATTTGAGTACAGAGTGAGTGATTAAACACAGACCATGGATCGTCGGCTTTAAGAGCGGCTTTTAAATCGTTTGTCTGCTGGCATAAAAAACAAACTCTTCAAGGGTAAGAGCGGATGTGCTCAGGACACTTAGATCCATTACGGCAGAGAGAGCACTTAGGTTTGTTTTTTATCTAATAAAGAGATGAGATGTGTCCTTCCCTTTCACTCCGGAGTGACAGAAAAGTGTCCATATTAACCCATTAAGACCGGGAACGCATCTGTGTCATTTTAAGATTTCTCTGGCTATTCAAAAATAGCAGATGTACAAGCTCATAGTGCGGCACCGAGTGCTTGTAGAACTGCTATTTTAG
>NC_139957.1:44052915-44102915 GCF_963454915.1 Gymnoscopelus microlampas | reverse complement strand
TATTTTGCTATTCAAAAATAGCAGATATACAAGCTCATAGTGCGGTAGATATGCTATTTTCTGTTTAATCGTGAACATGTACATATCTTTGAATATATATTTTTGTATGTGAACATTATGTAAAAATGCTGTTTCAGGGACCCCCCAGAAGCAAAGATTTGAGTTACAAATGTTTGCTTTAAGAAAAATATATGAAACAGTTTTCATATATGCGGCACCGAGTGCTGCGCTATGAGCTTGTAGATCTGCTATTTTTAGCGGTGCCAACCGCTCTAAGCTTGACTTTGTCCGTATGTCCGTCCGTCCGTATCAGCACGGGATGATGAGCACGGGATTTGAAACAGCTATAACTCCAGTTTGCAGCATGCCACCAAGTCCACATTTGGTATGTGCACTTAGACCACCAATAGGGACGAGCATGAATTGCTGAAGTTAGCAAAGCGGGGTCCAGGGACCCCCAGCGTCTGTTATGTCCGTCCGCCCGTTTAGGGCACGGGATTTGAAACAGCTATAACTCCAGTTTGCAGCATGCCACCAAGTCCACATTTGGTATGTGCACTTAGACCACCAATAGGGACGAGCATGAATTGCTGAAGTTATCAAAGCGGGGTCCAGGGACCCCCAGCGTCTGTTATGTCCGTCCGCCCGTTTAGGGCACGGGATTTGAAACAGCTATAACTCCAGTTTGCAGCATGCCACCAAGTCCAAATTTGGTATGTGCACTTAGACCACCAATAGGGACGAGCATGAATTGCTGAAGTTATCAAAGCGGGGTCCGGGGACCCCCAGCGTCTGTTATGTCCGTCCGCCCGTTTAGGGCACGGGACTTTAAACAGCTATAACTCCAGTTTGCAGCATGCCACCAAGTCCAAATTTGGTATGTGGACTTAGACCACCAATAGGGACAAGCATGAATTGCTGCAGCCCCGCCCCCTCTGTCTTCCCATTGGCTGGCCTTTAAACAGCCATAACTCAAGTTCGCAGCATGCTACGGAGTACACATTTTGTACATGCACTAAAACCACCAATAGGGACGAAATGTAATTACCTAAGCCCCGCCCCCTCTGTCTGCCCATTGGCTGGGCTTTAAACAGCCATCATTCCAGTTTGCAGCATGCTACCAAGTACAAATTTGGTAAGTGGACTCAGACCACCAATAGGGACGAACTGAAATGAGTTAAGCCCCGCCCCAAAGGCACCGCTTCCTTCACACAGGGTGTGATTTTTTAATAGCCAAAGAAATCTTAAAATGACATAGATGCGTTCCCGGATTGAATAGGTTAAAATGGCATTCATCCAATTGTCGGTCTGAAATGTTGCCGTCCTCATAAGTTGTCACTGCTGTTGCATCCTATACCGACTCACCTGCCTCCTACTCCTCCAGCCCAACACTCCCTGCTGACAGGTGCCGCCCCCCCCCCCCCGTGTATATTTGATAGTGTCTGTCTGTGTTTGTACTAAATTGAATTAATTAACGGGTTGCCATGTCTGGCCTGTCTGGCTCTTTTCTCTCTCTCTTCTCTCTCTTCCAGCTCTCTGTCTGTCTGTGTATCTATTCCTCACACTAGATCAGCATAATATTCAACTCTTGTGGTAGGAGGACAAATACATATATTCCGTATTGTAAGAATCTGGTATTGTGATGCCTTTTTCAATACCTTTTATTGATCGTTGGTTGTCGCATACAACGCCTACGTGTGAATAATACGGATCACCATAGTGCTGATATCAGACAAAAACAACCAGATGATACAGCCCCAAGCTTTAAGACTGTGTGTGTGTGTGTGTGTGTGTGTGTGTGTGTGTGTGTGTGTGTGTGTGTGTGTGTGTGTGTGTGTGTGTGTGTGTGTGTGTGTGTGAGGTACATTGTATTTGTATTACTATACTTGCGAGAGCCAACAGTTGCCCCCCCACAAAGTATAGTAGAATTGTTTTGTTATTGACATATGCAATGATTGGCTCTTCCACTTTTTGGTTTCTGCAAAACGCCCGAGATGTGGGGTGTAGCCTATAGCAACGTACCGTTAGGATTTAGAAAACAGTCTTGAACTGTCTGTTGGGTGCCTTTATTTTGTAGCGGCGTTCCTAGTGCTTCCTGTCTGCCCTAGGTGTTGCTATCTGTCATGTCTCACCGTGTCTGTAATTGCAAAATGTAGTTCACCTGTGTCACCTGTGTCACCTGTTCAGTTTCAGCCAATCATGTGTTGATTGTCTTTGCGTTCACCTGTGTCTTGTTAGTCCTGTGTCTATTTAAGCCCTGTGTTGGTGAATGCTTCCCGCCAGGTTATCAATTATTGTCATCTGTGAGTATGTCTGTTCCAGGTCTGTATCTACATGTCATTAGTGTTTCCCAGTATAGTTCAGTTTCCCAGTTTGTGTCCTTTTTGTTTCCTGTTCATTTCTTCATAAATACCCTTTGGATTTAGACTGCTCTGCCACTGCTGTATTTTGACGTGGACCCCCATCTCAAAATGTTTTGTTCTAAGGACCCCCCCCCCCCCCCCCCCCCTCTACACAAAATATGTGTATTCAAAATATTTTAAAAAAATAGCAGATCTACAAGCTCATGGCGCGGCACTCGGTGCCGCGCCATGAGCTTGTAGATCTGCCATTTTTGAATAGCCGAAGAAGTCTAAAAAATGACACCGATGCGTTCCCCGTTAAAACGCCATTCATACAAGTGTGGGTCATAAATGTTGGTGTCCTCATAAGTATAGCAATACAACCATGTGTCACACTGGTACAAGACCTAGCCGGTTGAGTGTCTAAAAGGAAGTAGTGGAATTTTGGCAGAAGTATACCGCCCAAGGAAATGACGTTGACACTTTACACATCTGTTTACGTTCTCCGTGAATGAAACGAGTGTTGTGATTGGTCGGGAAAAAAATATTGTTTCCGGGGGAAATACTTATGACCCTATAGACACACTCTGCTTCAGGTCGTTACCAGGATAGACATCTCGAGCGCCATTTTGGAGAAGGCAAAGCTTCCTAACAACTGGCCAATCACAGCGCGTCTTTTCCGGGACTTGGCAGAATCTAGTTGTATAAAAAATATAACGGGATATTTTTTTATACAGCTAGATTCTGACAAGTCCCGGAAAAGACGCGCTGTGATTGGCCAGCAGTCAGGAAGCTTTGCCTTCTCCAAAATGGCGGCCGCGATACAGGTCGCTCCAATGAACCGCAAAGGCCAATGAGGTGTCTAGGTCAGGGGTCTTCAACAGGGGGTCCGGGACCCCTAGGGGGTCCTCAGAGGTACTACAGGGGGTCCGCCAAATCTTTTTGTGATAGGATCACGTTTTTTACATTAACCACTTGAACCCTAGCATCCCTATTCTGAGTGGAACATTAGCCAAAAATAGCCGATCTACAAGCTCACAACGCCTCGCGCTGCGAGGCGTTGTGAGCTTGTAGATCGGCTATTTTTGGCAAAGAGTTTGGTGTAGGGGGTAAAAAAAAAAGAGCAGACCAGGTATTGACGGTTCAAGCAGTCTAAGAAATCTATGACATTTGTTTTTATCTGCATCACAATTTTATACAATATGTTTTGGGGGTCCCTGCTTCATCTCTCTCTCAACTAATGGGTCCTTAGCCTGAAAACGTTGAAGACCCCTGATCTAGGTTTCTATATCTATGGTTACCAGGCTTCTCTCTTCACAGACGAGTAAAGGCTGTGAACGAGGCTATTAACCATGTGTGTGTATTGTCAGGCGGAGGCAAGGCCTCTCATTGGCTGGTGGTTTTGTGCTGTTCTCGGCACATTGTCTGCTGTTAAACTTTTTTCAAATGTGATGTGGTGGACTGTGTGTGTGTGTGTGTGTGTGTGTGTGTGTGTGTGTGTGTGTGTGTGTGTGTGTGTGTGTGTGTGTGTGTGTGTGTGTGTGTGTGTGTGTGTGTGTGTGTGTGTCTCTGCCCTTCTATTGGACGATATGAAAGGCAGTGAGCAGCAGGCCCACGCTATTGATCTGAATGCAATCTCTATACCTCCTCCACCTTCTATCCATCCATCTCTACCTCCTTCATCCTTCCTACACACACACACACACACACACACACACACACACACACACACACACACACACACACACACACACACACACACACACACACACACACACACACACACACACACACACACACAGTCCTATCCTTCAGTCATTCTCTCCCTCGTCTCGTCTGTCTTGCTATCCATCTACTCTCCTCCTCTGTTCTCATCCATCTATCATCCTCTTCTCTCGCTTCTTTTCATGCTCTCTCTCTCTCTCTCTCTCTCTCTCTCTCTCTCTCTCTCTCTCTCTCTCTCTCTCTCTCTCTCTCTCTCTCTCTCTCTCTCTCTCTCTCTCTCTCCATCCTGCTGGCTCAGCTGGTATAGAGGAGGTCTTTGTCTCCATGGAGAGAGAGAGAGAGAGAGAGAGAGAGAGAGAGAGAGAGAGAGAGAGAGAGGGAGAGGGAGAGGGAGAGAGAGAGAGAGAGATCGATCAGGGAAGGATGATGAGCTAATTGATCGCAGAGAAGAAAGACGAATGAGAAGAAAACTGAGAAGGGAAAGACAGATAGATGGAGATTCAGAGAGGGAGAGACACACACGTCTTTATTTGTATTTAATATTTACTTGCATTGATTTGTTTTGATTGTTTTTGTTTTAGCCATGTAAACGTATGTTTCCTCTTGCCAATAAATCAGTACTCAGTACTCGAGTAAATGTACTTAGTTACTTTCCACCACTGGTCGGGGGGATCAACGGGACAGCGATCATTGGAGACGTCGATACGGTTTAGCTGCTACACACCACTTCCTGTGGGAGGGAGACAGCGGTACCTAATCCCGCCCAACCCCCCCGTCCCCCCCGTCCCCCCCGTCCTCAGGGACGACTGCTCCGTTGTTGGTTAATTAGTGACTGGTCTTCACAAGGGCTCCCTGGTTAGGATGGAAGACCCAGCAGGGGGTCTGATGGGGTCTGCCCAGGGTGGGGTCTGCTCGGGGGAGTCAGGTGGAGGTCAAGGTGAAACTCAGCAGGCCTCCATGATGTGTGTGGTGGAGCGGACATTCATTAGAGGATAGGCCAGTTTGTCTCAACCTTTTGAATGTCAAAGACCCTCTGGTTTGATGTGCACCAGGCCACAGACCCCTGTTTCATACCAAATCCACACTGTAAAATAATGTGTGAGTGTTACACATGGAACCAAATGGACCCATCGATCTGTACACTCTCGACCCGATGTTGAGAAACATTGGAGTAGGCTACACGCACACACAAACACACACCTTTTAATGATGTGGTTCCTATGGGGACGAGCCATCTAGAAGAGTGTGTGTGTGTGTGTGTGTGTGTGCGCGTGCGTGTGCCTGCGTGCGTGCGTGCGTGCGTGCGTGCTTGCGTGGCTAATCTTGCAACGTTGTGCTTTCAATTGAATGCACCATTTTCTACATTTTATTTAATTACATAAGGAGGAAAACAACGTTTTGAGCGCTCACACGTTCTAAACGTTTTCATGCTGAACATCCACTGTGTTGTGAGACTCTCTTAGTCAAACAACACAGTGGATTTTGCCCCTTATTTGTACTTCGGCCAGCGTTGAGAAGATTACGTTCAGAATATAGTCAGTGACATACAGTTAGCCTATGACTTACCTGCAGGTGATTGTCATCACTAAGCTAACAAGTTTAGTGACCTTTTAATGACTTGATTTTAGGATAAAACCAAGGAGCTGAAAATAATCATATTGCATAACGTTTTAGGCTACGAAACACAATTACGTGCAGGTTCTGCTTCTAGCCATGTGACTCTGACTCTGCAGTAGGGTTGGCAAACTACCTGAAATGCAAATATTTAGATTGTGATTGATTCCCATAATAAAGGAACAAAGTGTGTCCCTTATAAGTCCTACAAGGGGACACGTCTTTTAGTTTCCAATTAAAGTCATTTTGCCCCACGGTTTTCTTACCTTATCTATGATGTTATGATATCCTAGGACAGGGGTCTTCAACAGGGGGTCCGGGACCCCCTAGGGGGTCCTCAAAGCTACTACAGGGGGTCCGCCAAATCTTTGTGTGATATATATATTTTTTTACCTTAACCACTTGAACCCTAGCATCCCCTTTTCTGAGGAGAACTTTAGCCAAAAATAGCAGATCTACAAACTCTGAGAGCTTGTAGATCGGCTATTTTTGGCAAAGAGGCTATAGGTACAGATAGAGGGGAAAAATAACAGACTAAGTTAAAAAAAAAAAAAAATCTCATCTGAAACACAATTTTATACAATATAGAGTAGGGGGTCCCTGCTTTATCTTTCTCTCCGCTAGGGGGTCCTTGGCCTGAAAAGGTTGAAGACCCCTGTCCCAGGCTGAATGGTACAGTAGAAAAATGTCATAACTCCATCCCGGTTCCGCCACAGCTAAACACGCGCGCCTATGGGCCTTGCGCTAGATTGTGTATTTTGATTGCTTTTTTGGTGAGATCTGACGTTCATAGTGACAGAACACTAGGCAGCGTGATTGTCTTGAATGTGCCCCACCAGAAGTCGCTAGACGAGATTTCAATCTCGTACGTCAGATCTAAAAATAAAGAAAAGCTATCAAAATATGCGATTTAGCACTAGGCCCATAGGCACGCATTTTTAGCTGTGGCGGACCCGGGATGGAGTTATGAACTTTTTCTACTGTACCATTCATCCTAAGACATCATAACGTCATAGAAAAGGTAAGAAAACCATGGGGCAAAATACGCCTTTAAGGGACGATTCCTCGCTTCAAGGGACGGCATGGCAACCCTACTTTGGAGTGCTCTAGTTGACTTTTAAGTACGACTTTCTTCCTCCAACAAACTTTGAAGTAAAAGTTATTTGAAGTTAAGCTATTTGAATATAATATAAAGACAATACCCTAGTTTAATCCCTCTTGCATAAGTGGACAAAGTGCCATCGGGTGAATCCACTTCAAAAGATCCATTCTAACTTTTTGTAATTTTTTTTCTTTTATCATTTCATCTGAGACATTTTTTTTTTTTAGCTTCACAGATATTTGGTTAAATCTTTTAAGTCTGATAATAACTACATCCCAGAACCCCTGCACCTTCATACTGTTAGTTTCTTTTAATCTTGACCAGGGGTCTTCAACGTTTTCAGGCCAATGACCCCCTAGCTGAGAGAGAGATGAAGCAGGGACCCCCTACTCTATATTGTATAAAATTGTGTTTCAGATTAAAGCTTTTTTTTACTTGGTCTGCTATTTTTTCCCTCTACACCTACAGCCTTTATTGCCAAAAATAGCCGATCTGCAAGCTCTCAATGCCTCGCAGCGCGAGGCGTTGAGAGCTTGTAGATCGGCTATTTTCGGCTAATGTTCCCCTCAGAAAAGGAATTTTAGGGTTCAAGTGGTTAATGTAAAAAAAAAACTAAATCCTATCACACAAAGATTTGGCGGACCCCCTATAGTAGCTCTGAGGACCCCCTAGGGGTCCCGGACCACCTGTTGAAGACCCCTGATCTTGACGATGTACGGATTGAAGTTGATTCTATACTGTTGTGAGTGTAGAAGTCGGCAATTTATTTTTATTTTTATTTGAACTTTCTAGTTACATGTATGTGCTTTGTTCAGGATCCCAGGAAGACTATAGTCTCATTCATGTGTCTCTGATGGGGATCCTTTAATCCATTATGACCGGGAATGCGTCAGTGTCATTTATTTATTTATGTGGCTATTCAAAATGAATGGCTATTCTTACATTGTTTTCAAAAATAGCAGATCTACAAGGTCTTAGCGTGGCACCGCGCTAAGACCTTGTAGATCTGCTATTTTAGAAAAATCCTGAAAATTTGTGCAAACCATTGAATATGTATTTGTTTTAAAGGAGACATCCGGGCATTTTAAGTGTTATCTTTGATGTGTCGCTTAGCACTCACCAACATTTAAAGGGTCGTTGTGTTAATACCATTGAGTCCCCTTTGTCCCGTCTAACGACCCCCTCCGTTGGCATAATGGAGGCGCGAGAATAGCAGAAATTCGCCTATTTTAACAAATGCAAAGTCTTTCTTTTTTTCTCCTAGTACTCATTGTGGAGTCTCATGATACCCTAACAGGCGCTGAAACTCCCGACGAGCTAACCGCTAATGCACAACAAGCTAACGCTAGTTGCTTGTTTCTCTGCCTGGCAACACGAGTTGCCAGGTTCTGGGAGTTTTTAGCCGCCGATCCCCATCATAATATGTTGTTCCAGGGACAACATGTATTTGTTTCTTTAGCTCCGTAACGTGGCAGCCTTCTCCGTGTCGATATAGTACACCATCTGTCACACTCTGTCACACATTGATAAGACAGATGCCACACATATACACATTTGTGTGATTGTTTGGTATATAGTGTTCTATAACAGTGTCTTTCTTCTTCTTCTCATTCTCACCCAGGAATCCAAAGAAAGAAACCGTGATCGAGTGGTAGCTGCGCCTCCTCCTTCTGTGACGTCTGCACCTCCTCCTCTGTGACGTCTGCACCTCCTCCTCTGTGACGTCTGCACAGCCTCCTAGTATCATGTGATATCTGAACCGGCCGAGAGTGCTGTCTCCTCTGAAAACTCTGAAGGTAAGGCAGGAAAGCTCCTATCTCCTAAAACTCCGAGGGCAAGGCAAGAAAACTCTCCGTATTTAAGAGACGGAGAGAGGAGGAGATAGCAGGAGGTCAAGAGATAGACGTAGGAGAAGAAGGGATGAGATGAAGAGGTTGAGACAACACATTATTGCCGATGTCGGGCGCAAACCTTGTATGTCCGTATTTCAACTTTTTTTTCTTCACAAATGAATTCCCTTTCTTCGTCGTACCATTGAGACCAAGGGGCCAGCATCCGGCTTGTAAATTGAGGCTATATAGGAAGTACTGTGTGACGGTTCATATGGATGGCCTGTCGTCTCGCTGTTTCACCCCTGCTGGTGTCGGAAGCAATTAGGCTCTATACTTTACACTTTGATTGTATTTCCTGAATTCACATTGTCATACATGCTATATGCTTCCAGTCGCTAGTTAAAAGTCTTCTTTTAATCACCATGAAATGCGTTTTGGTCCCATTTATAAAAAAGAAATCACACCCTGTGTGAAGTGAGTGGTGCCTTTGATGAGCCCCGTATTGACCCCTGTATTGATGTTGTCATCAATGTGTGTGGACATACATACATACATACATACATACATACAGATGTGCCACTTCAAAACTTCACACGTTACTGTTCTTTCCCTTAAAGTCCCCTGAAAATGCATTTTTTTCCTCCCTTTTCTGACCTTAAAATGCACTGTTTTGCCCCTGAAAAGAAGTTGTCACTACACACCCCCGTTTTTCCCTTCAACAGACATCCATATACATGAGAACAAAAGAATGTGTGTTTAAGAAGGTGTCAGACTCATTATGAGGCGAAAGGTGATTTGACCAGTTGCTCAAATTAATTAGCATCATAAAAGCAGTGATCATCAAAATAATTCAGCATTTTAAATGCCCTTCTTTGTCCCTCTTATTGCCCTGGGAATCCCCTGAAAATTTACTGTCTTGGCGATGGCAGGACATTTGAAGTTTTGAAATGGCACATCTGTACATACATACATACATACATACATACATACATACATACATACATACATACATACATACATACATACATACATACATACATACATACATACATACATACATACATACATACATACATACATACATACATACATACATACGGACACACGGACAAAGTCATGTATAGGAGTGGTTGCCTTCGGCACCACTCAAAAATATGATAAAGTAAGGTATGCTAATAGGAGGGGCATGGCTACCTTGTGATAATGTTGATTGACACGCTACACAACCAATAGCATTAATTCCCCACCCCCGCTCTGGTCCCAAACAATAGCATTAATTTCCGAGTCCATTCGGACCAGATAGAAAGGATTTTGGATTTGAAATCACTGAAAAATAGTCTATGGCGTAATGCTGTCCATATTTTTTACAGTCTATGATTGGAACACAGGTTCTTTCCTTTTTCACATTTCCTGAAAAGGTAAAGGGTTTTTGGACATACAGGGTTTCCACCCGACAGTAACGGGTGCAGCACCCTGACAGGGTGATAAATCATTAAACCTCCAAACACCTCGCTGAGTCTCAGCCGCATGTGGCGAGCTAGCCCCGCCGCGGTGCCTTCATCATCATCATCATCATCATCATCATCATCATCATCATCATGTTCCTTTTTAACCCATTAAGACCGGGAACGCATCTGTGTGTCATTTTTAGATTTATTTGGGCTGTTCAAAAAAAGCAGATCTACAAGCTCGTAGCGCGGCACTCGAGCTTGTAGATCTGCTATTTTTGGGAAATCTGTGCAAATCTTTGAATGTATACATTTTTAAAGCGATCATTTTTAACTCTGTAACAACTTCTGGGGGTCCCTGGAACAAAATATTTTGATATGGGGGTCCAAGGCCAAATACATATCATTTTTGATAACCACTCATATTATAGCAACATACGTTTTTTTTTTCTCCTAAAAACTGTTTTAGGATTTAGAAGACATTTGTAGAATCCCCAGAAGCAAAGATTTGAGTTAAAAATGTCCGCTTTAAAAAATATATATATATTCAAAATTTGCACACATTTTCCACGATTTCCCCCAAAACATAGCAGATCTACAAGCTCAATAACATCATCTAGTTTATAAGATCAAAGAAATTTCAGATGATTTCCCGGTCTAAATGGGTTAACTATGTTTGGGAGACGGTGATATAATCATGGAGTTAATCACAGAGACACAGCCTGCATGCTGTGAGGTTTAATTTAGTCTCCATATCATCACCATGTCCACTTTGATGCATGGCTGTAAGAAGAGCCTTTTTGTCTGCTGTTTTACCTACAATTTCATCTGGTTCTACATAAGATGAGACAACCTGAGTAGTTGCACGGTACTTGGTGCGTCCTTTTTCGATCTCTTCGGCAAAAAAATAGTCGATCTACAAGCTTGCCGATCGACTATTGTGGTATCTTAAAAACCACAAACTTACTGGTTTTACTGCACTATTGTTGCCAACAACGCCATATTGTATAGTTAGTTTGATGTTCCAGAGGTGTATATGAATGGTGAAGAATGAATTGAGTCTTCACTCCAGTAGTGAGGTTTCTTGCTTCCAGTTTATTTCATCGTACAGAGTTCCACAGCCATCTCCACCGCCTCACGGCTTGGAGTGGCACACACACCAAGCTTACATTGTACAGTCTATATTTATAGTAGTGAGATCTAACGAAAGTACATGTTTGGGTGTGTCAGCCCTGGGACCCCACCTCCTCTGGCTCTCTACATTTGCAACTGTAAAGAGCCAGGAAAGGAAAGGTGTCAGCCTTGATGACAAATGGATAGACGCACTGTCTCCAAGATAAAACAATAGAAAATGCTAAGTGTACCCCACACACAGGCTGGAGCCAACAAATGGTCTTAATACACTCCTCTGTCTGTACTGGCCAAAGTAGACTTGTAAAGTTAAGTAATACTAACAAATGGCTTAAAATGTGTACATTATGTTAGGAAATATACAGCACTATTTTTGGCACAAATAT
Organism: Gymnoscopelus microlampas; assembly: GCF_963454915.1. Classification (NCBI taxonomy): domain Eukaryota; kingdom Metazoa; phylum Chordata; class Actinopteri; order Myctophiformes; family Myctophidae; genus Gymnoscopelus; species Gymnoscopelus microlampas. Next base: position 44,091,335 of record NC_139957.1, on the reverse strand, counting down.
TTGAAACCCTGCTCTGTCAAGTATATGAAGTTATTTTCAATCTGTCCTATAATGGAAATGGAAGTTTTCCTCGTGACATGCTGTATCTTTGGATTTACAAAGTTAAATGCCGTAATGTGACATGATTGTTGTGTGTTTTTCCTTTAAATGAGTTGGAAGGATCAGGTTGCGTGACACCAGAGAGCTCAGCTGGTCTGCTGAGGCTCTCTAGTCTATGGTGTCAGCCTGGATCCCGTCCAAGAGACCGTGTAGGCGTTGAAATGAAGGCTTTGAACCGCTTTACCATCTGCAATCAGTATGCACAGGCACGCTCACATACACATACAACGGTACCTTAACCCTTTAAGACCGGGAACGCATCTGTGTGTCATTTTTAGATTTCTTTGGCTATTCAAAAATAGCAGATCTACAAGCTCATAAGCTTGTAGATAAGCTGTCGGCTTGTAGATCTGCTATTTTTGAAAAATCGTGCAAATGTGTCCAAATCTTTGAATTATATATTATTTTTTAAAGCGAACATTTTTAACTCAAATCTTTGCTTCTGGGGGGTCCCTGGAACAACATATTTTGAGATGGGGGTCCGCGGCAAAATACATGTCATTTTCGGGGTCCACTGATATTATAGCAACGTAATTATTTTTCCAAAAACTGTTAGGATTTAGAAGACATTTGTAGAATCCCCCTGAAGCAAAGATTTGAGTTACAAATGTTTGCTTTAAAAAATATAAATATTTAAAAAATTGCAAAAATGTTCACCAAAAAAAAAATATAGCAGATCTAAAAGCTCATAGCACGGCACTCGGTGCCGCGCTATGAGCTTGTATATCTGCTATTTTTGAATAGTCAAAGAAATCTAAAAATGACACACAGATGCGTTCCAGGTCTCAATGGGTTAACACATTTAAATTGGTAGCGTCTCATGTAACAGTACATTAATGCACTGGTTCCTATAATGTGACAGATACAGTATAATTATTCTTGGGAGCAGCGGTGAATAGCAATAGCAATAGGACGTTTTTTTTTTTGCTGCCGTACCTCGTATCACCCTATTTAAATTGTGTATGTTTTTGCCCTTCTTCTTCATCATACAAACGTGTGGCACAAAAGTAGTGAGATAAGACGATCTATAAACTCACAACACATTGCATTTTGAGCTGTGGTGAAAAGTAACTAAGTACATTTACTCAAGATACTGTACTTACTTACAATGTTGAGGTACTTTTACTTTACCGGAGTATTTCAAATGTTCAGTACTTTTACCTCTACTCCACTACATCTCAGAGGCAAATATTGTACTTTTACTCCACTAGAATTATTTGAAAACTTTAAGTTTCTATTTACTTTGCAGATATAAATTATTATAATATAAAACACACATTAACCACTCTAGCCCTATTTTATTCCTAGGCTATTTGAAAATAGCCGATCTACAAACTCCCAATCACGACACATTGTGAGCTGCTAGATCTGCTATTTTCAAAAATGTTAGTACTTTTACTTTTTGGTACTTTAAGTACATTTTGATATCAATACTTTTGCACTTTTACTCAAGTCAATTTTGAATTCCGGACTTTTACTTGTAACGGAGTACATTGCAGTTTTGATACTTTTACTCAAGTAAAACATTTGAGTACTTTGTTCCACCACTGGTTGTGAGCTTGTAGGTCGGCTAATTTCACTATTTTAGAACGTTTTTTGAAATACTAATGGAAAAAAGGAACATTTTTGGCCTTATACAAGGTTTCCAGCAACACATTTGCATTGTTTCCCCTTCATATTCACAGAACAGTGCTGAGTTTCAACACTGTTTACCATTCTCATGTAACTGCTTCAATGTGTGAAGTGTGTATGTGTGAGTTGACGTGTTATGTCTATACATTATGTAAAATATGCGCGAGCATGTACTATATTATGCATGAGTTTAATTATGCAAATGTTGTGCATTTGAGAGTGTACATACATGCAAATTCATGCGAATCCTCAGGTATAGGAACTTAAAACCACTTAAACCCCAGCATACATATTCCGGGGGAAACAAACATTTGCAGTAAAATGTCAGATCTAGAAGCCTTACAGCGTGCCGCAACCGCAGCACATTGTAAGCATGTAGATGGGCTAACTCATTAACCGCCAGAGTAAAACATTGTCTATAGCCGACCTTGCCGGCGTTTTTGAGCATTTTTTGTTTTGACGTGGTACACTTCTTTGGCACTGAATGAGTCAAAGTAGAACAACAACGCTCAACAACGTATTGGGTTTAAGTCAAGGGTCTTCAACAGGGGGTCCCTGACCCCTAGGGGGTCCTCAGAGTTACTACAGGGGGGCCGCCAAATCTTTCAATGATAGGACTTAAAACCACCGAACCCTAGGATCCCTATTCTGAGGGCAACATTAGCCAACAATAGCAGATCTACAGTACAAGCTCACAACGGCTCGCACTGCATTTTGTAAGTATTGAATGTTTAAGTGGTTAACTGTCTGAAGCGCGAAAACGCAACGCAAAAAGTCTATGAAGCTATCTATGAAATCTATGAAAAAGTAATGGGGGGGTCCCTGCTTCATCTCTCTCTCTCTCTGCTAAGGGGTCCTTGGCCTGAAAACGTTGAAGATCCCTGGTTTAAGTGGTTAAAGGTATAGCTCTCCACCGAACAGACTGTAACAGATTGCTAGACCGGCAGTCGAATTCAATCGGGAGATCTCGGTTGGGAGGTGTGCAAAAAAGTTCCTGAATGCACCTGATAGCTGACACCGACAGATGGCTGCTCTGGTGCTAAAAATAGCCTATATACGGCTTGATGTCTTTTTAAACGATAGCATTAATTTACACTTTGGCTATTCAAAAATAGCAGATATACAAGCTCATAGCGCGGCACCGAGTGCCGCGCTATGAGCTTGTAGATCTGCTATTTTTGAAAAAATCGTGAAAATGTGTGCAAATCTTTGAATATATATATATTTTTTAAAGCGAACATTTTTAACTCAAATCTTTGCTTCTGGGGGGTCCCTGGAACAAAATATTTCGATGGGGGTCCGCGGGCAAATACATATAATTTTGGGGGTCCTTAGCATGAAAAAGATTGAACACCACTGATATAGAAACAAACGTTTTTCAGAAAACTGTTGAGATTTAGGAGACATGTAGAATCGGCTTCAGGTTTCAATGGGTTAAACAGCAGATTTTCCGGCGCTTTCCAAACACTTACCGCACCGATGTACACGTTGCAGCTTCTAAGTGACCACAGTATTTTACAGGTTTTTTTTTGGACTGATAAATGCCGTCCCTCCCAACAAGAAGGCGGTTGGTTTTCTAACCATGATTAAGTCTTAACCGGGGGGTTAAAGTGTTTAGTGGGAAAAAACGCTCCCCCTTGGCTCTAGCGGTGGAAATTGAACTGCGTTTGGCCCCGGTAATGGAGAGCAGACGGCTCTGGTGCGTTTCAGCGAGTCTGCTAAAAGCAGAGCGAGGCTTCAGAAACACAGGTGTGTTAATTCTGTTGGGGGTTCTGTCCTTACAGCCTGTTAGCTTATATCCAGCTCTCTCTCTCTCTCTCTCTCTCTCTCTCTCTCTCTCTCTCTCTCTCTCTCTCTCTCTCTCTCTCGCTCTATCTCGTTCTCCCCCCTCGGTCACCCGTGTAATCTTTCTATTTCAATTGAAGCGTGTTGCAGTGCCTCAGCCTTTTACCAAAATACTTTTCGAGCGTTATCTTACACAGTACAGTTCTCAGTGTTGATTTGACTCTGAGAGGGTACAATGTAGGACACAAACGTGCAGCCTCTCAGAGCCACGTGTAGATCAAATAAATAACACTGAAGATTTCACTGTGTATGAATAGTAAGATGAATAGAGCAGGGTTTCTCAAAGTGGGTGCCGTGGCACCCTAGGGTGCCGTGACACCACTCCAGGGGTGCCGCAGAATACTTTGATAATATTTGGAATTCACTTCAGTTTAACCACTTAGTAAAACAGTTACACTGTACTTGATGAGTTATTTATCCGTCTACCCAAACTCTCTCCACCAAAAATAGCAGATCTACAAGCTCACAACGCGTCACAACGCGTCACAACGCGACGCGTTGTGAGGCTATCTTTGGTGAACGTTCCCCCGCAGACTAGGGATGCTAGTCAAGTATAAAGTCATTTTCAGTCTGTTCTAATTGAAACGGATATTCCTCTGTGACATACTGTATCGTAGGGGGAAAGATTTGCATATTGACGTAGCGTGATATGACCATAAGATACAAAAAATGTAACAGTGTAATTTCAGGGGTGCCTTGGATGAAAACGTTGTTTACAGGGGTGCCCTGAGTCAAAAAAAGTTTGAGAACCACTGGAATAGAGGATATCACAGTTTGTCGTCATTTGTTCATCACATTCCTGTAGCCTTATTCCTGGCCCTTCTCCAGGGCGGCGCCATTGTCCCTTTTTCTGCTGCTTCATTCAATATCTGTCCACTAACTCCCTAATAGGCTGCAGGTGTAATGCAGGTAATCAATAATGTAATAATTAATATCTGCAAAGTAACTAGTAACTAAAGTTTTCAAATAATTGTAGTGGAGTAAAAGCACAACATTTGCCTCCGAGATGTAGGTGGAGTAGAAGAGAAAGTATAGACAATTGGAAATACTCCAGTAAAGTAAAAGTACCTCAAAATTGTACTTAAGTACGGCACTTGAGTAAATGTACTTAGTTACTTTCCACCACTGGTCAACACAGCAGTCATTTGGAGGTCATGTGTGACACGCTGAGGTCCCTCCACAGTGGACACACGCACAGGGACGTCTCAACATGTGATAGCACTCTAGCTCACCGGTTAGCTCCAGCATAGACATACAGTATAAAGGTTGACTCTTGGGGGGAGTTTGTATTGCGTGCCGCCATATTTGAGTATAGGCACGCTTCCCGGCTACTGGCCAATCACAGCGTGTCTTTTCCGGGACTTGTCAGAATCTAGTTGTATAAAAAATATCCTGTTACTTTTTTATATATAAATAGATTCAAGCACTGCTACCCAGTGGTGGAAAAAGTACTCAAATTCTTTACTTAAGTAAAAGTACCAATGTTGCAATGTAAAAATACTCTGTTAGAAGTAAAAGTCCGAGTAAAAGTACAAAAGTATTGGCATCAAAATGTACTTAAAGTACCAAAAGTAAAAGTATTAAATATTTGAAAATAGCAGATCTACAAGCTCACAACGCGACGCGTTGTGAGCTTGTAGATCTGCTATTTTCAAACAGCCTATGTATAAAATAGGGCTAAAGTGGTTAATGTATGTGTCATTATATCATAGTATATCGGAAAAGTAACTAAAGTATATGTAGTGGAGTAAAAGTACAATATTTGCCTCTGAGATGTAGTGGAGTAGAAGTCAAAGTATTGGAAATTGGAAATACTCAAACAGTACAAGTACAAATACCTCAAAATTGTACTTAAGTACAGTACTTAAGTAAATGTACTTAGTTACTTTCCACCACTGCGTGCTACCAGGTAAACCGCTGAGGCAGATGGCCAACCCATATCGATTGAAGTAGTTACTTGAAGCTGGCAATAACTGACTCCTATCTGTGAGAATGTGTTGCCCGTGGCCTGGAGAGGTGATTGCTCTGTGATTCACTATATAGACTCTGGTACCACGGTTCTGCTTTATTCATTGTTATATAGGCCGGGGCCCGGTAGATCCAGCCAATAGACACACAGAGAGATGAATGTAGATCCCTCTCTGCTCTCATCTATGTTAGTGTGGCTTCCAGACAGGCTTGGAGGTGTCCTAATCATGTTGTAAAATTCACCCTTAACCTCAACATTACTCTGGGTCTGCTGCTTTATGCTGAGCTATGCTGTTCTCTGCTCTATAGCCTACACACTCTTTTTTTCCTCTGCTATAAACCTTTTCTCTTTATGTCTCTGGCTAAGTCTCTCTCTCTCTCTCTCTCTCTCTCTCTCTCTCTCTCTCTCTCTCTCTCTCTCTCTCTCTCCCTATTTTATTCCTAGGCTGTTTGAAAATAGCAGATCTACAAGCTCACAATGCGTCGCATCGCGACGCGTTGTGAGCTCGTAGATCTGCTATTTTCAAACATTTTTGTTCTTTTACTTTTGGTACTTTAAGTACATTTTGATGCCAATACTTTGACTATCTTTCTATGTTTTGCTTCTTTACTTGTTCTCTTTCTTATCCCTACCCCTCGTTTAGTGTTTCTGTTACTCTCTCCATCCATCCATCTACGTACAGGATAGGTAGTGTTTGCATTGGAATTGGTAAATCATATTTAAATAGCAGAGTTAGTGTAATTCATGCAGCATGGGCCCCCTGCTCTCTAAAAGATGACTACATTAGAGAGAGAGAGAGAGAGAGAGAGAGAGAGAGAGTTGTTGATGCCCCTAACAAAGCCTAAAGCAAGCAGGAAGAACTATACTCATATCATTTCTGACACACACACACACACACACACACACACACACACACACACACACACACACACACACACACACACACACACACACACACACACACACACACACACACACACACACACACACACACACACACACACACACACGAGAAGAGGCAGCTAGGGGCTAAAAAGGAAAGATTTTTTTGGACACATCCACTTTATGATCGTTTAGGGAGGGAGAGAGAGAGAGAGAGAGAGAGGGAGAGGGAGAGGGAGAGTCTTGGGGCCATTGCTGATAACACATTATAAATGGGGTTAGATGAAGTTCAAAGCCATTCATCCATTCATACATCTGTCCATTCATCCACTCATCCATTCTGCTCCAACACTTCTCTCCATCACCCGTCTGTCAGTCTGCTGTCACCTCGTCTCTCTGGAGTACTAAGGCTCAAAACATGTCACACTGTCACGTGATGCCATGTGACACATTGTGAGGTTGTAGATTTGCTATTTTAGAAAAATATATATACATTTGAAAACTTTGGAAATGGGACCTTATGCATAATGAGTACTTTCTACTTTTGGTACTTTAAATGCATTTTGATACCAACAATTTTGTACTTTTACTCAAGTACATTTTGAAATCCAGACTTTTACTTGTAATAGAGTATTTGCAGTATTGATGCTTTTACTTAAAGGTAGGGTAAGTGATTTACTTTGGTTAAAATAAATGTTAAATAGCTCATATTGTGATAGTACTCATTGCTACAGAGTGTTTGTTCAGTAAAAGGAGTCTCTCATGTCTCCCCAGCTCTTTATTAAACAGAAAATGCATTTTCAGTGCTCTCTCCTGATTGGCTTAAATATTGTCACCTACCTGAAAATGTACTATATTGTGTTTACTAGAGAGCTGGAGAGACCCCTGTGACCCAACAAACGCTCTGTAGCAATGATTACTATCACAATATAGTACTTTAACCTTTTTAACAAAAAAAAGTACTTTTTTCCACCACTGCACTGTACTGGTTATAGGTTGAATTTCACTCTGACTCCTTGATCTGAAGCAACAGAATCCTGTGTCATTATTAAGGCTTAGATCGACACTGTGTACGATCCACAAACACTGTGTGATGGAGTGGCTTACTGTGCCTGTCACCCTGTGTGTGTGTGTGTGTGTGTGTGTGTGTGTGTGTGTGTGTGTGTGTGCGTGTGCGTGTGCGTGTGCGTGTGCGTGTGCGCGTGCGCGTGCGTGTGCGTGTGTGTGTGTGCGCGTGCACGTGCGTGTGCGTGTGCGCGTGCGTTTGCGTGCGTGCGTGTGTGTGTGTGTGTGTGTGTGTGTGTACACACGCGCGCGCGCTCACATACCATTAGAACAGTGCTGTGTGTACAGGGTTGAAATGATCAAAGGTCACTGTTTGATCTGCTTCTGTCCTTTCCTGAGCTCTTTTCTCTCTCTCTCTCTCTCTCTCTCTCTCTCTCTCTCTCTCTCTCTCTCTCTCTCTCTCTCTCTCTCTCTTTCAGGCCTGTTTTAAAGGAAGCCAGTGAACCACATTTTTTTGAGGGGATGGGGTCAGGGCATTCCACACTCGGGTTTACCCATGTCTGTTTTATAGGTGGGCGGTACCAGATCGTTGTTTACGCTCCTTCTAGTGCTGTGGTGTCGCTAATATTTTGGAGGTATTTAGTCAGGTAGGAGTCGCACGTTTTGATGGCTGTTGGTAGGGTATTCCACATGGCGGCAGTGCTGCCCTGCCAAGGTAAAGAGCAGTAACTACGTTTTTGGACACGCTGACTTTATTTGTGTATCCCAAAGGTCAAATTAGCCTTTTTAATTTTGGGGGATAAACAATTACCTCAAGAACAGATGCAAAATTAGTGCAATATCACTTATATGCCGATATCTTTTTTGGCTGACCAGTTGAATCACTTTTCAGTGATTTTTCTTTTCGTAGTTACTGCACTTTACCTTGGCAGGGCAGAGTGGCTCAGGGGTAGAGTGGCCGGTAGAGCGGACAGATGGGTACCGTGAGTTTCCTAGTTCGATCCCGGGCTCCCCCAGAGTTAGTGTCAAAGTTTCCTTGAGCAAGACGCTGAAACCCTATTGCCCCCGATGGAAGAAGCTTGCGACACACATCGTTTCACAGCCTACTTCCATCTGAGACTTCGGAAGCAGAATCGATGACAGACAGCGTTTTCATTTTTTCAAGGTACTGTACTTGGCAGGTGATTGGATGATCCCGCCCCTAGCAGCCGCTGATTGGTTCGAATACGCAGCGTTTCGGGCAGCTTTACTCCCTGAGCGATCCCAGACCTCCTTTCCTGAAATCAAATGCAAATGAGATTTCCGGAGGGAGGGGGGTTTACCAGGCTACAGGTTGATGCCTTGCATGGTTTCCTCCGCCATTGGTGCCCCGCGTTTGTGCCGAATCTGGGTGGAACGAGCTCCCTCTGGTGTTGTGCCCGTGGGCGTTACACACTCTTGTGTTTGTTTCCTCGATGGCTTCTTTACTCATTCAACTATGCCCCCCCCCACCCCCCCCAAAGATAGCAACGTGTTGTGAGCTCATGGATATATAGGCTATTTCCAGCATGGCGACAGAGTATACATTACACTTTGCTCCTCTACGCTGTATTTCAACCACAATTCCCAACCATGTTTACTGATATGTTTCCCCGTATAGATAGGAAATGCAGATGTCACTTTAAACCATTGAATACGGGTACGTATCTGTGTCATTTTTAGATTTATTTGGCTGTTCAAAAATAGCAGATATACAAGCTCATAGCGCGGCACCGAGTGCCGCGCTATGAGCTTGTAGATCTGCTGTTTTTGAAAAAATCGTGAACATTTTTCTAAATCTTTGACTATATATATTTTTAAAGCAAAAAATCCTGGGACAAAATATTTTACGAATGTTTGCTTTACAAAATATATATTTAAAGATTTGCACAATTTATCACTATTTGAAAAACATAGCAGATCTACAAGCTCAACAAGCTTGTATATCTGCTATTTTTGAATAGCCCAAAGACATCTAAAAGGACTCAGATGCGTTCCCGCATTGAAAGGGTTAAAGTGTCTGTTCCTGTTGAAACATTGAGCCGAGCAGAGCATCGTATCCTATTGTTCATGAAGCCGCTGCCATCGCACGCAGCTCTATTTCTGAGTCACTTAGATGTGTTCCTCCTGCCATCTGGAAGCAGATTAATGTGTAATGTTTCTCCACTCCGTTATTCAGGTCTTTCCACTTTAATTTTTCACCCGTCTGTATCGTATATGCACATGAACAATGACACGAGAGGAGCGGAGATCAAAAGTACACCCACGGCACTGACACACATACGCACGCACACAGACACATACACGCACGCGCATGTGCACGCGCACGCGCACACGCACACGCGCACGCGCACACACGCACACGCACACACACACACACACACACACACACACACACACACACACACACACACACACACACACACACACTCAGTATTTAGAGTCCCATATGTCTGTTCCTAGCCAAGAGCATTAGATAATACTCTGCTGAAGATTATTCTGCCTCCAGCCTAGTGTGTGATAGTATCTGCACTGTGTGTGTGTGTGTGTGTGTGTGTGTGTGTGTGTGTGTGTGTGTGTGTGTGCGTGTGCGTGTGCGTGCGTGTGCGTGTGTGCGTGTGTGTGTGTGCGTGCGCGCGTGTGCGTGTGTGTGTGTGTGTGCAACACATTCTCACTCCCAACTAGTCACTTAATGAAGAACCGTCAGTAGCCCCTAAACGTCCGATTATGAAGGTCCTGGTTCCCCTAAAAGTCCGATTTTGCAGTCCTGGTTATTTCTCCCTAACTTCCTAAAAAGTCCAAACGGGACTATGTCGTTTGCGCATGCGCAAATGAACGTTCAACATAGTGTGGTGGATTGCTCCATTTACAACGCTAACGTCCAGGTCATAAACGATCAGATTTCAAATATGAAGTGCTTAACTAAAGGCCACGGATGTTATAATTGTGTACGTTCCAGCTTGAGCACGCAGCTCTATTTCTGAGTCACTTAGATGTGTTCCTCCTGCCATCTGGAAGCAGATTAATGTGTAATGTTTCTCCACTCCGTTATTCAGGTCTTTCCACTTTAATTTTTCACCCGTCTGTATCGTATATGCACATGAACAATGACACGAGAGGAGCGGAGATCAAAAGTACACCCACGGCACTGACACACATACGCACGCACACAGACACATACACGCACGCGCATGTGCACGCGCACGCGCACACGCACACGCGCACGCGCACACACGCACACGCACACACACACACACACACACACACACACACACACACACACACACACACACACACACACACACACTCAGTATTTAGAGTCCCATATGTCTGTTCCTAGCCAAGAGCATTAGATAATACTCTGCTGAAGATTATTCTGCCTCCAGCCTAGTGTGTGATAGTATCTGCACTGTGTGTGTGTGTGTGTGTGTGTGTGTGTGTGTGTGTGTGTGTGTGTGTGTGCGTGTGCGTGTGCGTGCGTGTGCGTGTGTGCGTGTGTGTGTGTGTGCGTGCGCGCGTGTGCGTGTGTGTGTGTGTGTGCAACACATTCTCACTCCCAACTAGTCACTTAATGAAGAACCGTCAGTAGCCCCTAAACGTCCGATTATGAAGGTCCTGGTTCCCCTAAAAGTCCGATTTTGCAGTCCTGGTTATTTCTCCCTAACTTCCTAAAAAGTCCAAACGGGACTATGTCGTTTGCGCATGCGCAAATGAACGTTCAACATAGTGTGGTGGATTGCTCCATTTACAACGCTAACGTCCAGGTCATAAACGATCAGATTTCAAATATGAAGTGCTTAACTAAAGGCCACGGATGTTATAATTGTGTACGTTCCAGCTTGAGTACCCATATCTTCCGTATTGTTCAATAAAAAGCCTTTTAATCCGATCGACGGCCATTTTCTCCGTCTTTTCATCAGCTTTCAACTATGCGATCCTATCGGTTGGGAGGTGTATTGCACATTATAACTCTATGCGAAAATGGCCGACGATCGGATTAAAATGCTTTTTATCCAACAATACGGAAGATATGGGTACTCATGCTGAAACGTCGGCATGTATAACATCCTGGGCATTTAGGTAAGCACTTCATATTTGAAATCTGAACGTTTGTGTAGACGTTACAGTTGTAAATTGAGCAATTCATCACACCAGGTTGAAGAATGTCCATGACCGTCATCTTTCAGGCCTACCGCTGATAACATTAGCACATTGGTTCTCAAAGTGGGGTCCGGGGACCCCCAGGGGTACTTGAGGGGGTTCCAGGGGGTCCCCAGCTAAATGATGGACAGGGACCAAATGGACCCTTATGGGTCTGTAACTCTGAGAGTGTACAAATGTAACCAAATGGACCCTAACAGGTCCATTTGGTTCCATTTGTACACTCTCAGAGTTAAATTAACATTGATTTTACAATATGAATGTGGGTCCCAGAGACCTACATGCCATTAAATGGGGGTCCGTAGCCTAATGCATGTCAAACTGGGGGTCCTTGAAATTAAAATGGTTGAAATCACTGCTAGAGAGCCGTAAAAATCTTCTCTTATGGGGGTCCCTGGCTTATCTTTTCAAATGGGGGTCCGCGGTCTAATAAGTGTCTATTTGGGGGTCCTTGGCACGAAAAAGTTTGAGAACCATTGCATTAGCACATGAAGTCAATTCATTGTTTAATTTCAAATAAGTTTAATTTCACTTATACCACTTCATTCTGTTGATGTTTCTATTTTACTGCTACAGCAATTCATCACAAGGCTTTTTCTTTACTATTTAGCATATAGTCCTGGTTATTTCTCCCTAACGCGCCCTAAAAAGTCCAAACGGGACTATGTGGTTTGCGCATGTGCAAAGGAACGTTCAACATGGTGTGGTGGGTGTGGTGGGGATTGCTCCATTTACAACGCTAACGTCCAGGTCATAAACGATCAGATTTCAAATATGAAGTGCTTAACTAAAGGCCATGGATGTTAAAATGGTGTACGTTCCAGCTTGAGTACCCATATCTTCAGTATTGTTCAATAAAAAGCCTTTTAATCCGATCGACGGCCATTTTCTCCGTCTTTTCATCAGCTTTCAACTATGCGATCCTATCGGTTGGGAGGTGTATTGCACATTATAACTCTATATACGAAAATGGCAGCCAATCGGATTAAAATGCTTTTTATTGAACAACACGGAATATACGGGTATTTTTGAGGGATCGTACATAATTTTAACGTCCGTGGCCATGGGTTAAGCACTTTATAGTTGAAATCTAGACGTTTATGTAGATGTACGGGCCGTAAATGGAAAAAGTGCAAACATCAGGTTGAAGTGTCATGATATGAAACTTATCTATCTACATTGGACTGACACAACGTGAGCTAAGAGACGTGGTTTAAATGCAACATAACACACATCACCACCCAAACAAACCTGGAAATATTCTGTGCATTTTCATATTTTGTTGATCATTTTTCGATAAGTGTTTGTTGAGAACGAGAGATTTGTTTAACTTTTCCAACCCCGTGACGTCACGTCAGATTACTTCCGTGTTCGTACTCATGTCTCTGTCAGTGTCAATAAAGATCTGACAAAACAAATGTTTTATGATCTATCTAAACGTTCAAATGTTTTAAAAAGGTGCTGACCCTATGGCCACGGATGTTACAATTATGTGCGGGCCCTTAAAAGTACCCGTATCTTCCGTATTGTTTAATAAAAAGCATTTTAATCTGATTGGTGGCCATTTTATCAGAGAGTTGTAATGTTGCGTGAGTGCAGTACACCTTTCAACCCATAGGGTCAGGTGAAAACATATGGAGAAAATGGCCAGCAATTGGATTAAAAGGCTTTTTATTGAACATTAAAAAAGATAGAGGTACTTTTGAGAACCCATACATGATTTTAACATCTGTGGCCATGAGTTAATAATTTTATATTTAAAGTGTGAAGATTTATGTTGATGTACAGGCTGTAAATGCAGAAGTGCAAACACCAGGTTAAAGTTTCGCCATGACTGCCATAATGTATTATGGTTTCCAAGTGCTATACTGCCACCGGACATAAACATTAAACAGATCAAATAATTGCTGTTTGTGGTTCTATAGGGCGTTGGTGTAAAGTAACTAAGTACATTTACTCAAGTACTGTACTTAAGTACAATTTTGAGGTATTTTTACTTTACTGGAGTATTTCCCAATTCTCAGTACTTTAAACGAAATGATGCAACGCTGATATCGCTTTTGTAATGCATTTTATAATATTTAAGGCACCCGTGTGTATTGTATTCCAATAATAATAATAATAATAATAATAAGGGTAATAATAATCATAATAATAATAATAATGTAATTATAGAGCAGTAACACACTGAAATAATAAGGGTAATAATAATAATAATAATAAGGGTAATAATTGAATGTAGAGCAGTAACACACTGGAATAATAATGTAATGTATAGAGCAGTAACACACTGGAATAATAATAATAATAATAATAATAAGGGTAATAATAATAATAAGGGTAATAATAATAATAATAATAATAATAACATGTGTGAGGAAAGTTATATTGGCGTGTTCGAGCTGAAGAGCTGATAAATAATCCATTGTCCGATTCAGCGCCCCCTAGTGGCCAAGTTATTCTAGAAGGACCGTAACCCTAATTTTCAGAACCACATGTCTGTGTGAGAGGAAATTTATATTGGCGCGTTCGTGCTGAAGAGCTGATAAATAATCCATTGTCCGATCGTGTTCTCGCCCCCTAGTGGCCAAGTTAATCAACAAAGCACGTAACCCTAGCTTTCGCAACCACATGTCCGTGTGAGAGGAAACTTATATTGGCACGTTCGCGCTGAAGAGCTGATAAATAATCCATTGTCCGATCGTGTTTTCGCCCCCTAGTGGCCAAGTTAATCGAGAAAGCGCGTAACCCTAGCTTTCGCAACCACATGTCCTCGTGTGAGGAAACTTATATTGGCGCGTTTGGGCTGATTAGCAGATACGGAATCCGTTGTCCGATTGTGTTTTTGCCCCCTAGTGGCTGAGATAATAGCGAAAAACTGTTCAAAAATAGTAAAAACAAAATCGGACACCAGTATATGCATCAGCGCACCACCCCGAACGTGCTCGTATAACTCTTCTCGCACACGGCCTTACCGTTCTCTTTAAATGGCTGGGGACTAATCTCAACTTATTTCGCAAAATAACACGACATATCTCCTTAACGATACGTTTTTAGAATCCGTCGTTCGGATATGTTGTACAGCTCGCCAAGACGCACGCATGGATGTCTTGTTTGTCCCGCTACGACACTTCTAACGTTTGCTTCTGACAATGACATAAGGTACATGGAGTCGTAGAACCTTCACCCATACTGAGAGACAAATTCAGAAATTGGTAAAAATGTCGGTTAGGGACAAACAAGATATCCATGCGTGCGTCTTGGCAAGTTGAACAACATATCCAAACATTGGACTATAAGTCCTTATCGTATTTGAGATATTAAAAAAAATGCAATTGTTTCGGCTGCGTCGACCTTTGCAGTCTTTTCGGTGAACTTTTGAACTTATCAGTGTCAGAAAAAATCAGGATTGGTTCCAATAAATCCGGCTTACTCTCAACATGGATGGAGAGAAGTTTCAGATTTTTAAAAAATATCTCCATTGATTTATCACAGATTAGGTGCTCGATACCGCACGTACACATCAATGTTTGACAAAACCACTTTCCCAAAGTTTACAAAAATCGAGACCTATCCCATTCGATTCAGCGTCCTTTTTTGAGTCTGAAAAGGTGTTTTTTAATATAAAAAAAAAATATTTAAAAAAAATGTGAGAAAAGCTAAACCTTGAACTATTTCAAAAATCGATAACTTCTTATTAAAGAATTCTAGACCATTGATGTAACCTACCATTCGACTCGAAATCATCTCAGTAAGCGGTTGGAAGGGTCGAAATAAAAAAATATATATATATATATTTTTGTGAAAAAAGCCTCACGTTTATGACAATTTAACGCTTTTTTAAACCACTTTCCCAAAAGTTAAAAAAAATCGAGACCTATCCCATTCAATTCAACGTCCTTTTCTGAGTCTGAAAATGTGTTTTCTAATTTAAAAAAAAATATTTTTGAAAAATGTGAGAAAAGCTTAACTTTATATTTCAAAAATCTATAACTTCTAATTGAAAAATTGTAGACTATTGATGTAACCCACGATTCGACTCAGCGTCATCCAATTAGTGAGGGAGGGTGTTAAAAAACAATAAAAAAAGATTTTAATTATTTGATCTGTTTTAATGTTTTAATGTATATGTCCGGTGGCAATATAGCACTTGGAAACCATAATACATTATGGCAGTCATGGCGAAACTTTAACCTGGTGTTTGCACTTCTGCATTTACAGCCTGTACATCAACATAAATCTTCACACTTTAAATATAAAATTATTAACTCATGGCCACAGATGTTAAAATCATGTATGGGTTCTCAAAAGTACCTCTATCTTTTGTAATGTTCAATAAAAAGCCTTTTAATCCAATTGCTGGCCATTTTCTCCATATGTTTTCACCTGACCCTATGGGTTGAAAGGTGTACTGCACTCACGCAACATTACAACTCTCTGATAAAATGGCCAACAATCAGATTAAAATGCTTTTTATTAAACAATACGGAAGATACGGGTACTTTTAAGGACCCGCACATAATTTTAACATCCGTGGCCATAGGGTCAGCACCTTTTTAAAACATTTGAACGTTTAGATAGATCATAAAACATTTGTTTTGTCAGATCTTTATTGACACTGACAGAGACATGAGTACGAACACGGAAGTAATCTGACGTGACGTCACGGGGTTGGAAAAGTTAAACAAATCTCTCGTTCTCAACAAACACTTATCGAAAAATGATCAACAAAATATGAAAATGCACAGAATATTTCCAGGTTTGTTTGGGTGGTGATGTGTGTTATGTTGCATTTAAACCACGTCTCTTAGCTCACGTTGTGTCAGTCCAATGTAGATAGATAGATAGATAGATAAGTTTCATATAATGACACTTCAACCTGATGTTTGCACTTTTTCCATTTACGGCCCGTACATCTACATAAACGTCTAGATTTCAACTATAAAGTGCTTAACCCATGGCCACGGACGTTAAAATTATGTACGATCCCTCAAAAATACCCGTATATTCCGTGTTGTTCAATAAAAAGCATTTTAATCCGATTGGCTGCCATTTTCGTATATAGAGTTATAATGTGCAATACACCTCCCAACCGATAGGATCGCATAGTTGAAAGCTGATGAAAAGACGGAGAAAATGGCCGTCGATCGGATTAAAAGGCTTTTTATTGAACAATACTGAAGATATGGGTACTCAAGCTGGAACGTACACCATTTTAACATCCATGGCCTTTAGTTAAGCACTTCATATTTGAAATCTGATCGTTTATGACCTGGACGTTAGCGTTGTAAATGGAGCAATCCCCACCACACCCACCACACCATGTTGAACGTTCCTTTGCACATGCGCAAACCACATAGTCCCGTTTGGACTTTTTAGGGCGCGTTAGGGAGAAATAACCAGGACTATATTTATGCTAAATAGTAAAGAAAAAGCCTTGTGATGAATTGCTGTAGCAGTAAAATAGAAACATCAACAGAATGAAGTGGTATAAGTGAAATTAAACTTATTTGAAATTAAACAATGAATTGACTTCATGTGCTAATGCAATGGTTCTCAAACTTTTTCGTGCCAAGGACCCCCAAATAGACACTTATTAGACCGCGGACCCCCATTTGAAAAGATAAGCCAGGGACCCCCATAAGAGAAGATTTTTACGGCTCTCTAGCAGTGATTTCAACCATTTTAATTTCAAGGACCCCCAGTTTGACATGCATTAGGCTACGGACCCCCATTTAATGGCATGTAGGTCTCTGGGACCCACATTCATATTGTAAAATCAATGTTAATTTAACTCTGAGAGTGTACAAATGGAACCAAATGGACCTGTTAGGGTCCATTTGGTTACATTTGTACACTCTCAGAGTTACAGACCCATAAGGGTCCATTTGGTCCCTGTCCATCATTTAGCTGGGGACCCCCTGGAACCCCCTCAAGTACCCCTGGGGGTCCCCGGACCCCACTTTGAGAACCAATGTGCTAATGGTTATCAGCGGTAGGCCTGAAAGATGACGGTCATGGACATTCTTCAACCTGGTGTGATGAATTGCTCAATTTACAACTGTAACGTCTACACAAACGTTCAGATTTCAAATATGAAGTGCTTACCTAAATGCCCAGGATGTTATACATGCCGACGTTTCAGCATGAGTACCCATATCTTCCGTATTGTTGGATAAAAAGCATTTTAATCCGATCGTCGGCCATTTTCGCATAGAGTTATAATGTGCAATACACCTCCCAACCGATAGGATCGCATAGTTGAAAGCTGATGAAAAGACGGAGAAAATGGCCGTCGATCGGATTAAAAGGCTTTTTATTGAACAATACGGAAGATATGGGTACTCAAGCTGGAACGTACACAATTATAACATCCGTGGCCTTTAGTTAAGCACTTCATATTTGAAATCTGATCGTTTATGACCTGGACGTTAGCGTTGTAAATGGAGCAATCCACCACACTATGTTGAACGTTCATTTGCGCATGCGCAAACGACATAGTCCCGTTTGGACTTTTTAGGAAGTTAGGGAGAAATAACCAGGACTGCAAAATCGGACTTTTAGGGGAACCAGGACCTTCATAATCGGACGTTTAGGGGCTACTGACGGTTCTTCATTAAGTGACTAGTTGGGAGTGAGAATGTGTTGGTGTGTGTGAGTGTGTGTCATCGTTGTGCACGTTAATCTCAGCAGGCAGTATAGTTGCACTCCCGGGGAGTTGAAAGAAGTGATCCCCATGGGGGGTCTGCATCATGCTGCCAACACCCAGCCATGAGGCTATCACTGACCAGGTCAGCCTGCTACCCGCTCCCCCAGGCCTGCCCCCCGGCCCTCTGGGGATGATGAGGCTGCAAGGGAGGGGAGGGGGTGGGAGGCGATGGGAGAGGAGAGGAGAGAGACATGAAAGGAAACATGAGATGCTCTGTGTCTCTCGCTCATGCGGATAACTGGCTCTGTTTCACACAGACACACACACACACACACACACACACACACACACACACACACACACACACACACACACACACACACACACACACACACACACACACGCACACGCACACACACACGGTACAATGATGCTTAGACCTGCCAAGGTTTTCTATCTCTGCTGTTTCCTTGTTTTCCCCTCTCCCTTGGCAAGGCCGCCGAAAACAATTCAATTGAACTGAATTGCATGTAATGTTGCCAGATAGGATCGCTGGTCGTCTCTAGACACCTTGCATGTAGAGCACAGACACATCATTTACACCCCTGAGCAACAAAATAAAATATAACTCCCCCCTTAAATGGGGGGAGAGAGATATCCAGGCTACGGGTGGGCAGCCATCTGTGCTGGGCAGTGCAGTGGTGGAAAGTAACTAAGTACATACTTAAGTACAATTTTTAGGTGCTTTTACTTAACATGAGCATTTCCAATTTTCAATCATTTTACTCCACTACATCTTAGAGACAAATATTATGCTTTCACTCCACTACAATTATTTGAAAACATGGGACATTCTGCAGTACTTTCTACTTTTTGGTACTACAGATGTGCCACTTCAAAACTTCACATGTCCTGCCCTCGCCAAGACAGTACATTTTCAGGGGATTCCCAGGGCAATAAGAGGGACAAAGAAGGGCATTTAAAATGCTGAATTATTTTGATGATCACTGCTTTTATGATGCTAATTCATTTGAGCAACTGGTCAAATCACCTTTCGCCTCATAATGAGTCTGACACCTTGTTCAACACACATTGTTTTGTTCTCATGTATATGGAGGTCTGTTGAAGGGGAAAACGGGGTTGTGTAGTGACAACTTCTTTTCAGGGGCAAAACAGTGCATTTTAAGGGCAGAAAAGGGAGGGAAAAAAATGCATTTTCAGGGCACTATCAGGGAAAGAACAGTAACGTGTGAAGTTTTGAAGTGGCACATCTGTAAGTATATTTTGATGCCAATACTTTTGTACTTTTACTCAAGTACATTTTCAATTCTAGATGTTTTCAGAGTATATCTACATTGCTGTATTAATACTTTTACTTAAAGGGATTCTAGGCAACTTCAGAGCTAAAAAAAAGAAAAAAACTGTTGTCAAAAACCGCCTCTCCACTCCAACCACGGCATGTTAAAGTTTTAAAACCAAAAGTAAAAACACTGCAGAGAAAACAATGGCTGCCGTTCCATTTTTGTCGGCTGCACTCGGTTCCATTCGGTTTCACTCGAACTCGCCACACGGACACGGACGCGCACATGCGTGCGTTTCATTTACGTCCCGGACAGAGCCGGATACCCGGATGTCAACACATAAATATTAGGGAAAATACGGATTTCAGAAAGAGGACTGTGTTTCAATGCAGGAAAACACCCCAGCATAATTGTATAGTGGCAGAGAGGAAAAAGTACAATATATATATAATATACATCCCTATAAATATTTTTAAATTCAGGCTTAAAGTTACCTAGAATCCCTTTAAGTAAAACATGTGAGTACTTTTTACACCACTGGTAGGATCTGAGTAGCTTGCAGCTAAGTGACAAATGGCCTCTTTTGGTTTGGCCACTGTGACTGCTCAGTCCGTTGTGTTTTACTGTAGGTGGTTTGCAGACAGAGGAGACGATACGGAATATCCTTCTACCTTTCAACCTGAAACTAACAGGCTGTTAGTCCTTGTGTCGTATGAGAGAGAGAGAGAGGTTTTTAAATGGTGTCATTTAAAGAGAATTGTGTGTTGTTTGCTGTGTGTATTTTATAGACCCAGTCCCTGTCGCAGAAATAGGATGCTGAGAGCGGCCATGTTTGTTTGCTTTGTAGTGCTGCATCACAGAGATAATAATCAATGCATAACAAACACTAAATGTGCAATATAAAATTGGAAACAATCTAAAACCACAAACTTCACTCCCGAGTGTGGATGTGCCCATAGTTGTAACCTGATCCGTGACCCTGACCATCTGCAATATTTGTATTAATGGCTCGGCACAAAGTTATTACAACAATCTACTGAGACTGGTCTCACTTTACATGAAATTCCCAAACGAAATGAAACGTCTCCTTTATATACACACAGACAATCTGGCACTGCTGTCTCTAACAGAAGAGCTAAAACCTGGCTCAGCTTGAAAAGTTATGTCAGATGTGGGCCCTAACAATTCTGGAATAATAACTGTTAAATGTATGTTTCCCCACCCACCCACCCTCTCTCTCTCTCTCTCTCTCTCTCTCTCTCTCTCTCTCTCTCTCTCTCTAACATCTCTGTCATACAATTAACTCATTCACTGCCAGAATAATAGATAAATAAATCACCCACTGGCTTTATAAGCCATTTTTTATAGAGTTATAATGTATCAGAGTGCAGTACACCTCCAAACCGATAGGGTCGGCGTAGTTGAAAGCATATGGAGAAAAATCTGAAAAAATTGCCACCGGTCATCACTTTATATTTGAAATGTGAACGTTTATGTAGATGTACTGGTTGTAAATGGAGAGAATTCAAACACCAGGAACGAGTTGCGCCATGACGCTCGTGACAGACGAGCGTCATGTGAACCATGGCTAGTTTAAGGTCAGGTTTAGGTTCAGTCTTCACTGTCAAGTTCAAAGAAGCGTCTGGTGACTCTGTATGTTTTGGAGCAGACACACATGGTTGTCTACACCAGGCGTCTTCAACAGGGGGTCTGGGACCCCTAGGGGGTCGTCAGAGTTACTACAGGGGGTCCGCCAAATCTTTTGGAGCAGACAAACATGATTGTCTACACCAGGGGTGATGCAACTTTGATGATGTGTAGAGGGCCACTATATCTCCACACTCACTCCAGAGGGCCACGTTGCATGCTGTCTTGCAGACACCTCTTATCTCCGTATTTTAACTTTTAAATCGCCATTCTATGTCACACAAAAGTAGTGAAAATAGCCAATCTGCTATTTTTGCTATTTTTGAATTGGAATCCAGATTTTTGTGTGCATTTCTTTAATTGGAGTCCTGAAAAGTAATATTTTTATGTAATGTCAAATGCATTTAGTTATACTTATGTTAACTTTATGAACTTAAATACAAATACATCTGACATGAAAAAAGACAATAGAATTGTAATACTAGTCATTAAGCTACTAATATAGACTGAAGTAACTAAAGCGGGTCATGTTTGCATGTTTGGAATCATAACAGCTGAAATCAATAATATATCACTATTCCGATATTAACCTGTGGGCCGCATTAAGTGAAGATGGGGGCCACATGTGGCCCCCGGGCCGCCAGTTGCCCATGTATGGTCTACACCCTCCTAAGACCACCAGTAGGTGTTGGCAGTGACACTGACTGTACGCATGGGGAGAGTTGGAACAATGACTAAATTGTGGGGAGAAATTGAAAAGATTTCTTAAAAAAAACAGACAGATGGAGTGGAAAGAAAGAGGGGACAGAGGCAGAATTATGTTTTATCTTTTAACCTTTAGCATTTAATCGAGAGACATATTGTGTTACTTAGGACAAATGAAGCCAAACTAATGTGACTCTGTGCCTCCTGTTGACAGAGAATAAACACTGTCTCACACAGAGAGACACAGCAGAGCAGAACCCTGCTATTAGCCAACATCAAAGCACCTCCACTCCACCACACCAATTATAGAGAGAGAGAGAAAGGACACGTAATTGGCCACATCAACATGCACACACGCACACATGCACGCGAGCGCCCGTGTGTGTGTCCGTGTGCGTGTGCCTGTGCGCGTGTGTGTGTGTGTGTGTGTGTGTGTGTGTGTGTGTGTGTGTGTGTGTGTGTGTGTGTGTGTGTGTGTGTGTGTGTGTGTGTGTGTGTGTGCCTGTGCCTGTGCGTGTGCGTGTGTGTGTGTGTGTGTGTGTGTTGCTCCCAAAAAGTCTAACATGTTCACACAACATGTAACTTTGAAATAACTTTAGTTTTTCGCAATATTTTTTGGTCTATAATTCATATAATGAATGATCGTGTATAATATAGCCTATATGTCTGTGTGGTTAATACAGCCGGCCGCATTTAAGTGATGCATACAGAAACCTTGTATCTTTATGTTTTGTTTTTGTTCCCTCGTAAATTAATGCCATGCTTCACCATACAAGAGTGTCACAGAAAGTAGTGAAAATACCCTGAACCCTGTCTACAAGCTCACAACGTGTTGGATTGTATGTTTTTTAAATAATTATAAAAAAGGAATGATTTTGTACGTGCAAGGTTTACACGCGACAGCATCGATTTATGTCTCACTCAGCAGCTGTGACCAGCAGTCACCAGCAGCAGCAGCAGTGCATGCTTCATTGCCCAGTGTTTCAGCACACATGCATACATGTGTTGCCACTTAAGTGCGCTACTGTATCTCAATGCTTTGGAGGCGGAATCAGCGTTGCCAAGTCGGCTTATTACAAGCAACTTTGGCGTGAATATTGGCAGTCGTGGGATGTGGTTATTCGGGCTTGCTTCCTTATGTTGGTTCTTAAACATTTTCACGTCAAGGAACTCCAAATTAGTATGTATTTGCCCATGGACCCCCCCCCCCCATCTGTACCAGGGACCTCCCATACAAGATTTGTGTTGTTAAAATGTTTCAAAAACATTGCACAGTTGTTGTTGTTTTTTTCACTTTTCTTTCGAGATTTCTTGGTAACATAGCCGATCTACAAGCTCACTAGTCGCTTCCTTTGGGCTTGTTTTTTTTTTTTTTTGACCCGTCTCCTATAGTATCTCTCACAAAACACTGGAGGCCGAAGCATTTCTCAGGACAGTATCACTGTAGAACCAACAGACCCACAAACCATGCTGTGCCTTTGCCCCCATAAACTACAGCAGCAGCTCCATTGGTTGTTGTTGCTGTCAGGCTCTGGCCATAACCCACAAACAGTGGTAGAAAAAGTACTGACATTTTTTTTTTACTTAAGTAAAAGTAGCAATACTGCCATCTAGAAATACTCTGTTAAAAGTAAAAGTCCGGATATAAACATTTACTTGAGTAAAAGTACAAAAGTATTGGTATCAAAATGTACTTACAGTACCAAAAGTAGAACGTACTCATTATGCAGAATGATTTCAATGTTTTCAAATGTATACAAATCTTTTGAAAATAGCAGATCTACAAGCTCACAATGTGTCGCATCGTGACACATTGTGAGCTTGTAGATCTGCTATTTTCAAATGGCCAAAATGTATATAGGGCTGCAGTGGTTAATGTATATTTCGTAATAATAATCAAAATCTACAAAGTAACTAGTAACTAAAGTTTTCAAATAATTGTAGTGGAGTAAAAGTACAATATTTGCCTCTGAGATGTAGTGGAGTAGAAGTAAAAGTACAGAAAATAGTAAATACTCAAGTAGAAATACCTCAAAACTGTACTTAAGTACGGTACTTGAGTAAATGTACTACTTTACAACACTGCCAAGCCCAACAGACCCACAAACCATGCTGTGCCTTTGCCCCCATAAACTACAGCAGCAGCTCCATTGGTTGTTGTTGCTGTCATGCTCTGGGCTCTGCAGCCTGTGTCTCCCTATAGGCGATGAATGGCAGAGTCATGGCCTGGGTGACACATCTACCACCGTTACACCGCACTGTCTGACAGTAATAGGATTGCTCTGTCAAGAGGCCACACACACACGCACACGCACGCACGCACGCACGCACGCACGCACGCACGCACGCACGCACGCACGCACGCACGCACGCACGCACGCACACACACCCACACACACAGTACTATATGGACGTGAACCTTGCTCTTGACAGCCAGGGTCACATATCTCGTGGCCTTGCTGGAATGTCCTCATCTGTTCCTGTACTTGTTCAGGTTGTAAAGAGTACATCATGTTCAAAACCTGCCGCTGGTTTGTCTTGTTTTTTTTTTTCTCACACAGTGTATAGGTCAGCCAAGCCTGGGGCATAAAACACCAAATTCAAGACACCCGTGGCTGTTTATTCAGGCCGTTTCCTGGATGAACGGCAAACTGTCAGATGTGGACAAACTCTAGATACTCCCAATCTGGTGCTGACACATTCTGCTGTTTCTGAAAGATCTGAACGAAAGTAAATGTACTGTATACTGTCCACCACTGCTAAGGACAAACATCTGTGGACAAATGATGCATGTGCAGGAATAACTGACCAAATAACTGAATGAGGAATACGAACCGGATAAGCAATAGCTGTACCAATTGATTGCTTGATTGAATACTTTATTAGCAGTGGTGTACATTTACTCAAGACATGTACTTAAGTCCAATTTTGAGGTACTTTTACTTTACTGGAGTTTCTCCAGTTTTCAGTACTTTTACCTCTACTCCACTACATCTCAGAGGCAAATATTGTACTTTTACTCTACTAAATTTGTTCTAAAACTTGAGTTACTAGTTACTTTGAAGCTATAAATTATTATAGAACATACATTAACCCCCTTAGCCGTATTTTATACATAGGCTATTTGAAAACAGCCGATCTACAAGCTCACAACGCGTCGCGATGCGACGCGTTGTGAGCTTGAAGATCTGCTATTTTCAGATATTTTAGTACTCTTACTTTTCGTACTTTAAGTATATTTTTGAATCCAAATCCGATACTTTTGTACTTTTACTCAAGTAACATGTTGATTTTATATTGTGGTATTGCTACTTTTACTTAAGTAAAAATATCGGAGTACTTTTTCCACCACTGGTCAGAATGGCACATGCACGGGACAAGCACATCCAAGGCAAGCTCACACTGCGAACAGAGTTTATGTTACACATTAGCCATCTATCTCCATTACATCTGTTATGTAATTTAGTGTAAAATGTGTGTGGGTGAATTTGACATTAGGCGCGATGAGATATTTAACATTAAAGTGGCGTTTATTAAAACAAGGCATAATTGTTATAGCGTTCATAATCTGCATAATATGTTACACGTTATGTAACGTTAGCAGCTGTCGTCGCTGATACACGGCAGTGAAATAAAGTTAAAAACCAAAGTGCCTTCCAGTATGTGGAGCATTTGAACAGCACTACAGTGGAACAACGCCGGAACACGGAAATGATCTTTTGCTAACCCTGCTTGATAGCAAAGTTTTGTCTGTGTGGGTGAATTGTGTGCGTTTTATTGAAGCCAAAGCATTGTTGATTATAAGGTCGACAGACCTAGATTTATTTGCAGCAAGCAATTAAAAAGCACTGCTAATTTTTTAGAAACATGCAGAATTCCTTTGGGTGTTTCTGTTATTTATTTATTTATTTATATAAAGCCGTATTATGTAACTTTTTAGATTTGCCTGTGTGCTTGCATGCTTGATTGATTGACATACATTTGTGTGGCTTCTACCTTCCTTGGATTATTATGACATTAGTCTCTCGTGGCCTAATCTCTCAAGAACACAAGAACATCGCTGCGCTTGGATCTGTCGGTAGCCGCGTTGACAACCCGTGCACTTTGGCGTGGCGTGGGCGTGCCTTCAAATCAGGAAGCAGGCCGTGCTTTACCCAATCAAATGTAGTGGGCGGGATTTATATGGGTGCTGCTCAATTCCCACTGGAAACAAACCGAAACTCATTTAACAATAGCGTCCTCGGAGCAGACAAAACCACGGAAAGTTAGTAACATTTTAACTTGCTCTTTCATCATAGAAACAAGTGGGCTTATAAACAAAACGATCCATGTTCTCTGGGAGAAGTGGTGTTAGTGTTCCGTGGAGAAATATTGTTAGTGGGAATGAAGACATAGTCGCACCACCGGAAGTGAAAGGCTGAAGGCAGACCAAAACCCCGGTTTCCTTGAGCACGGGTCGTCCGTTCAGCTCCGCCCAGAGCCAAATGAATAAGTAAAAAACAGCAGAGGGCGCTGTTTTTCCTTTTTATTTGGCGATGGGTTCCCAGATTGCTCGTGGCCAGACTGTTGCCTCCCACTATTTTCAAATGTTTCCGGTCATACAGTCAGGAGCAGCAGAAGCTCTGATCATGATTAAAATATAAAGTGGATGTGAAGCCTCCTCCCCCACTTCCGTGTCGTCTTTACAGTCGCCCAAATTTGTCCTGATAATCTAAGCATATATGTAGCTTGCTGCTTAACCCATTAAGACCTGGAACTGTGTCCTTTTTAGATTTGAGCTATAAAGCATTATTTTACACTTTGGGCTATTCAAAAATAGCAGATCTACAAGCTCATAGCGCGGCACCGAGTGCCGCGCTATGAGCTTGTAGATCTGCTATTTTTGAAAATTTGTGAAAATGTGTGCAAATCTTTGAATATATGTATTTTTAAAGCGAACATTTTTAACTCAAATCTTTGCTTCTGGGGGTCCCTGGAACAAAATATTTCAATGGGGGTCTGTGGCCAAATACATATAATTTTGGGGGTCCTTGCCATGAAAAAGATTGAGCACCACTGATATAGAAACATACGTTTTTCAGAATACTGTTGGGATTTAGGAGACATGTAGAATCGGCTTCGGGTCTCCATGGGTTAACAGAAATGGAAGTGCAAAAATGACATTTTAAGATATTTTAAAATATATGTTCGTGAACGGAAATGACAAACCTCCGTATTCGGATTTCCGGATGTGTAGTTCCAGACTCTAATGAACTGTTTAAGCATCGACCAATGGAGCTGTACTACTCTGTCCATGGTCCTGAATGCAGTTTGCAGTGACTATGGCTGCCGACATGAGCTCTCCATGGTCCTGAAAGTAGTTTGCAGTGACTATGGCTGCCGACATGAGCTCTCCATGGTCCTGAATGCAGTTTGCAGTGAACGTGCATCAGGCTGACATATGAGCTGAAACTCTAGCACTCCATACATCCTCTGGAAACAAGGAAACAAACAACACAGACTGTCCTTACGGCCTCAAACATCCACCACTCACAGACATAGCTGTGAGATTCTCCATCCTGTGACAAGTACAAGTCAACTCCGTCTAAGCACTTAAAGGAGTAGTTCACACAAACACATTATGTATTTACACACCCCATGAAGCCTTGAATTCATGGAGATTGTTTTTGTTTTGTTTTTTGTCACATTCCTAAGACAATAATTTGATGACCGGCGGAGAGACTCCGGCGGAGAGACTCCTACCGGTCATCAAATTATTGGCTTAGGACTGAGACAAATATCAAAGAGTATTTGATAGAAAATGAGTAATTTGTTGAGTGAACTACTTCTTTAAGCCCTATATACACAATGGACTGGAGTCCCCCAGGAGTCCGTACTAGTGTAGACATGTTTTCGCTCTACACTAAATGTCATGGCAGAAAATAGACGATCTACAAGCTGATCTACAACGTTCGCCCCCAGAATAGAGAAGCCAGGGGTTCAACTGTTTGTAACACTTAGCTGTTGGCTCCAACATATTTATGTTTGCTCTTTCCTGAGCCAGGTGTGTGTGTGTGTGTGTGTGTGTGTGTGTGTGTGTGTGTGTGTGTGTGTGTGTGTGTGTGTGTGTGTGTGTGTGTGTGTGTGTGTGTGTGTGTGTGTGAGAGAGAGAGGAGGAGATGGTTTTATTTTAGATATGTTTGCCCTCGCAGGTTGTAGGTGAAATGATTCACGGAGCATCACAAAAGGTGTGTGTGTGTGTGTGTGTGTGTGTGTGTGTGTGTGTGTGTGTGTGTGTGTGTGTGTGTGTGTGTGTGTGTGTGTGTGTGTGTGTGTGTGTGTGTGTGTGTGTGTGTGTGTGTGTGTCTTTGGCGCTTCCCGGTGACTCAGCCCGGTAAGCGTATACAGACCTGTGTGCCCCATGCAGGCACCTCGAGGTCACGAGTTTGAATCTGACTCCCGGACTTGGCTTTCATGTGTCTCCTCTCTCACCGTTCTCTCCGTTTCCTTTCATTCTGCACCCTGCTGTGTAAAGACATGAAACAAAAGACAATGCTGAGGAATAGCCTTAAAAAGTCTCTCTCTCTCTCTCTCTCTCTCTCTCTCTCTCTCTCTCTCTCTCTCTCTCTCTCTCTCTCTCTCTCTCTCTCTCTCTCTCTCTCTCTCTCTCTGTGTGTGTGTGTGTGCTCAACAGTGGTGGAAAAAGTAATCAATTCCTTTACTTGAGTAAAAGTACCAATACTGCAATGTAGAAGTACTCCATTACAAGTAAAAGTCTGGAATTCAAAATTTGCTTGAGTAAAAGTGCAAAAGTATTGGCATCAACATGTACTTACAGTAAAGTACCAAAAGTAAAAGTACTAAAATATTTGAAAATAGACGATCTACAAGCGCACAACGCGTCGCATCGCGACGCGTTGTGCGCTTGTAGATCTGCTCTTTTCAAATAGCCTAGATATAAAATAGGGCTAAAGTGGTTAATGTGTGTTTTATAATATAAAAATGTACATCTGAAAAGTAACTAGTGACTAAAGTTTTCAAATAATTGTAGTGGAGTAAAAGTACAATATTTGCCTCTGAGATGTAGTGGAGTAGAAGTATTGAAAATTGGAAATACTCAAGTAAAGTACAAATACCTCAACATTGTACTTAAGTACAGTACTTAAGTAAATGTACTCAGTTACTTTCCACCACTGGTGCTCAAGGCCTGGTGTTTGTGCTGTGAACGGGGGATTGTTTAACAGCTTTAACAGAAGAGCTGAATTATCATCATAATTTATGGCCCAAAGTACAAAGCATCACAAAAGAGAAGAGCCCTCAGGCGTTCCGATTGGTCGGGTAAACCAGTGGCTCTCAAACTGTGTTTCATGTCAAGGACCCCCAAAATGATAATGTATTTGGCTGCGTATAACCCCATCTCTAAAATAGCAGATATGCAAGCTCATAGCGCGGCACTCGGTGCCGCGCTATGAGCTTGTATATCTGCTATTTTTGAATAGCCAAAGTATAAACGCTATCTTAACACATTTAATGAGGTAAACAGCTGGTCGTCAAGGAGGAATAGAATGGAGGGGGTTGAAGCTGAACTCATGGCTGGTAGCAGCTATCACAATAGTCACATAATGTGGGAGCAGTTATCTGAAAATGTATAACTTGTGTATTGCGAGAATAATTTGTGAGAGTTTTGAAATTATAAGGTTTATAGTAGATTTGTATTTGACAGTGTTTTGGTAAACTATTTTGATAGTATTAGGACTGTGCTTGATGTAACTCTGCTTAATTGTTGCTCTTATCAAGGGATTCAGTACAGCTGCTTTGATTAGGCTCAGGTGTGATTGTCCTGTATATAATGAGCCAGGGTCACAGTGACCTGAGATCTGTACAAGTGGAAAAGACAGCTCTGAGGATAGACCAGAAACACTTTTCTTACCGTTTTTATTTGATTGAGTTTACACCGTTTTTGGAAACATTTTTTACTTTGAATAAATGAAGAAAATGCACTTTGGAAGTGGACTCTATTATTTTGAAAACGCGTAAGGGATTTTGGCACCTACACATAATATCACCTCCTGTCTTCATAAAGAAAATATATTCACATAAAGGAAACTATAGTACATGGGTGTTTGTGCTATATGCGTGTCAGTGGTACCTCTCTCTCTCTCTCTCTCTCTCTCTCTCTCTCTCTCTCTCTCTCTCTCTCTCTCGTTGTACAGTAGGTGTAAATTGACTGGTAAATTCAGACAGGCAGCACAGAGAGCCTGTATCAGTGCAGAGTGTGGATGACAGCTTATCACAACACCACCACCACTGACTGTTCTCTCTATGCTAATGCCGTGATCTGTTCACCTTCAAACTCTCCTCTCCCCTCCACTCCTCTCCTCTCCTATTCAGATTCCTCTCTTCTCGTTTATTTTTACCATCGTTCCTGTTCTCTCTCTCGTTTCTTTCAAACAATGGTCGAAAAGGTACCGTTTGTGTTTTGCAAAATGTACTTGAGTAAAAGTACTAAAGAAATGGCATCAAAATGTACTTAAAGTACCAAAAGTAAAAGTACTCATTGTACAGAATGTCCTCATTCACAAGTTCAAAATGTATAAAAAAATATTTTGAGAATAGCCGATCTACAAGCTCACAATGGGTCGCATCGCGACATTGTGAGCTCGTAGATCGGCTATTTCCAAATGGCCCGAAATGTGTATAGGACTGAAGTGGTTACTGCCCAGCTGGCACGCGACGTCCGTTGACGTTGATTTTTGGTTGGATTTAGGTTGTGACGTCAGCTAACCAAAATCCAACGTTGGACCAACGTCAACTTCCAACGTTGTATCAACGTATTAATTTGACGTCAATTGACGTTGATATTTGGTTGGTTTTAGGTTGTGTTGGTAACTGACCAATAACCAACGTCTATTCAACGTAATATCCCAACGTCATGTTGACGTTGAATACTGACATGCTGTTGTCGGATTCTTGACCAAACCTCAATGTCTGCCCAACGTTATTATGACAACGTCCACACAACGTTGCAGTCTAACATCATCAGACGTTGATATTTGGTTGGTTTTAGGTTGTGTTGGTAACTGACCAATAACCAACGTCTATTCAACGTAATATCCCAACGTCATGTTGACGTCGAATACTGACATGCTGTTGTCGGATTCTTGACCAAACCTCAGTGTCTGCCCAACGTTATTATGACAACGTCCACACAACGTTGCAGTCTAACATCATTAGACGTTGATATTTGGTTGGTTTTAGGTTGTGTTGGTAACTGACCAATAACCAACGTCTATTCAACGTAATATCCCAACGTCATGTTGACGTCGAATACTGACATGCTGTTGTCGGATTCTTGACCAAACCTCAATGTCTGCCCAACGTTATTATGACAAACGTCCACACAACGTTGCAGTCTAACATCATCAGACGTTGATATTTGGTTGGTTTTAGGTTGTGTTGGTAACTGACCAATAACCAACGTCTATTCAACGTAATATCCCAACGTCATGTTGACGTCGAATACTGACATGCTGTTGTCGGATTCTTGACCAAACCTCAATGTCTGCCCAACGTTATTATGACGACGTCCACACAATGTTGCAGTCTAACATCATCAGACGTTGATATTTGGTTGCTTTTAGGTTGTGTTGGTAACTAACCAATAACCAACGTCTGTTCAACGTATTATCCCAACGTCATGTTGACGTCGAATACTGACATGCTGTTGTCGGATTCTTGACCAAACCTAAATGTCTGCCCAACGTTATTATGAGAACGTCCACACAACGTTGCAGTCTAACATCATCAGACGTTGATATTTGGTTGGTTTTAGGTTGTGTTGGTAACTAACCAATAACCAAAGTCTGTCCAACGTATTATCTCAACGTCAGTTTGACGTTGAATACTGACATGCTGTTGTCGGATATTTGACCAAACCTCAATGTCTGCCCAATGTTATTATGATAACATCCACACAACGTTGCAGTCTAACATCATCAGACGTAGATATTTGGTTGGTTTTAGGTTGTGTTGGTAACTAACCATTAACTAACGTTTGTTCAACGTATTATCCCAACGTCAGGTTGACGTCGAATACTGACATGCTTTTGTCAGATTTTTGACCAAACCTCAGTGTCTGCCCAACGTTATTATGACAACGTCCACACAACGTTGCAGTCTAACATCATTAGACGTTGATATTTGGTTGGTTTTAGGTTGTGTTGGTAACTGACCAATAATCAACGTCTATTCAACGTATTATGCCAACGTCGTGTTGATGTAGAATACTGACATGCTATTGTCGGGTATTGTGACCAAAACCCAATGTCTGCTAAACTTCATAATGAAAAGATCTCCTCAACATTCAAACCTCATTAGATGTAGATATTTTGCTGGGTTAATGTGGCTGTTACTTAAACAAAATCCAACATAGTCTGGCTGTAGAATATGGACAATAAGTACTGAAGGTTCTGACATAGAGTAATGATCTAGCATCTGTTTAACCTGCAATAGTCCAACCAGAGCAATTGGTAGCTGTTTCATCTGTGGTTCAACTATATTCTTCCAGATGAGCTACAGGGCCACCCCATGGCCCAGAAAGGTGTTTGTGCAGTTCTATAACCCTCAGCCTTTTCCAGATAACTGAATTTGACTTTCAGACAAATACCATCAAGTTGCTCCTGGGGCACATGCCAGCATCCCACCTATAGTGAACCTGTGGCTGTATATGAGACTGATTAGCTACAGGTTTCTTTGCCAGTGTGGATTTAGAGCCAAGGCAACATGGTTAAGGCCAGTTATACCTTTTCCCTTCCGCTTTAGCAGATGTTAGTTGTCGGTGATCAGCCAGCTGCATCTTAAAGGAATGCGACCGACAGTGAGGTAGGTAGACAGCCATGTCAACTCTTTATCGTCAATAATTTGCCCTTAGTTTGCTTCAGGAGACCTTCCTTAGTTCCAGAGGGCAAATTCAGTTTCAGCTTATGGCTGCTCAAATGTTTTATGTTGAGCGCTTGGGGTGGGTGGACTGTAGGGTCCACCCCTACAGTGTCTTGCTCAGGACACTTCGCCCCGTCCAGGGCCTTTGAGGCAAACCGGGGACCTTCTGATTATCTAACCAGTAACCTATGCTGCCCTAAATAATAAACCCATATGAAAAGAAATGCATCAATACATTACAATGCATAGACACCGGCCTACCTCAAAACCAGGGTCTTCCTTAGTTGTGACATATGGAGCAAGAGTGTGTGACTGTGACACCGTTTATCATCCACACCACTATGTATGTACTACTGGGTGGACGGAAGGGCGGACAGATGGACAGACAGACAGACAGACAGACAGACAGACAGACAGACAGACAGACAGACAGACAGACAGACACTTTTTTTGTTACCCTTTCAGCCTAAATGCATGACTGTACCTCATGCTGTTTACATTTCTGACTAATAAAGTAATCAATCAATCACAAAAAGTAAAATAATTGTTTGCCCTGATATGTAGTGGAGTAAAATAATAAAGTATCAAAAGATAGAAACACACAAGTGAATTTAAAAAATACAATGCTAAGTACAGTACTTGAGTAAATGTACTGATTTTCACCATTGTTCATGTTTCATAGCTGTTGCAGTTCTTTATTTTTGCATTATATTAATTGCTAATCAAATAAATGATTGAGGGAAATATTTCACTTTTTGCATTAGGCCTACAGCATAATGCCATATGACACATACAATGTAAACTGACATTTAACATAATAACATTGGGCAGACATTGAGGTTTGGTCAAATATCCGACAACAGCATGTCAGTATTTGACGTCAACCTGACGTTGGGATAATACGTTGAACAGACGTTGGTTATTGGTCAGTTACCAACACAACCTAAAACCAACCAAATATCTACGTCTAATGATGTTAGACTGCAACGTTGTATGGATGTTGTCATAATAATACATTTCAAACTGGATTGTCAAATGTCTCCTCAAATCACTGAGCAGTATAGCAACGTTCTGCTCTTTCATTGGACGAATCATTGGACTTGTGGGTGGGACCACAGTTGTATAACACCAGACTGGGCGGGGCAACAGTAACTGCTGCAGGAG
Source organism: Gymnoscopelus microlampas (assembly GCF_963454915.1). Lineage (NCBI taxonomy): Eukaryota > Metazoa > Chordata > Actinopteri > Myctophiformes > Myctophidae > Gymnoscopelus > Gymnoscopelus microlampas. The sequence continues at coordinate 44,057,341 of NC_139957.1, read as the reverse complement.
CCTGCAGTTTGAATTTGGAGGGAGAGAAGACAGGAAGAGATACTTGTTTGTGCATGGAGATGTTTTTTTGACCATCCCAGGACTTCTAGAATCACAATCTTTTGCACAGGTGAGTTCATAATTAATTTCCTTCTAACTTGAAATGAAATATTTGACTGTTTGTTTTTAAAATAAAGTTCTACATTCTGTTTATGACCGAGTGAGGTGATTTCTTCATATTGCAAATCAGTCATGCTTTGTTGTTTTCTTTTTCTTTTCCTTTTCTTTGCATGTTTTTGAAACTGGCAGCATTGTTTGAGTAAATCCTTTGCCCAAAATGGTTACAGTACCTGCCTTTTGTGGCAAAACAGTGGGAACTAGAAAGAGGCTATACTGCATTAACTAGATGGACTGATCCCCATTGCTTTGTGTTGGTGGCTTGGTGCTGCTGAGTTAAACATTTGAATTGCAGCTTTTAAAGCTAATGTCTTATTTTAGGTGAAGTTCTGTTGTTCATGCATGATTCATGTTTTCAGTTGGGAATGTGTGTTATTGAAGGGTAAAAGCTCACATGCCTCACAGCCTGATGTTTGTGTGAGACAGTGCTGTGTAACTAAAAATCAGGCATAAGGGTTGGTTGCATTTGAATAGCCTTGTGTAGCCTTTATCATAGTTTTGATTATATTAGCTTGTAAGACATTATTTTCAGTCTAATATTGGCCAAGCCTAACAGTAAAGCCCACCTAAAAAAAATAAACATAATAGAGGAATGTAAACACTATGTTGAAGATTGATTGGTAAGTAACCAATCCCCAACGTCTGTTCAATGTATCATGCTGACGTCATATTGACATAGAATACTGACATGCTGTTGTCAGGTATTGTAACCAAAAACCAACGTCTGCTTAACGTCATTATGCTGACGTTCACACAATGTCAAATTCTAACATCATTAAGCGTTGTTTTTTTGTTGGATTTAAGTTGTGTTGCTAAGTAACCAATACCCAACGTCTGTTCAACATATCATGCTAACGTCATATTAACATAGAATACTGACATGCTGTTGTCGGGTATTGTAACCAAAACCCAACATCTGCTTAACGTCGTTATGCTAACGTCCACACAATGTTAAGTTCTAACATCATTAAATGTTGATTTTTGTTGGTTTTAAGTTGTGTTGGTAAGTAACCAATGCCCAACATCTGTTCAACGTATCATGCTAACGTCAAATTGACAAAGAATACCGACATTCTGTTGTCGGGTATTGAGACCAAAGCCCAATGTCTTCTTAACGTTATGACGTTAACGTCTACACAACGTTAAATTCTAACGCCATTAGACGTTGATATTTTGTTGGTTTTAATTTGTGCTGTTAAGCAACTATAATACAACGTTTTCTCAAAGTTTTTTTCATTTCTGAGGAATGTAAACACTATATTGAAGATCTATTGGTAAGCCATCTTAAGTTGAAATATTGAAGTAAGTCCTGTACAGTTGAATGGCCCAAACAGAGTGAAGAACAGTTAGTATTTTGCCATAACCGATACTTGATATACAGTAGCTGATAATGAAGTAGGTGTACTGTAGGTTTGATAGCTGTCGTTTTCGACGCTGTTCCAGCCCATATTGAATTTAAATGTCCACAGATGTTTCGGAAGGCAGAGGTAGCCTATCTAATCTGTTTTTTTGTGTGTGTGTGTGTGTGTGTGTGTGTGTGTGTGTGTGTGTGTGTGTGTGTGTGTGTGTGTGTGTGTGTGTGTGTGTGTGTGTGTGCGTATGCGTGTGCGTGTGCGTGTGCGTGTGCTACTTCAGCTTCCAAACACCTGTGATCAAGACTTGGTGAGCCTCCACCAAGTCCGAAGTAAGTATAATATCAGGGCGTTAATTTGAGGGGTAATATGCTTTAAATTGGTTGTAATTTAAAAATATATATTGAATTAGATGATTCAGGTTTCCCACGGTAGTGACTTTCCTGGAACATTTTGAATTGAGTTATAAATTCCCACAGGGCTTTGGGCACCCTGATGATAGTTTTTTGACACAGTTAAACATAACAGGCACAGATAAACTAGTAAACATTAGTCTACAGTCAGCAGTGTAATGTAAAAGCAGTCTTATAGCGTTAATATTGAAAGGGTAGGGATGTGAAGTTTCACTCAACCAACGATTCGATATAATTCACCATACTGGGTTCACAATACAATTTCTTCTTGGGTTTTCTCTGAAGTAGTTGTGCCACGGCATGAGGCCATTGTGAGAAGTCTCTATCTTGCGTCAAGTATATTTTTCATTCATAATGTGTTGTGTATTTCTTATTTTCATGCTAGATGTGGTACATCAAGAGGTGGAAGGTCCTCTCAAGTAGAATACATCGGGTAAGTACCTCCACACTGAACTTCACTATTATTTGACAATAAAGCAACATAATTTTGATTTAAAACAAGTTTGATTTTTCACCGCTATTAAAGGCACCAGGTTAACGGCTATAAAAATGAGGCATCATATACAGTATATGAATAGTTTTGATGCGATAGCATCAATATATTCTAAAGAAGTATTTGTATAATTTATTCGTCATGTCCCTGGTGTTTAAAGACCTTAAGAGGTGTAACGATAGAATAATATCTTAGCTGTCCACTTAATATGGCATTTTCCTTCCTGTGACTTTTACCATACTCTCAGGTTGTCATGGTTGGAGACACAGGAGGTAATTCATTGGATGATGCACCCAGAAGAATGATGCCGTTCCTCATGTCACATGAATTGACACTCCAGTACAACCTTTGTTGACATCATGGCAAGAATAAGTCCCCGGGGCCTGTGTCTTTTTGACGTTGCATATGGTAAGTTAAACATTTTAATTGCCCGATGTAACTTGACCTTTCCGTTATCTTTCAAATTCAAAAAGGAGTGCTACAAAATGTTGATTATTTTTATATACGTTGGCAGTTATGCCTAAGTTCAAGAGTTTGGAATCACTGTGAAAATTAAGTAAGTACAGCCAAGACACTGATGATAATGATAAATGTAATAAGGGTAATAATAATAATAATAATAATAAGGGTAATAATAATAATAATAATAATAATAATAATGGTAATAGTAATAATAATAAGGGTAATAATAATAATAATAATAATAACTTATATTCTTCAACATTTCTGTTCATTAAATAATCCACCAAGTGCAGCAATATCTTTAAAGACCTTAGGCATTCTAGATGTCATATTCTCTAGATATCCAGGTCAAATTTCACCCCATATTTTCAGTAGAATTTGCCGTACTTTGAGACTGGTTTGTATAAAACTTCTCATGAACCTTACGGTATAGCTGTTCCCAACATAGGATTTAGATCAAGCAATTGTGATGGCCCTTCCATCAGAGACAGTACTCATATCTGCAAACTCAGTTAATTTCAAAATCATAATTTCTCACTGATTCCAAACTTTTGAACAGATATCTGTCAGTCAATAAAGATGTTTCATAACGTAAAAATCAAGTTAGAGTTATTAAAATAGCTTATTCCTGTCATTTATCTTTAGGGGAACTAAAGAAGAATGCAACCCTCAACAAATTAAACAGAATGATGCAGAGAAGACTCTCCAAGTGATTTACGGGAGCTCAGTGTTATTTCTCTCTCTTTTTAACGTTTTTGCCCTTGGTGCATATGTTATAGACATGCCTCAAAGAATGCACTTCATTGTTTTTATTGATTTGTACTGTTTAGTTATTTTAAAGTTTCACAAATGGAATCATTTTCCTACAAAGGCACTTTGGGCTCTGAACCTATTCACCAAACCTGTAACTGTTTGGACAACAATATGACTTGTAATTTCTGTTTGTTTATACTACCTATTCAAATGTGCCAATTACAAGTTTAAAAAATATATAATAATGTTGTTTTATTAAACTTTGTCAAATAATATTGTCTGATATTGTATTTTCACCTTGGTAAAACTTGACACTGAAACAAGATGTAATTTGTTGTTGTTTGTCTGACGTCGTGATGATGAGATATCGACGTCAAAATGACGTCTGGAAGATGTCCTGTTCCCACTGCCCACTCAGTGGGCACAGGAGACGTTATTTTAACGTTGATATCTTGTTGTGACAAGATATCTACGTGACAAGGTAACTCTGGAGGTTGACGTCCTGCTAATGTTGGATTGACATTTTATTCTCAACTAAAATACAACGTGATTACAACGTTAGAAATATGTCATATTTTGATTGTACTCTAACATTGAGCCAATGTTGTACTATGACGTCAACCCGATATAAATTTTCAGCTAAAATACAACTTGTCAGTTTATGACGTCAGACAAACGTTAGGTTATGACGTCAGACAAACTTTCATTTACAACTAAAATACAACTTGTATCCAACGTTGGGAGTCTAACCTTTAATCAACGTCTACATAACATCAGAGATTGACGTTAAATCAACG
>NC_139957.1:44032915-44047915 GCF_963454915.1 Gymnoscopelus microlampas | reverse complement strand
AATCACGACGCGGTGCCCGCGGACCAGTAGTCCCAGTGTAAACAGAACCAGGGGCGGAAGCATATAGTCATAGGAGCGGTAGATTCATGTTATTTGTGCGAGGATTGTTTATCACAGAAAACTGAGAAAGGTATCATGGAATTAACGCCGAAAAAAACAGTGAAAGAAGACACTAGTAGACATAAACGATGTTTATGAGGTTCGTTGATTCCAGTCGGACTCCTTTGCGCCACTGCACAATGCTAAAACGGAAGTGGGTAGGGGAGGGGCATCCGCTTTCCCCTTACACACGATCAGAGCTTCCGAGTCCCAGACTGTACGTCGGAAACATTTGTAAATTGTGGGAGGCGACAGTCTGGTAACGCGAGACTACCAGCGGGAGGACGTATAGAGCCTTTGTCCTACCGAACACTCCCTGCTGACTGACAGGTGCCACCGCTCGACCCCTGCTAGCCCTAAAAAAGGTTGAATGTATGTATTTTGGCGGGCCTTGATAGCGCATGGCAATGGCTGATTTTACACTTTGTTGCATGCTGAAAATAGGCAATTTACAAGCGCACAATGCGTCGCGTTGAGCTTGTAGATCTGCTATTTTCAGAGCGCAACACCGAAGTGCAACCAGGCATAAAATGACTGGTCTTTTAGTTCTACTGGATCTCTTCTCCACTAGATCCCTCACTAACATTTTAGTCTAGTTTTTATTTGTCAATACATTCAATCTTAGTTTCAGTCATCATAGCTTTTCTTTTTTTTTACGTCAGTGAAAAAAGGTGTAGTCGACCAACATTTTTCGTCATAGTTTTAGTTTACGAAATTAACAGTGATGCAGGGTTTAAGTGGTTAAATACCAGTTATCTCGTTAAATGAAAGACTATTAGCGGACCCCCCCCTCTCTCTCTCTCTCTCTCTCTCTCTCTCTCTCTCTCTCTCTCTCTCTCTCTCTCTCTCTCTCTCTCTCTCTCCCCCTCTCCTTTTCTTTTTTCTCTCTCTCTCTCTCTCTCTCTCTCTCTCTCTCTCTCTCTCTCTCTCTCTCTCTCTCTGTCTCTCTCTCCTCCCATCCCACGGTATCTTTTTCCCTAACTTGCTGATATATGCAGAAATAGGGGAGACAGTGGAAAGTGCTGCGGTGGGTCTGCCCATGCAGGGACTGTGACTGTGACAGCTCGCCTAATTTACCCATCTGCAAGGAATGTGTTGTCAACAGCCTGAGACAGAGACGATATACCGCCTCTGTCCACACGGAGACAGAGGAGGTTTGTGGCGCATAAAATATGCATTGTGCGAGCTCTCTGTGTGTGTGTGTGTGTGTGTGTGTGTGTGTGTGTGTGTGTGTGTGTGTGTGTGTGTGTGTGTGTGTGTGTGTGTGTGTGTGTGTGTGTGTGTGTGTGTGTGTGAGAAAGCCAAGAGGTATTGTGTAAGCTATTGATTAAATGCACCCTGACCCCATTTGAAAGGCAAAAAAATCGAGCTATGTGTGGGTGGTCTTGCATGCGTGTATGTATGTACGCATAATATCCTTAACATGTCCTCTGCCATCCACATCAGTGGTTCTCAAGCTTTATTATCATTTCAGGGACCCCCACATTGATATGTATCTGGCTGCGGGACCCCCCCCATCTGAACAAATGGTGCGCCAGAGACCCCCCAAACAAGATTTGTGTTGTTAAAATGTTTTCTTTTTTAACCCATTAAGACCTGGAACTGTGTCAAATTTAGATTCAAGCTTTTAGATGAAAAAATAGCAGATATACAGCTCATACAAGCTACGAGCTTGTAGATCTGCTATTTTTGAAAAATCGTGAAAATGTGAAAATGTTTTAAAGCGAACATTTTTAACTCTTCTGAGGGGTCCCTGGAACAAGATATTTTGATGGGGGTCTGCGGCCAAATACATATAATTGTGGGGGTCCTTGACATGAGAAAGATTGAGCACCACTGATATAGAAACGTACGTTTTTCAGAATACTGTTGAGATTTAGGAGACATGTGTAGAATCGGCTTCAGGTCTCAATGGGTTAAATACAGAAATACCGAAAATCCGTTCACCCCAAACAAACCCCAGCCAATGTAAAAGCCCACAATGCATCACAACCTGCTGTGTTTGCCCCCCAGAATTCGGACGCTAGAGGCTTCAAGTGGATAAACTTAGTTGAGTTGGAGCTCAGTATTTTTTTTTTTTTGTACTTGTCACAGGATGGAGAATCTCACTGCTATTTCTGTGAACTATGTATGGATGTTTTTTTTTTTCCTTGCCAGTTTGAGACTGTAAGGACACTGGGTGTTGTTTGTTTCGCTGTTTCCACGGCTTGGTATATGGAGTGCTGGAGACTCAGAACCACGGAGAGCTCATGTCAGCACGATGCACATTCACTGCAAACTCCTTTCAGGACCACGGACAGAGTCGTACGGCTCCATTGGTAACTGCCAATACACACTGGCAATAATAGACAGTGGTGGAAAGTAACTAAGTACATGTGCTCAAGTACTGTACTTAAGTACAATTTTGAGGTATTTGTACTTTACCTGAGTATTTCCAATTTTCAGTACTTTTACCTCTACTCCACTACATCTCAGAGGCAAATGTTGTACTTCTACTCCACTACAATTATTTGAAAACTTTAGTTACTAGTTACAGTACTTTACAGATATAAATTGTTATATTATAAAACATACATTAACCACTTTAGCCCTATTTCATACCTAGGCTATTTGAAAATAGCCGATCTACAAGCTCCCAACGCGTCGCATCGCGACGCGTTGTGAGCTTGTAGATCTGCTATTTTCAAACATGTTAGTATTTTTACTTTTGGTACTTTAAGTACATTTTGATACCAATACTTTTGTACTTTCACTCAAGTACATTTTTAATTCTGGACTTTTACACTTCTACATTGCAGTATTGATACTTTTACTCAAGTAAACTATTTGAGTACTTTTTCCACCACTGATAATAGAGCTTAACAGTGAGTTTCGGGAAGTACACATCCCATCCCTTTCCTCTGAGGAGGATTTCATCATCAGCTATAATGTCCACCAGGCTCCTTGGTTGTATATATGCTCCTTCAGAAGCCCCACATCTGTGTGCAATCAATATAGTTTTAACACATTCACTGCCAGGGTTTTTCTAAAAACAGTTTGCAGCCTCTGCCAGCATCTTAACGATTTTGTACCTTTTCAAGTAGAGTCACAGAATATTTTTTCTCCAGTATGATTGGATCCCCTGGTGGTTACTAATCACTGAGGTGATTCAGGTGTGGTTTCACAAATGTCAACAAGGTCATTTTGACCTCGTTAACATGTGTTGTTTGATGTTTGAAAATAGCATGTTTCACTTTGGTAAAACACAGGAAATTCGTTGTGAATAGCAAAAAAAAAAAAACTGAAACATTTGAGAAGATTTTTAGATTGAGAAAACATGTCATGGAGAAGTACTGCAAAACCCACAATGTTGAAGTGTAACATCCGGTGACTGCAACTTCTCTGATTGGTGGAGCTCGTGTATGGGTGTGCTGGGGACTTTTTAAACTAGTGGACTAGCACGTGTACACGCTCGCGCATACACGTGCAAGGGAGCGATCGCCGATTGAAATCACCTCTATTGTATTTTATGTTCTTGCATAATGGGTCTACTTGTCATATGCATTTACCTTGCAGACGTCACCACTGTAATGTAGTTTATGAATCCATCAGCCACTGTTATCCAAACGTTCTCTTGGACTGCTTCAGAACATCTGACAGTATGCCTACACCTACAGTAGGACTCCTTCAGAACATCTGACATTATGTCTACACCTACAGTAGCCTACTTAGCAGGTCACACAATGGACTATTGACACGCATCCAGCAAGGGTCATTCCTATGACGCTGTTGTCACTCAGCAGCTTGTGTAAGCTTTGGTAAGAGGTGTGAATGGTTGTTTCTGATCGATACGCGAGGTAGACGACACTCTCACCAGTAAACCCCTGAGCTTGTGTTATAGAAAGGTCTGAACAATGACTCATGGTAAAAGCAGTTCCTTCATTCTTACAATGTGCACAGCGTTGTACCTTTGTACCGGTTGGATTAATTCAAGGCTTAGACTCGGATTTTCTTAAATGTCTATGGACTAACAAAAAGGGATTTGTAATTGAGGGGACCTGCACAGGTGAAAAACATGGCCATGACTGCCTGCATTCATTATATCCTCAGTGGGTTGGGCCAATCAATCTGAAGCTTAGAGTTTAATGGAATTAAAACATGTTATTACATATTGTTTTTAGACGGATGCATGCTAGGTTCATCGTTTACTTCGTATCTTGGTTTCTTTCGGGCACTACGTTGTTCTCTCTGCTCTCAGCCTGATCTCACACCATTTAGTATACATTGCACGGACTCAGTGCACGTCATTCCGTGCATGATAGTCGCCTAGAAAACCAAAAAATCCGTGCATATGTACGGCGAGTCCCGCAGTGGGCGTAACCGGTTTGCAACCCGGAAGCAGAGCAGTCCCCACAACATGATTTACGATCCTGTGCCTATCGGTACATAACACAAACGGCGCTGAGTAGGCTCAAGCGAACGTCACAACGTTCGGGACGGCAACTCGTTCGCTTTAGCTCGCTCGGTGGTCCCTCACATGGCTCCAGTTAGCTTGAGACTGTGCGCCTCGGAAATGGTTTAGTCAATGGGGGAGATGCGAGTCGGCTCTGCACGGATTTTGGGGTTTTCCAGTTGTCTATATGCACGGAATCACACTCTGTGCAATGTATATACTAAGCTGTGTGAGATCGGGTTGCTGCTCTCTACTTATGAGACCATTTAACCTTGTTGTCTGTTGATTAGAGTTCATGTTTACTCTGCTTACTGTTCATCTCACACCCTGGGTAAGTCGCTCTGGAGAAGAGCATCTTGCTAAATGCCTCGAAAAATGCCTGAATTGTTAATTATAAATGTGAGTTGTTTATTTCTTCACCCCGGGTCTCCTGAGTGTATCAAACATCTTACTTAGCAGCACAGAGAGAGGTTATACCAGAGATGAACATTACACATAAAGAAGCAATCTGCAGGGTTATAGATGTACTTCAGCAAGGTGTTCCAGTCTGGTGTTCTTTCAGGGGAATTGTAGTGGTGGTAGGGAGGTGTGTGTGTGTGTGTGTGTGTGTGTGTGTGTGTGTGTGTGTGTGTGTGTGTGTGTGTGTGTGTGTGTGTGTGTGTGTGTGTGTGTGTGTGTGTGTGTGTGTGTGTGTGTGTGTGTGTGTGTGTGTGTGTGGGTGGGTGGGTGGGTGGGTGGGTGGGTGTGTGTGTGTGTGGGGGCAGATCTTTCTTGCTTTCTTGTGGCGCTGTACTGTAGTGTGATCAAGTAGGGCGTTACTTACCTACTTATCCTCTTCGTCCCGGTTGGGGCATAAGGCCCCAATCATACACTCTGCCACTGAACCCTGTCTCGTGCTTCGGCCTGCGCTTCGTCCCAGGAAAGACGAGACATCTCCTTCAGCTCCATCATCACTGTCCTTCAACAGGTGATCTTTGGTCTGCCCCTCTTTCTCTTCCCAACTGGGGTCCATCTCAAGGCAACTTTAGGTAACCTTTCATTGGGCATATCCTCAATACATGACCGAGCAACTTACTTAACCCATTGAGACCTGGAACTGTCTCATTTTTAGATTTGAGCTAAAAAGCATTATTTTACACTTTAGGCTATTCAAAAATAGCAGATCTACAAGCTCGTAGCGCGGCACCAAGTGCCGCGCTACGAGCTTGTAGATCTGCTATTTTTGAAAATGTGTGAACATGTGTGCAAATCTTTGAATATATATATTTTTAAAGCAAACATTTTTAACTGAAATCTTTGCTTCTGGGGGGTCCCTGGAACAAAATATTTTGATGGGGGTCTGCGGACAAATACATATACTTTTGGGGGTCCTTGACATGAAAAAGATTGAGCACCACTGATATAGAAACATACGTTTTTTCAGAATACTGTTTTTAGGAGACACATAGAATCGGCTTCAGGTCTCAATGGGTTAACCTCCGTCTCCTTATCTCAGGGGACATATGCAAGCTGCCTGTCTTCTTATAAAGTTCCTCATTGGAGATTCTATTTGGCCAGAAGATGTTGCAGATGTTACGTAAGCAGCTATTGTGTGGAAGACGTCAACCTTTCTCATATCCTGTTTTGTTACTCAAGTAGGATACCCGTAGGGCGTTACTTTATAATTAAAAAAAAGTTAGATTATGGAGATAAGAGGATTCTGGCCGACAGCAACACAATAGGAAAGCAGGGACAGCAGGGTGGAGTTGCTGTCTTGTCAGAGACGCTGTTATTAATACACTTTTTTTTTGTTTTTTTTTCCAGTAGAGTTGTTAATTATCTATTCATTACCATGCAGCGTGTTTGGATTAGATTCCATTTAATTATCATTGTGTGTTATTTTTACTGTATTTATTTATAGATGATATTATCTGAGAGATCACAGGGTGAGCGTATTAATTATCTCTAGTGTGTGCGCGTGTGGTGGAAAAAGTACTCACATTTCTTACGTAAGTAAAAGTATCAATACTGCATTGTAGAAATACTCTGTTACAAGGAAAAGTCCGGAATTCAAAATGTACCTCAGTAAAAGTACAAAAATATTGGTGTCAAAATGTACTTAAAGTACCAAAAGTAAAAGTACTAAAATGTTTGAAAATAGCAGATCTACAAGCTCACAACGCGTCGCGATGCGACGCGTTGTGAGCTTGTAGATCTGCTATTTTCAAATAGCCTATGTATAAAATAGGGCTAAAGTGGTTAATGTATGTTTTATAATGTAATATAGTTATATCTGTAACTAGTAACTAAAGTTTTCAAATAATTGTAGTGGAGTAGAAGTACAATATTTGTCTCTGAGATGTAGTGGAGTAGAAGTAAAAGTATAGACAAGTGGAAACACTCCAGTAAAGTAAAAGTACCTCAAAATTGTACTTAAGTACAGTACTTGAGTAAATGTTCTTAGTTACTTTACACCACTGCGTGCGCGCGCGTGTGTGTGTGTGTGTGTGTGTGTGTGTGTGTGTGTGTGTGTGTGTGTGTGTGTGTGTGTGTGTGTGTGTGTGTGTGTGTGTGTGTGTGTGTGCGTGCGTGCGTGCGTGCGTGCGTGCGTGCGTGCGTGCGTGCGTGCGTGCGTGCGTGCGTGCGTGTGTGCGCGCGTGTGCGTGTGTACACAGAGATGCTGTAGACATGAACACACAGGTGTTTGTATTACAGTATGTTGTGAGGACCGTGTATTGACTTCCACTGATATATTAACCCCTAATTTAAACCTTTTGCCACGATGTGCAGTCCATAACCTGCAGCATGTTACAGTGGGTATATGAGGACAGGGCAGCCCATAACCTGCAGCATGTTACAGTGGGTATATGAGGACAGGGCAGCCCATAACCTGCAGCATGTTACAGTGGGTATATGAGGACAGGGCAGCCCATAACCTGCAGCATGTTACAGTGGGTATATGAGGACAAGGCAGCCCATAACCTGCAGCATGTTACAGTGGGTATATGAGGACAGGGCAGCCCATAACCTGCAGCATGTTACAGTGGGTGCATGAGGACAGTGCATTGATGGACATGCACTGACTATTGTTAACACATTGATTGCCAAGATCGCATTGATGCGATCGTCACTCAGAGAAGAAGTAGTCGGGTGTGACATCCTTCCAAAAAAGCAGGAAGCCATCCGCCCCAACGATGGGATTTTCAGAAAAACATCTCTAACTCAGTTTCAACGGACCAAAGCCCCAAAATGGCCGATCGCGGTTGGAACGTTATTGTCTCTTGTGGATTCACAGATCCCTCCGCTTACCCACGGGAACTTTTTTGGGTCTTTTTTACACAATGTATATTCCACAGCGTTTCAACGATCGTTGATTTAAGGTAATTACGCTGGCATGGGGATAGAAAACTATGTTTAATATCTTGGCATTCAATGTGTTAATATACTTGTGAGGAAATGTGTACTTGTTGTAACATGTGGACTGGTGTAACGCACACACACAGACAGACAGACAGACAGACAGACAGACAGACGCACACACACACAGACAGACAGACAGACAGACAGACAGACAGACAGACAGACGCACACACAGACGCACACAACAACTCAGAATATGGAAATAACAGGTTTCTGCCTGACAACAACGATATAATTATGTAATTTCAGTGCATGCAACAAGCACTCAGTGCTGCTGCATGGATGATTGACGGGTGTCTGTCTGTACAGTACGTGTCTGACCCGTCAACGTTGTCACGGCGTCACCGTTCAGTAAATAACTGTGAAAATGTTCATGCTAAAGCACTAATACCTGTGGGTGTGTGTGTGTGTGTGTGTGTGTGCTGTCAGTCATTCAGCGTAATGACATCCCTCAGTGGTGAGGACAGAGGATTCTTGGAATGAATTGATGAGTTGAGATGGAAATGAGATGTTTAGCAAATTGAATTGGAGTGATTACCGGAGGATTACCAGGCTTGGCAAAACGCATGGAGCATGCAGGGATGGATGAAAAAAATAGCAGATCTACAAGCTCATAGCGCGGCACCGAGTGCCGCGCTATGAGCTTGTATATCTGCTATTTTTGAAAATCGTTATTTTTACTATAATTTGCCTTGCAAATGAGCTAGTCTGTCGTCCGTGCTGCATGCGTTTTGCCAAGCCTGGTAATCCCTCCAGTAATCACTCCAATTCAATTTGCTAAACATCTCATTTCCATTGGATCATCCGTTGGCTATTCAAAGATAGCAGATATACAAGCTCATACCGTGGGAGCTTGTAGATCTGCAATTTTTTTTAACATTTTCTAAAATAGAAGATTGCTATTTTTGAAGAATCGTCATTTTCTTTGCAAATCTTTGAACATATATATATATTTTTTAAAGCATTTGTAACTCAAATCTTTGCTTCTGGGGGGTCCCTAGAACGAAATATTTTACAATTGTTCGCTTTAAAAATAGCAGATCTACAAGCTCATAGCCTGGCACTCTGTGCCACATTATGAGCTTGTGTATCTGATATTGTTGAATATATAGCCAAATGTAGCGGTCCCCTCGATCGTCACGTGGTTGAGGGGAGGGCTTTTGAGTTCTTTTAAATAAATTTAACTTAACTCTGATTAACTCAGTATTAATTATCTTGGATCTCTTTTATAATAATAAATGCAAAAGCAGTTTTTAAAGTCACACAGTTATCAATTTACCTTTTCATGCAGTTTTTAACCCAAAGTATATTAAATTAGCCTCTCTTAGCTTCAATTGCAAATACTTAGGTCTGTAACCAAATGGACCCTCTAACTAAAAGGTAACAATGAAATGAATTCACACAACCAAGTAGTTAGAAAAATAGAATATCAATTATTTAGTTCTTTGTGCAATGATTGGTGCAAAATAGAAAATATAATAGACATAAATGTAAACAACAAATACCAATGTTCTTTTCAACAATAATACAGGTTCAAAACCTTAATAGACAAATACCCCTCTTCTTTCAGGAATACAAAATGCTACAATAATACTGTTGATGCAAAATACCAAAAATAATATACCTTCTCAAAGATATTATTCCAAAATGTAAAACCCTTCTTTCCAACACCAAGTCACTTAAGGACTACTATAATAATTTGTGGGCCCACACACACACACTCTCACACACACCTTAAAGCCGGCAAAACTATTCTAAGTTAACTTAAAACCCTTGAGTTGCAGGCCTGGTCGTTGCTTGTGTGCGTTGTGGCCTCAAATCACATTGGCCCCTTCACTCCTTGGTGAGCAGAAATAAAAGAATGATACCTTAATGTTCCTGGTTACTCCAACAGTCACTCACTGGTGCAGGTTAGTAGCAGGCTAGCATGTAGTGCAGTCCAGACACAATCTTCTCATCCCACGTTGCCAGAGAACTATTTGTGAAGCCCTGGTTGCTGAAACTCTATTTGGATTGTCCTCTTTGTGTCCTCCAGTAGAGAACAACAGACTATCACCTTAACAGTTCAACTGTGGAAGTTAAACTGTGCCTAGAAACGACTGTTCACGTGCTATGAACTGACTCTAGACTCACTGTGAGCTTGTTAGCATTGACGTTAGCCTTTAGCACAACAGAAAACAACAGTCTCTGAATTTCGTGTAGAAAGTCCTCTTGTTGTTGTTCCAAACGTGCAGCTTGTCCTCTTATACTGACTGTTGTGCAAACACTCATGTAAGACACAAATTACACGCAGGTCTGTGCACTGCAAACGTATATTATCATGCAGAATGTCTCTGAATGAAACCACTCGTTACGTTACGTTCCCTCTCTTTCTTCATGTGTCCCAACTCTCTCCCCTCCGGGCAGCAACACACTCTACTAGCTACGTTCCCCACAGGAATGTTAACCCCATAAGTGCTGGTCAGAATAAACAAGAAAACATTGCTTTTAAACAAAACAAAACAAAACTCCTAATGAATTAGTCATGAGTTATACATTACGTTTTTAACCAAAACACATACCTTTTTAAAGGCTTTTAACACTTTTTAAACAAACCATCCATTAAATGATGTTAATACTATTTAAAGTATAACTTATTTTATGGCTGGGTTACACAAAGAAATATAAAAATGACACAGATGCGTTCCCGGTCTTAATGGAGCTTTTCAATCAGAACCAATTGGGTTGAGATGGAAATGGATGTTCAGCAAATTGAATTGGAGTGATTACTGGAGGATTACCAGGCTTGGCAAACATGCAGCAACACGGATGGATAGGAAAATAGCAGATATACAAGCTCATAGCGCGGCACCGAGTGCCGCGCTATGAGCTTGTAGATCTGCCGTTTTTGAATAGTCGAATAATGGATGATGGCAATGGAAATGGATGTTTAGCAAATTGAATTGGAGTGATTACCTGAGGATTACCAGGCTTGGCAGACGCATGCAGCACGGAGAATGGACTGGCTCATTTGCAGGGGGAAATATATTGATAAACATTCTAACTATAGTGGGAGTGTGGAGTAATTGGAACCGCCTTCAACCTGGTGACACAGATGACCTATAGTTTGGGCATGTCATTATAGGCGAACATAACAAAAAGAAAAGTACATTTATTTATTTTTTGAAATGTTTTAGAAATGTTTCTTCTTGTTTTTTTTAAATCATCTACAAATGTCTTCTAAATCCTAACTGGTTTCTGAAAAACTGCTGCTCAAACTTTTTCATGTCAAGGACCACCCAAAATGATATGTATATGGCCGCGGACCCCCATCTAAAAAATATGTTGTTCCAGGGTCCCCCTCCCAGAAGCAAAGATTTGAGTTAGAAATGTTCGCTTTAAAACATATATATATATTCAAAGATTTGCACAAGTTCACGATTTTTCAAAAAATAGCAGATCTACAAGCTCATAGCGCGGCACCTGCCGCGCTATGAGCTTGTAGATCTGTTATTTTTTGAATAGCCCAAAGACATCTACAATGACACAGATGCGTTCCCGGTATGTATTTGAGTATAATGTGAGGGTATTTCTGCCATGTCTTGTACAATGAGTTTACAGTATGGCTGAATTGGTTGATCGGCGAGTTAATTTTAAACTGGATAGTTTATAGTGTGTGCCTCTCAGCCCAGATCTGTACAAGGCTTTATGAGCAGCCACAGTTTGTTGTTATAATTGAAAACTGCAAGAAAGAAAAAAAAAACTCATTATTTCCTACTTTCTCCTGACACTTTAGAACCAAAGCACATTAATTGGACTCATTTAAAGGTCAGCAGTAAATGAGGTTTGGTGCTCAAACGGTCTGAGCGAGGGAGCGGAAGAGCTAGTGGGCGGCGGCAGTGGATTATAGCGGGCGTTTTGGGAGACAGAAGGTTCCCGGTTTGATCCCTGCCATGGCCTCATCACGCCTTCGTGGCACTCACGCACGCACGGACACAAGCGCACGCACGCACGCGCGCCTGAATTAACTTCAATCTGGAAAAGGATCTCATCACACCATTTCAGGTCATTTTTAAGATTCATTTGGACTATTCAAAAATAGCAGATCTACAAGCTCATAGCGCGGCACCGAGTGCCGCGCTACGAGCTTGTAGATCTGCTATTTTCATAACGCAAAAATCTTTGCTTTGTCCCTGAAACAAAATCATTTGCAAATGTTCGCTTTAAAAATGATATATTCAAAAATGTGCGCACATTTTCACGATTAAAAAAAAAAAATCGAATAGATCTACAAGCTCATAGAACGGCACTCGGTGCCAGGTGCAAAATGGTGGTATATAGTGTAAATAGTCAAACAAAGGCTAATCAGGTGTGAATAAGAGGGAAAACAGTGGCTTTTTAGGGGACTTTTAGGAAAAGATGCAGGCAGGCGGTTGGCACACACATTGTTGTGTGTGTATCATCTGGGGCTTCATATACAGTACATTACAGGAGTGGAGATGTGTGTCCTATAGTCTAGATATCAACTAAAGCTATAAGTCGGCCATAACAAAAGAAGCAATGGATTCATTGATCTCAGTGAGATGAGATTCAGTGCAGCGGAAGTCTTGACATATATCGACCAGACAGGGGATTATATTCCTGCTCCTCTGTCTTCCACTTAAAGTAAAAGTACTTACACATATACTTAAAGTACTTAAGTAAAAGTACTCACATTCTGTCAGCATTTGTCAACTCAAACTCTTCTGGAAATTGCAGATCTACAAGCTCACAATGCGTCAAAAACACAAACAAAAACACAAAAACATCCATGAATTCAAGGTCTGCCATGAGGTGACTAATCCATAGAAAAAAAGGCATTTTGGGGGTGAACTATCCCTTTACGTGCAGTACTTGAGTAAATGTACTTAGCTACTTCCCCACCACTGAGTTATACGCGTTGACGTATGGACTGGTCTGGAGGATTATGTTCCTGCTCTTCTGTCTTCTGCTTGTGGGACAGATATTGTTGGTTGATTGCGTTTTATGAGTGGAGGATTGATCTGGCCTTTGAGAACATTATAAATAATAGATGGAGACTCACTCAAGATATTAAGTCCATAATCCACCTTCCAGGCAACAACAACACAGTGGATATATAGATGCTGGCTCGACAACAAACCTTCCACACACTAGTGTTTTCTTTTTCATATAACAGTGGAGACTCTTAAACCTGAATTCAATCCGGGAATGCATCTGTGTCATTTTTAAGATTTCTTTGGCTATTCAAAAAAGCTTGTAGGGGGAACATTTTTGCAAATTGAATATATATGTTTTTTAAAGTGAACATTTGTAACTCAAATCTTTGCTTCTGGAGGTCCCTGGAACAACATATTTTACAACTGTTCGCTTAAAAATATATATATTCCAAGATTTGCACAATGTTTCAAAAAATAGCAGATCTGCAAGCTCGTAGCACAGACCTCGGTGCCAGGTGTGAAATGGTGGTTAGTGTAAATTCAAACAAAGACTAATGAGGTGTGAATGAGGGGGGAAACCTTCCCTGACGTTCAGGGAAAGATCAGGGTAGTGTGAAGCTCTGAAATGGCACATCTGTACATTGTTTTTCTCTGCACTTTATTTACGTTACTATTTCACCTTGTTGTTTATTGACGAGAGGTTATGCTTATGTTCTGTTTATATTACTGCTTATTCCGATCTCACATTTGTAAGTCTCTCTGGATGAGAGCGTCTGCTAGATGTCTGAATTGTAAGTCAAATGTTTGTTTATGAGCAGAACGTATACCTTCCTCAGAGAACTGACCTGTTGTCAGGTCAGTTCAAACAAAGGGAATAATGCTCACCTTCTAGAAGGTGAGAATTCTCTTCTTGAATTCTAAAGCGAGGCATTTCAAACCCAACGGCGTCTATGATGGGCTCTGCATGGCCAAGACATCACACAGTGGCCACAAAACAAAGAGTCAATCATTTCTATTTTACCATTCAAAGCATTTTTGTTCGTCCGTTAACAGTTTTTCAAATTCACTATCACTATCCTCCAGTCCTCTGTGAGGTGCCAGCCAACGGATTAAACACTACAGAATGAAGGAGTACTTTAAGCCGCACACTCGTATCGCTGCCCATGCCAGCACTTTATTATTGTGGACACAGACTGGACGGTTTTCAATTTCACATTCACTTCTACAGTATAAGGTGTTTGTTTTGTTCCAACAACTGTGAGACTTGGAATCATTCCGCGCCAAAACAGGGACACCTGGTTTAAAGTGGTTTAGTCTGTCTGTGGGTTTTATAAATATTAAACCTATGAAAAGTATGAATACAATTATTTGTCAGCTTTAGTTACTTTGCAGATTCTGATTATTATCGCAAAACATTAACCACTTCAGCCCTATATATATTTCTGCCATTTGAAAATAGCCGATCTACAAGCTCACAATGCGTCGCATCGCGACACATTGTGGGCTTGTAGATCGGCTATTTTCAAATGATTTTTATACATTTTGACCAATAGCAATACTTTTGTACTTGTACTCAAGTAAATTTTGAACACCTTACTTTTACTTGTAACAGAGTGTTTCTACACTGCAGTATTGATACTTTTACTTAAGTAAAAAATGTGAGTACTTTTTACACCACTGCTTCATATTCAGTGGTCACGAGTTTACATACGACTCGAGGCTGCTTGTTTTAGAGTTCTTTTGGGGGGTTTTCCTATAAAGGACAAACAAAACAACAACGTGGAGTGGAGTGGAGCCGGTATATCGTGCGGTGGATTTGGACAGGTAGGACACAAAGTTAGTAGACTGTGTCGTGTGTTGAAAAGGAGAATAACATTAGAGACAGACACTAATAGGACAGTTGAGAGTCTCTGGCACTGCAGAAAAAACAGTGGAATAAACACAACGTGCACACAGACTCATCCCTGTGTTCTTCTCCTAAAACACTGTCCTGCCTCCCCGCAGTTACAGCACGTTACACCCTCACCAATCTGGGAACCCATCGCCAAATGAAAAGGAAAAACAGCGCCCTCTGCTGTTTTTTACTATCTCAGTTGGCTCTGGGAGGAAGTCGACGTAGCACACGTGCGCAAG
>NC_139957.1:44012915-44027915 GCF_963454915.1 Gymnoscopelus microlampas | reverse complement strand
TCCCACTGCACTGTTCTCCACCTAGGGCTATGCTACGGGCTACGCTACGTGTTACATCTTACATGTTGTACTCCTCATGGACTCTGTTGAAGCATTATTTAGACGTTGTATGTTGTTGATATTTGTTTTCGCCGGTGGAAAAAAGTACTCAAATGTTTTACTGAAGTAAAAGCATCAATATTGTAATGTAGAAATACTCTGTTACAAGTAAGAGTCTGGAATTCATAAAAGTACAAAAGTATTGGTATGAAAATATACTTAAAGTACCAGAAGTAGAAAGTACTGAGGAAATGAAATGAAAATATGTGCGTGCGTGCGTATGTGTGATTTCCCCACACGTAAATTAGAATTTGATAAATAGACGTGAGGACAAAGACTGAAATAAGGGTGAGCTTGTAGATCTGCTATTGTTGGTACCTGACACCCGCATGCATCTAAGTATAACTCAGGCTTTATAGGATTAAGGTTACAAATGGCAAAAAAAAAGTTAGTGAAATGGCATTTGCAAAAGTGCCGGCTTCACATTTTTGTCTTCACAAGCATATAATACCAGCGTGCTGCGTGTGTGTGTGTGTGTGTGTGTGTGTGTGTGTGTGTGTGTGTGTGTGTGTGCATGTGTGTGCGTGCATGTGTGTGCGTGTGCGTGCATGTGTGTGCGCGCGTCCGTGTGTGTGTGTGTGTGTGTGTGTGTGTGTGTGTGCGTGCCTGTGTCCAGTCATTGTCCTCTGGCAGGGCAGTAGCAGCCTGTATTGATGAAAGGCTTTGGTCCTGACAGCTATGGATGCTAAGCTGCAGCTCATTGATGCTGCTGCCAATAACCTGCTCTGACTCACCGTGTTCCTGCTGGACCCTGTGCAAAGCCCAGGGCCTGAGAACGATGGACAGCTTCTCTCTCTCTGTGTGTGTGTGTGTGTGTGTGTGTGTGTGTGTGTGTGTGTGTGTGTGTGTGTGTGTGTGTGTGTGTGTGTGTGTGTGTGTGTGTGTGTGTGTGTGTGTGTGTGTGTGTGTGTGTGTGTGCGCGCGCGCGCATGTGTGTGCGTACATTACTTGTGTTACTATACTTGTGACGGCCAAATGTCCACACAAGCAGTGGTGTAAAGTAACTAATTAAATTTACTTAAGTACTGTACTTAAATACAATGTTGAGGTATTCTTACTTTACTGGAGTATTTCCAATTGTCAGTACTTTTACTAAAAAGATAAAAGAGGCATTTTTTCTTACAGTTAGGAAAAAAAATTGGCTGGGGTTATAGATGATTCATTTAGAGGTTAGGTTTAAGGGATTATAGTTATGCCTGATTTATACTTAGTTTTGTGGCAGTGTCGTGCACCGAGAATAGCCGAAATCTACAAGCCCACAGCGTGGTGCAGTGCCACGTGATGTGAGCTTGCAGATCGGCTATTTTCGGTTTTACCCATTAAGGCCTGGGACGCATCTGTGTCACTTTTTCATTTGAGCTAAAAGGCATTATTTTACACGTTGGCTATTAAAAAATAGCAGATCTACAAGCTCGTAGCGCGGCACCGAGTGCCGCGCTACGAGCTTGTAGATCTGCTATTTTTGAAAAATCATGAAAATGTGTGCAAATCTTTTAATATATATTCTTTTAATGCAAACATTAACTCAAATCTTTGCTTCTGGGGGGTCCCTGGAACAACATATTTTGAGATGGGGGTCCGCGGCCAAACACTTATACATTTTGGGGTCCTTGACATGAAAAGGTTTGAGAACCACTGATATAGAAACATACGTTTTTTTCAACAAAAAAACTCTTAGGATTTAGAAGACATTTTGTAGAATCGGCCTCAGGCCTCAATGGGTTAAAGGAGGAGTTCACCCAAAAAATGACTTATTTTCTATCAATTACACAACCCATGAAGCCTTGATTTCATGGATTTGTTTTTGTTTTTGTGGCATTCCTAAGACAATAATTTGATGATCGTATGTATTTCCGGTAGGAGACACAAATAATCTACTTTGTGTCTCTCCATGGATTCAAAACTTCATAGGGTGTGTAATTAATTAATAGAAAATAAGACATTTTTTGGGTGAACTCCTCCTTTAAGGGTTATAGGGTTAACAATGGCAAAAAACAACAACAAATAAATCAATGGCATTCATAAATCTAGCGTCCTGAAATGTTGTTGATGTCCTCACGAGTATAGTAATACAAACGTACGTGTGTGCGTGCTTGCCTGCGCGTGACATTTGATTTTTTAAGGATTGGCCTTGTGCCAGTGCTTTCCTCCCAGATGATTCATTGGAAAAACAAACTGAAGAAATAAATAAATATAAATTAATCCCTCCCCCCCCTCTCCCCCCCCCTCCAACCCCGGCAGGAACAGGGACATCACCTCCTGCTGAGAGATCCAATAACCTTTGTAAAGAAAATCTCTGTGCAAAGGATTGAGCGTTCTATTTCAGTCGTGTTGCCCGACGTAAAATCAATGAGCTTGAATAAAACCGGGAGTTCAGGTTGCCTTGGAAATGGACTTGTTACTGATCAGAGAGAGAAGCACTCAGCCCCAGGATCCTCACTCACTACATTACCTTTGTGCAGGGACGTGCACAGATAGACTCTAGGTGGCGCTAGAGCACCTGCCCTTTGCCCCTCTTGACCAGAAGTGCCCTTTTGAAAAGGTTTACAGCAGGGGTCTTCATCAGGGGGTCCTCAGAGTTACTACAGGGGGTCCGCCAAATCTTTATGTGATATGATTTTTCTTTTCACCATAACCACTCGAAACCTAGCATCCCTTTTCTGAGGAGAACTTTAGCCAAAAAATAGCCGATCTACAAGGCCACAACGCCTCGCGCTGCGAGGCGTTGTGGGCTTGTAGATCGGCTATTTTTGGCAAAGAGGTATAGGTGTATAGGAGGGAAAAAAGAGCAGACCAAGTAAACAAAAAAAAGTATAATTTACTTGAGCACCTGCCCCTCAAAATGTCTGTGCACGCCACTGCCTTCGTGGGTTTTTTTTGTGAAATTTTGCTTGTTGTTGCTGTCGGGTAGAAACCTCTTTTTGTGTTTTTTGGGTAAATTAATGCCCTACATCAGGGGTTTACCTCAACGTTTTCAGGCCAAGGACCCCCTAGCTGAGAGAGAGATGAAGCAGGGACCCCCTCTCTATTGTATAAAATTGTGTTTCAGATAAACGTTTGCTGCTTTTTCCCCTCTACACCTATATAACTCTTTGCCAAAAACAGCAGATCTACAAGCTCACAACGCCTCGCAGCGCGAGGTGTTGTGAGCTTGTAGATCGGCTATTTTTGGCTAAAGTTCTCCTCAGAAAAGGGATGCTAGGGTTCAAGTGGTTAATGTAAAAAAATAAATAAACATATCACAAAGATTAGACGGACCCCCTGTATTAACTCTGAGGACCCCCTAGGGGTCCCGGACCCCCTGTTGAAGACCCCAGCCCTACTTGATCATACTACAGCGTCACACAAAAGCATCAAAAGTAGTAGATCCAAGAGCTCGATTCGCACCGCGTTTTGAGCTTGTAGATCTGCTATTTTTTTTAAAAGCAAGTGAGGTATAGTCAACGACATTCATCACAAAGGCATGCCTCTCTGTCCATAGTCACTGTGTGCAACACAATGCAAATACAATACCTATACAATACTATGTCACACAATACAATACAAATACAATGCCTATACAATACTATACAATATGTCACGCACAGACAGACAGACAGACAGACAGACTGACAGACAGGCCTGTACACACGTCAGCACAGAAGCCATTGTGATATGTTTGCAAAGCAGTTCCCATATAATCCTCTGTACTCACAGTTCTGCATGCAAACAAACAAACAAACAGTGTGTGTGTGTGTGTGTGTGTGTGTGTGTGTGTGTGTGTGTGTGTGTGTGTGTGTGTGTGTGTGTGTGTGTGTGTGTGTGTGTGTGCGCGTGTGCGTGCGTGTGCGTGCGCATCTTACATAAGCGCACTGCCTCTTCTTGCCTGGAGGCCAGTGAATGCATCAGTCATTCTATAGGCTACCTCCACCTCTGTCTGTCTGTCTGTCTGTCTGTCTGTCTGTCTGTCTGTCTGTCGCTCTCACTCTCGCTCTCGCTCTCTCTCTCTCTCTCTCTCTCTCTCGATCAGATGGGTTCAGAGTACACAGTGTTAATGGAATGAATCAAGGGAGAATGGTGCATGAATCAGGAAGTTTCATTTCCTCTCTCTCTCTCTCTCTCTCTCGCTCTCGCTCTCGCTCTCTTGTCTGTTCCCTATTGTCTG
The DNA here is from genome assembly GCF_963454915.1 of Gymnoscopelus microlampas. NCBI lineage: Eukaryota > Metazoa > Chordata > Actinopteri > Myctophiformes > Myctophidae > Gymnoscopelus > Gymnoscopelus microlampas. The sequence goes on along the minus strand of NC_139957.1, from coordinate 44,023,672 downwards.
TGTTATTTTGTTCTTCACTCACATTATTTGCTCATTACTAATGGGATTATTTGCCTATTTGTGTTTGTCTCTCCATCCTCTCTCTCTCTCTCTCTCTCTCTCTCTCTCTCTCTCTCTCTCTCTCTCTCTCTCTGTATACAGTCCTTGTTTGTTCTGTAGCGATTATGTTATTTGTCCATTTGCTGATGTTGTTGATTCTCTTTCAACCGTTTCCTTCCTTGTTTATTCCTTTGTCTCGCTTGACTCTCTCTCTCTCTCTCTCTCTCTCTCTCTCTCTCTCTCTCTCTCTCTCTCTCTCTCTCTCTCTCTCTCTCTCTCTCTCTCTCTCTCTCTCTCTCTCTCTCTCTCTCTCTCTCTCTCTCTCTCCCTCTCTCTCTGAGATGTACTGGAGGAGAAGTAAAAGTACTGAAAATTGGAAATACTCCAGTAAAGTAAAAAAAAAAAGAGACCTCAAAATTGTGCTTACGTACAGTACTTGAGTACATGCAAGTTACTTACGCCACTGATTATAACCCTTTATTACACGGCTTGGTTGAATGCTCGATTCTGATTGGTCAGTCATCGGTCATTATTTCTTGATAATGACCGATGAGCTCTATAACGGACCGCTGTGTAATCAGAGACTCAGAACACCTGCTCATGTCAACCTGTGCTGCTTGGTTATATGCTTTATCCAACATGACAGCCATGTAAACAAACAAACAATGTCATTTACAACTAAACGTTGCTCTCAAGAATGTTTTTGAAAACATTTGAAGTGAGAAATAGACGATGCAATAACCGAGAAGTCATTCTATTTGATCCACTGCGCTTCCTTGTTTATCGTGGCACAACAACGGGGGAATACCAAAACGCTCGCCCCAAAACACAGTCGCCCCGGGGCAAATCCGGCGGTATTACAGGCAAATCGGCAGTAAATAGAATGGGGGGCGAGTGTGTTTTGGGGCGAGTTTTTTTCCATTTCGTCATTTGTTTTTGCGAGGCGAACTTGTCCGCCCAGCCCAATACTTATGGAATACTTTCATTGCCGTAAGCAAGGAAATACTTCGTTTTGTTGTTACTTTTGGGTAAATGTATTTATGTATTTATTAAGTAGCCGTGTAATAAGCGGGATAATGCATGGGGAGGTAGTCATTATTGAAATTTAAAGCCCTTCAGGGCGATTAACCACCTCGGCTGCGCCTCTGTGGTTAATCGCCCTGTCGGGCTTTAAATTTCAATAATGACTACCTCCCCATGCATTATCCCTTGCATAGGAACTGGTTAGCAACAAGCCACAATCTGGCAGAAAGTATCAGTTTAATGATACTTTCTGTCAGATTCCAAACCTGAAAGTGACAGCATAATGAAGTCTGGGCTGTAATCTCTAATCTATCCACTAATTTGAAATGTTCACAGAATGAGGTTTTAAACCTTTAAGACCGGGAACACATCTGTGTCATTTTTAGATTACTGTGGGTATTCAAAAATAGCAGATATACAAGCTCATAGCGCTATGATCTTGTAGAAAATTGTGAACATTTGTGCAAATCCTTGACTATATATATTATATGCATCATTTTGTGGGTCCTTGACATGAAAGCGTTTGAGAACCACTGATATCATAGCAACATAAGTTAAACAAACACAACTTAGACTACAAATGTCTTAGAAGAGATTTGTAGATTCCTCCAAAAGCAAAGATCTGAATAAAAAATGTTTAAAACAAATATATGTATATATATATATTTATTTTCAAAGATTTGCAGAAATGTTAACGAAAATAGCGTTCCTGGTCTTAATGGGTTAATGTAACTATGTTGTTGTACAAGGCACATGAGCTTCAGAACAGGGTGTCATCATAAATCACTCGTGGTTTCTTTTTTCTCACAGATAAATCACCATGGCCGTTGTAGTAGAGCTTAATTAGCTCGGCATTCATTATTTCCCCCACGTCGTTTACAGTACAATGGCCCCGGAACTCTAACATTCTGTATAGCGCCACCAACAGGGAAGATTAAAGTGGGGGAGGGGGTCGTCCGTCCCCCACTTGGCATAATTCTACTCAATGTTTGTTGTTATGAAGATATCTTTCAACAACGTTAAAAGACCACAAACTCGTTTGTGTGTGTGTGTGTGTGTGTGTGTGTGTGTGTGTGTGTGTGTGTGTGTGTATACTATAGTAAATTGGCATGAAAATGTACTTAAAGTATCAAAAGTAATGTACTCGTGACGCAGAATGTCCCTTTTCACAAGTTTTCAAATGTATAACATTTGTCAAAAACCTTTTAAAAGAAAATAGCAGATCCACAAGCTCACAATGGGTCGCGATGCAACACATTGTGAGCTTGTAGATCTGCTATTTTCAAAGGATTTTCAAAGTGGTTCATTAAGTGGTTAATGTATATTTTGTAATAATAATCAAAATCTACAAAGTAACTAGTAACTAAAACTTTAAAATGATTGAAATTTGGTGGAGTAGAAGTATAAAGTAAAGTAAAAATATGTCAACATTTTGCTTAAGTACAGTACTTGAGTACATGTAGTACTTAGTTACTTTACACCAGTGTGCACATGCACAGAGCAGTGAATGTGGCAGATGCTCGCCCAGTAGGGACGCTGGGGGAGTCCGTCTGTTTGTGTTTGAAGAACACAGGCTGCTTTAAAGAGACGTGGATCCTTTTCAAAGGTTCTGTCCAATCGCTTTGGCTGCACATACGAGAGCGCACACACACACACACACACACACACACACACACACACACACACGCAGACGCACACGCACAGACACAGACACACACACGGTTGAAGTTCAAACATTTTACATTCTATCTTGCCAATATCGCCTACTGAGGCATTATCTACTACAATAACTGTGTGTGTGTGTGTGTGTGTGTGTGTGTGTGTGTGTGTGTGTGTGTGTGTGTGTGTGTGTGTGTGTGTGTGTGTGTGTGTGTGTGTGTGTGTGTGTGTGTGTGTGGCAGTAGTGAAGCTATCAGTAAAAGCTTTCTTGTGAGAAATGTCAAATATTGTCTTAAGTTAAGATGTTACACCTTCATAGCGTAGCGACCCCCGCAAAACACCCGGGCGTAACTTGCTCCTCCATGGGTAGCTATATAGCTCTCTTGGTGTTCCTCGTTACCTGCCGGTCTACCCAGCTGGGGACCGGGGTTCGATTCCAGCTCGGTGCGTGAAACGCTACAATGGCGTCAGAAGCGGTTGAGGACCAGTGGAGCGTGAGGGACTCAAGAGTGAAGCGCAGGAGCGGCAAATTAATGTAATAAACACGTCTGCCGGGCTGGTGTGTCACACCAAAAGTGGTGACCTGTTGAGCAGAATGATTACGCAATAACCACAGAGACTGCTGGCCCGGTCACCGATTTCTGTGTAACACCCGGGACCATGCAAGTCTACGTTGACAGAGACGAGCTTGTTCATTGATCGGGAACAAACGGCGCAAATGTGTCGATGGATTTTCCTTTTCCTTTGTGGCAACAAACCAATAATTTGGAAAAGGTAACTAACCGAGCACTCTAATTGCAAAACAAACCCGTTAGGTCAGTGGTTCTCAAACTTTTTCATGTTAAGGATCCCCAAATTGACACTTACACGGACCCCCATTTGAAGAGATATGCCAGGGACCCCCATAAGAGAAGATTTGTACGGCTCTAACAGTGATTCTCAACCATTTTAATTTCAAGGACCCCCCAGTTTGACATGCATTAGGGCTACGGACCCCCATTTAATGGCATTTCTATCTCTGGGACCCCAATTTATATTGTAAAATCATTTAATTTAACTCTGAGAGTGTAAAAATGGAACCAAATGGACCCTAACGGGTCCATTTGGTTCCATTTGTACACTCTCAGAGTTACAGACCCATAACGGTCCATTTGGTTCATAACTATCCATCGTATAGCTGGGGACCCCCTGGAACTCCCTCGAGGACCCCACTTTGAGAACCAATGCAATAGGTTACTTACTCCGTTACCCAAAAACTGTTCCGTTATTCCGTCATTTCTAATGCCGTTACCCCCAACTCTGAACGTTGTATGTAGGCCTACAGTATGTATCCAAATGTTAATTGTTCAAGCATTTGTGCTCATGCGAACGAGCATGTGTGTGTGTGTGTGTGTGTGTGTGTGTGTGTGTGTGTGTGTGTGTGTGTGTGTGTGTGTGTGTGTGTGTGTGTGTGTGTGTGTGTGTGTGTGTGTGTGTGTGTGTGTGTGTGTGTGTGTGTGTGCGTGCGTGCGCGTGCTCATTCAAATCCCCCCATCTGCCTTTATTGCGCTCCATCCCCAGTGTAAATGTCTTTGAGGATGCAGTGTGTCGCTAATGACCAGATAGATTAATATCATTATTATTTCCATGAACCCCGTCCATCCATCTCATCTCATCCATCTCTCCCCCCAGTCTGTCTGTTTGCCCAAGGCGGGGAATTGTGTCACAGTTTGGAAAAAGACATTCAACTAAACGCCGTCTCATTTGACTATAAAGTCAACGCAGCCTGGTGTCTGTGGAACCCAAAGTGACACAATGTGGCTAATCGTTTCTGCCCGTCATCAACGATATACATGTAAATCTACCACTGCTATTCATTGGAGTAAATGTGCGGCCGCCACATTGGCAGGGGAAAGCCTTGCCTCCTAATGCATGCATTAAAAAGCCGATCGGTGGCCATTTTTAAAAAAATGTCCTTCATATGCTTTCAACTACACGCCCCTATAGGTTGGGAGGTGTATTGCACTCTGATACATTATAACTCTAAGAGAAAATGGCCGCCGATCGGATTAAAATGCTTTTTATTGAAAAATACGGAAGACACTTAGACCCGGGCGTTTTAACTTGTTACATCCATGGCCGTGGGGGTCAGCACTTTATATGTGAAATCTGAACGTTTATGTAGATGTATACGGGTTGCATTTTCCAAAACCAGGAACAAGCTGCGCCATGAGCTGCTAGAGTTGCCAATAGAGTCTCTCAGACGCTGTGGGAGTCCAGCTAGTTCTTCAATCAGATCCTCATCTGAACATTTCCTCCAGCGCAGGGAGGAACCGTTCATTAGCATAACGGGCCTGTGGGCTAGACCTGGGGGCCGAGACGAAATGTGAAATAAACACACCTATTCTACTGTAACTTTGTCTAGCGAGAGAGAAATAACCAACGTCAGCATTGATCTCCCCGTGAAATTAGCTTTTTATACATAATAATGCAATATGACATCTACGAGTCAGTGTGTTCATTCTTATTTGTATTCAAATTGTCATAGGTTATATGAAACACATTGTGACTGCAATGACAGCTGTAAACATCATTTACATAAAGTTAATACAAGATTATGAAAGTTTATTCTGCATTCCTGAGACATAAGGGCAGTGGTGGAAAAAGTACTCAAATTCTTTACTTGAGTAAAAGTACCAATACTGCAATATAAAAATACTCTGTTACAAGTAAAAGTCCAGAATAAAAAAATCACTTGAGTAAAAGTACAAAAGTATTGGCATCAAAATGTACTTAAAGTAGCAAAAGTAAAAGTACTAAATATTTGAAAATAGCAGATCTACAAGCTCACAACGCGTCGCGATGCGACGCGTTGTGAGCTTGTAGATCGGCTATTTTCAAATAGCCTAGGTATAAAATAGGGCTGAAGTGGTTAATGTATGTTTCATTATCATAGTTTATATCTGAAAAGTAACTAGTAACAAATGTTCTCAAATAATTGTAGTGGAGTAAAAGTACAATATTTGCCTCTGAGATGTAGTGGAGTAGAAGTAAAAGTATTGGAAATTGGAAATACTCAAGTAAAGTACAAACACCTCAAAATTGTACTTAAGTACAGTACTTAAGTAAATGTACTTAGTTACTTTCCACCACTGCATAAGGGACATTTATCTGAGGCGTGTTTCAGGACTGCACCGCACACTGGTCCAAGGCCGCGCCCCCTTGAACGCTTGAGTGACAGCGATGCATCCAGACACGCCCCCTACGGCCGTCCTCTATGCGGCTAACGCAGTTATATATCAAGACCATGCGTCACGCAATCATTATATTTATACTCATATTACATAAACGCCATGCAGGTCGGCTGCCACTCTTAGTTCTTTATTTAGTTCTTTCACGGCTGTGGGGGCGTGTTTGGATGCATCGCTGTCACTCAAGCGTTCAAGGGGCGCGGCCTTGGACCAGTGTGGGGTGGAGTCCGCTGTCCGCTGTCTGCTTCTCTGAGGGGAGAAAGGCTGTGAATCTCAAGCATGCTAGTCTCGCGTTACCAGACTGTTGCCTCCCACAATTTACAAATGTTTCCGGCATACAGTCTGGGACTCGGAAGCTCTGATCGTGTGTAAGGGGAAAGCGGATGCCCCTCCCCTACCCACTTCCGTTTCAGCATTGTGCAGTGTGGCGCAAAGGAGTCCGCCTGGAATCAACGAATCTCATAAACATCGTTTATGTCTACTAGTGTCTTCTTTCACAGTTTTTTCGGCATTAATTCCAAGATACCTTTCTCAGTTTTCTGTGATAAACAATCCTCGCACAAATAACATGAATCTACCGCTCCTATGACTATGCTTCCGCCTCGGTTCTGTTTCCACTGGGACTACAGGTCCATGGGCACCGCGTCGTGATTGGTCGAATGTCTTTCCGGTCTGAACAACTTCCGTTACACAGCTTTCGGGAAGTGGAGTTCCAGACTCTATTTTAGCATTCAGAGATTGTGGAATAGTTGTCTGGTGACGCGAGGCTAAAAGCATGCTAACGTTGGACATGGGAGTGTATCCAGATGTCGCCTGCTTTTCTTGTGATTAAGAGCGAATGAAACCCAAACAGGAGATGTTTTGTAGGGACCATGTTGTCTATGTTTGGCTGGCAGTAGCTCAGGGCGGGGTAGAGCAGATTGGCTCAGGGCGGGGGTAGAGCGATTTGCGTGGCAATCGGGAAGGTTGCCAATTTGATCCCCGGCTCCCCCATCTCCGAGTTAGTGTCTAAGTGTCCTTGAGCAAGACACTAACCATCAGTGAGTGAATGTAATGCACATTGTTAAAGCGCTTTGGATAGAAGCCCTAAAAAAACCGTTTACCATTTAGCCCAAAGCGTTGACATTGATAAAGTAAAGTAACTAAGTATATGTACTCAAGCAGTGTATTTAGTGTGATCCTCGCCATGTGTCGCGGTGCAACTGTGAGCTGGTAGATCTGCTATTTTCAAAACTTCTGAAATGGGAAATTGTACGTAATGAGTACTTTTACTTTTGGTACATTTTGGTATATTTCGATGCCAATACTTTTGTAATTTTACTCAGGTAAATATTGAATACAGGACTTTTTACTTGTAGTATTTCTACATTGCGGTATTGATACTTGTTCTTAAGGGGAGAGAGAGAGAGAGAGAGAGAGAGAGAGAGAGAGAGAGAGAGAGAGAGACAAGGACACAAGGTTCAATTTGATCTTAAGTGGAGATAGATATGCATAAATATATACATCAATACAGATTATTACTTTGTCTGTGTGTGTGTGTGTGTGTGTGTGTGTGTGTGTGTGCGTGTGCGTGTGCGTGTGCGTGCGTGCGTGCGTGCGTGTTTGACACTCTAGCAGTGAGGAGCAGCTGGGCGCTAACAGGCTAACAAGGTGGGCCTAATGGAACGGGACCACCCACCACCACACAAACAGCTGGCTTTCATTACATTTATTTCACCCTTTTTTGTTCTTTTCCAGTCGATGTGATTTTCCAGCTAAAAGGGGGAAGTGGGCCGTCGTGCGGTAATATCGGTGCGGCAGTTAGATCTCGTTAGCGACCGCGTTAGCGCCGGTTTATAGCGTTCTCTAAACGCATTGGATTCGACCCGTATAGTTTGAGGTAAAATGGTGAAGCGGTGCGTCTATATATAGTGGCTTCTCATCAAAGTGCCTTATACAACGTGTGTTACATTCACCTGGCTCTGGGTGGAATCGGGAGGTTCCTGGTAAAATGCCTCGTTGTCCTGGCCGTGCGACTTAACCCATTAAGACCTGAGGCCATTCTTACATTTTTTTTCTAAATCCTAACAGTTTTTTGAAAAATATATATATACATATATATATATTTTTTTTATATATATGTTTTAAGGACCCCCCAGTTTGATATGATTATGATGATGTAGGCCACGGACCCCCATTTGATATAGCATTAATTCCCGTCCCAGCTCTGGTCCCAACCATTAGTTTTAATTTCCGAGTACATTTTTTCAGACCGGATATATAGAAAGATGGCAGATTTGAAATGGCTGAAACATATAGGTCTGGGCCTAATTTTGTCCATCCTTTTTACCGTCTATGAAAGGGTGAATGTAACGCACTTTGTAATGCACTTTGGATAAAGATGTCATATAAATGCACCATTTTTTGTTTTTTGGATACTTACATTATAAAGCAGGGGTCTTCAACGTTTTCAGGCCAAGGACCCCCTAGCTGAGAGAGAGATGAAGCAGGGACCCCCTACTCTATATTGTATAAAATTATGTTTCAGATTTTAAAAAAAAATTGTACTTAGTCTGCTATTTCTTCCCTCTACACCTATAGCCTCTTTGCCAAAAATAGCCGATCTACAAGCTCTCAACGCCTCGCAGCGCGAGGCGTTGAGAGCTTGTAGATCTGCTATTTTCGGCTAATTTCGGTTCAAGTGGTTAATGTAAAAAAAACTAAATCCTATCACACAAAGATTTGGCGGACCCCCTATAGTAGCTCTGAGGACCCCCTAGGGGTCCCGGACCCCCTGTTGAAGACCCCTGTTATAAAGCATGCATGCGAGGCATGCAGGGGTTCAGTGTCTTGCTCAAGGACACTCGGACACGCACGCACGCAGCCAGGAGGCGCCGGCGCTGGGATTGAACCGGTGACCTTCCCGTCCCGAGGTAGCACAGTGTACATTAGAGCTAACATGAAACCACCGGACAGAAATAGAACCGTTTGCATAAAGTATCATCTCATAACGCATGACCTCTGCTACGCTGTGTGTGTGTGTGTGTGTGTGTGTGTGTGTGTGTGTGTGTGTGTGTGTGTGTGTGTGTGTGTGTGTGTGTGTGTGTGTGTGTGTGTGTGTGTGTGTGTGTGTGTGTGTTACAGTACTTTACTACACTTGTGAGCACCAAGTGATCGTACAATGACACAAAGCAGAGCAGAATCTGAGACACAGACATTGCGAGGAACATGTTCCTGATCCTCATGCACTAAATACATGATTGTTTTATGGTTAAAGAGGATTTGTGGAGTTTAGGCTTACAATTAGTCTAAATATTCAGGATGGGGTTTGGATTGTGAATAGACACTCAGAGGTTTAAGGATTAGCGTTGGAGTTATGCCTGATTTATATACTTAATTGTGCGCCGGCAGGATCCTGCACCTAAAATAGACGCTAGAGACGCTATTTTCGGTTTTAGGATTAGGGGTTAAAATTAGGGATGTCCGATATTATCGGCCTCCCGATATTATAGGCCGATATTAGCATAAACATTTATCGGAAAATATCGTTATCGTTTTTTGAAAAAATAAATATCTTTTTTTTGTTTATGTTTTCTTTTTTTAAAGAAGTTACAGGAGTTATTTTTGTATGGTGTGTGTGATATGAAATGTGAGCTTATACAATACTAATTGTAATCCTTAATCATATTCCATCATTATGCAAGGGCTTCTGCAGAGAAATGAGACAGACTCCAGTCACTTTCATTTTAGAGCAGAGATCTTCAACAGGGGGTCCGGGACCCCTAGGGGGTCCTCAGAGCTACTATAGGGCGTCCGCCTTAGTGTGAGAGGATTTTTTTTTTTTACATTAACCACTTGAACCCTAGCATCCCTATTCTGAGGGGGAACATTAGCCGGAAATAGAAGATCTACAAGCTCACAACGCCTCGCAGCGCGAGGCGTTGAGAGCTTGTAGATCGGCTATTTTTGGCAAAGAGGTATAGAGGTGTAGAGGGAAAAAAAGAGGGGGGGGGGAAATTATCTGAAACACAATTTTATACAGATATAGAGGAGGGGGTCCCTGCTTCATCTCTCTCTCAGCTAGGGGGTCCTTGGGCTGAAAACGTTGAAGACCCCTGTTTTAGAGCACTGCAGAGGGCAGGTGTGTGTGTGTGTGTGTGTGTGTGTGTGTGTGTGTGTGTGTGTGTGTGTGTGTGTGTGTGTGTGTGTGTGTGTGTGTGTGTGTGTGTGTGTGTGTGTGTGTGTGTGTCCAGCTGATGCTCGTTGACGCTCGTTAATGTTATATTATGGGCATCAAGGCAATTATGCTTCTGCTCTGTCAAATAGGCCAAAATGTAATCCAAGATTAGTGGGACTCATGCGAAAGACCGATTTATATTATAGCTATTCTATCCTCTGGGGCCCAATTCCCTGTGTAGAGACCGGATGTCGGCCCGTTTACTCTCCTTCAGCCCTCCTCCTCCGGTGGTGCTCCTTTGTTTTCATTTCTAATAACAGCAACTCTACACCTAAGATTCAGCTGCAGAGCTCTGGTCTTGAGAGATTGTTAGATGTAGTGACTCTGTCCATGGTGCTGAATGGACAGCTCCGTGTTAGATGTAGTGACTCTGTCCATGGTGCTGAATGGACAGCTCCGTGTTAGATGTAGTGACTCTGTAGTGTCCATGGTGCTGAATGGACAGCTCCGTGTTAGATGTAGTGACTCTGTAGTGTCCATGGTGCTGAATGGACAGCTCCGTGTTAGATGTAGTGACTCTGTCCGTGGTGCTGAATGGACAGCTCCGTGTTAGATGTAGTGACTCTGTCCGTGGTGCTGAATGGACAGCT
>NC_139957.1:44002915-44007915 GCF_963454915.1 Gymnoscopelus microlampas | reverse complement strand
TGGTGGCTGTTGCATGGTGGGAGATCGGATCGTCTTCTTTGGATTAATCGATTCCGATGACCTGTTCATCTTAGACTTGAGTCCTAGCCTGAAGACGTTATGTAAGCTAGCAGTTATTCAGTATGGTCTGGAGCAGTCAGAACTCCCACACGACATCAGGTGGGAACTGGCGGCCATGACCGATGGAACTCAAAGACTAAAATAAATATGAAAACATAGAAAAAGGTGTCACACGCTCAGTGGAGCTCATACCTCCACCAGGAAGTCGTCATCTTCTAGGACGTTGGTTCTCAAAGTGGGGTCCGGGGACCCCCAGGGGTCCTTGAGGGAGTTCCAGGGGGTCCCCAGCTAAATGGTGGATAGCTAGGAACTAAATGAACTCTTATGGGTCTGTAACTCAGAGAGTGTACAAATGGAACCAAATGGAACCCGTTAGCTAATTCAGTGCCGTTGCGCACAAACCCAACAACAAACCCTGTCGCCACCAAACAAACTATTGACTTGACTCCTCATACACACACACACACACACACACACACACACACACACACACACACACACACACACACACACACACACACACACACACACACACACACAGCGCCGCCTCCAACAGCGATTTGTTACTCCGCGAGCGATAGGGTACAGGACCACGGGGGTCCACTTGGTTCCGTGCGGGGACGCTGGAGAGAGCAACCTGTTATTAATATGACCGCGTCATCATTTCTTGTTTTTAAATGGTAGGCGTGGCCAGTGTTGTAGGCGTGGCGCTCCACCTCAGCAATCCATCTCCCAGGGGTCTGGCTAGCACATTGAACCCATTCAGTACAAAAAGGGTGGGGGAAAAAATCCTACATTGCAGTATTGATACTTTTACTTGAGTAAAAACGTGTGAGTACTTCCTCCACTATAGCCTGAGCATTTGCCTGCTTTGCTAACTTTGTGTGTCTCAATTGTGTGTCCGTGTGTGTGTGTGCACACTGACGTGGTGTTTGTTTGGCCTCACTCGGTGCAGGGCAGCTGTGTGTGTGTGTGTGTGTGTGTGTGTGTGTGTGTGTGCGTGTCCGTGTGCGCGTTTGTGCGTGCGCGCGTGTGTGTGTGTGTGTGTGTGTGTGTGTGTGTGTGTGTGTGTGTCTGTGTGTGTGTGTATGTGTGTGTGTGGCCTCTCTCAGGGCAGGGCAGCACAGTTAAAAGTTTCAGTAATTGAATGTTGCATAATGGTGATGTATTCAACCAGAGTGTGACCTCTGCTACACCCAGGTCAACCTATTAGCTATACCATACTGCTACACACACACACACACACACACACACACACACACACACACACACACACACACACACACACACACACACACACACACACACACACACACACACACTCTCTCTCTCTCTCTCTCTCACACCAAAACACACACATATCTCCAGAGATGCACCAGAGAGAGAGAGATTAAATTTTTTTTAAATCCCTTTATTAACTAACTACAGGATAAGCAAAACGAATACATTACTGTGCCTTAAATTAATCTTTTTTCAATATTACACAAACCAGACCACTAACAATAGTCCTTAAAAAGAGAGAGTTAGGTCTACATGCTGAGAGAGAGAGAGAGAGAGAGAGAGAGAGAGAGAGAGAGAGAGAGAGAGAGAGAGAGAGAGAGAGAGAGAGAGAGAGAGAGAGAGAGAGAGAGAGAGAGAGAGAGAGAGACATACACACACAGGGTATGAGAGGAAGGAATAAGGGGTTTTATTCTTCTGTTAATGCAACTGGTGCAACCTCTTTCCTTCAGGCCATTCATTCAGCCCCGCTTAATTGTAGCTAAGCTGATCCACAATGAATCACTGATACATGAGGAGCTCCTCCTTTTGAGAGAGAGAGAGAGAGAGAGAGAGAGAGAGAGAGAGAGAGAGAGAGAGAGAGAGAGAGAGAGAGAGAGAGAGAGAGAGAGGGCATTGGTATGTTTTGTTATGCATTAGATGCTAATAGAAACACAACGGAAGCCCCGTCCATAATGCACACAAGACCATGTACCCTTTTAACCCCTTCAGACCGGGAACGCATCAGTGTCGTTTTAGATGTATTTTAGGCTATTCAAAAACAGCAGATCTACAACTTGTAGATCTGCTATCTTTGAAAAATCGTGAAAATGTGTGCAAATCTTTGAATATATATATATATATTGTTTTTTAAGGCGAACGTGTGTAACTAAAATCTTTGCTTCATGGGGGTCCCTGGAACAACACGTTTTGAGATGGGGGGTCCCTGTCCAAATACATAATATATAATATTTTGTTTCTAAATCCTAACAGTATGTTTGCTATATCAGTGGTGCTCCAACTGTTCCACGTCAAGGACCCCCAAAATGACATGTATTTGGCCGCGGACCCCCATCTCAAAATATGTTGTCCCAGGGACCCCCCCCCCCCCCCGGAAGCACAGATCGGAGTTAAAAATGTTCGCTTTAAAACATATCCTATGTATATGTATTCAAAGATTTGCACACATTTTCCACAATAAAAAAAAAAATAGCAGATCTACAAGCTCACAGCGCGGCACTCGGTGCCGCGCTATGAGCTTGCATATCTGCTATTTTTTTAATAGCCAAATGCATCTTAAAAAATGGCACAGGCGCGTTCCCGGTCTTAATGGGTTAATTCAATGAAGGAAGGAAAAGAAGTGCCAAGAGGCCACGCAGGCTCAGAGGTTCTGGTTGGCAGCACACAGCACAGAAATCTGTAGGAAAAAGAAAAGGAATATTCTGCAGCGTGTACAAAATATTAAAGCTGCTCTTTCTTCTGTTGGTCATACATTATCTGCTTAGTTCTCCTCAAAGGCTTTCAATTCCTTCTCTTTGACCCGTGTCCCTGCCCTCATCTGCATGTAGCAAACTAATACCAGAGAGAGAGACTGGTACAGCATGCACTATTATTATATGTATTTAATAACATAAAGCGCCACCCTTTGGCCAACGGTTGTGAGTTTGGTGTCTTCACCGTTTGGTATAGCCCTCTACCATATTGCATGGTGCCATCCTCCTATAATTTGACAAAGCTCTGTTAGGTAGGTAGTAGTGATGCGCGGGTCGGGTTTTTTCATGACCCGCCCCGCCCCGCCCCGCGACGGAACCCAACCCGCCTCAACCCGCCCCGCGAACCCATATATAAATCTACGGCTCAACCCGCCCCGCGACCCGCGATTTTTTTTATATTCTGTAAAATCATGGTTAGAAAATAATCCCCATGTGTATTCAAACTGTTTTATTGTTAGTATTCTTATTCTTATTAGGAATAAAGACAAAACAAGAGCATGTTATTATTTTTAATTTTTTTGCGTGTGAGATGATCAGGTAGGGTGTTCATTTACGAAAAAAACACAAAAAAAGAACGTATTCATTTTTCATCGTAAAAAAATTGAATATATGTCTTTTAAACATTTTTTACTCAATTCTTTGCTTCTGGGGATTCTACAAATGTCTTCTTAACCTAACAGTTAAAAAAAATATATAATAAAAAAAAAAATATATATATATATATATATATATATATATATATATAACATATAACATGTATGCATCTGTGTATTGAATCCATTCTTCGTATCGTAGGAGTTTGACCTTGTGCTCTTCTCCATCTGTTGTGACATGTATACTTCTACTTTCTATTTCTGGATGAATGTATGTGTGGGATACTGAACTAGTCTCTATTGATCTCTTTTATTGATGCCCTCAGTGATCAATAGAGATCTCATGTTATTTGATCTGATCACAGAGGTTGATACTCCATTGACTAGTTCAAAAAGCAATGGTTAGACAGATGTTGTAATAGTTCCAGTGGTTTAAAGTAACTAAGTACATTTACTCAAGTACCGTACTTGAGTAAATGTTTTCGATCATTTTACTTTACTGGAGTATTTCCGATTGTCTATACTTTTACTTTGTAGAGTTTGATTATTATTACAAAACATACATTAGACCTACCTATATTTCACCCAATTGAAAACATCTGATCTACAAGCTTACAATGTGTCGCGATGCGACACATTGTGATCTTGTAGATCAGATGTTTTCAGAAGATTTTTTATATTTGAAAACTTTAAATGGGACATTCTGCACAGTACTCTGTACTTTTAGTACTTTAGGCTAAGTATATTTTGATGCCAACGCTTTTGTACTTTTACTTAAGTAAATGTTAAATTCCGGACTTTTACTTACTATTTCTATATTGCAGTAATGATACTTTTACTTAATTAAAATATCTGAGTACCTTTTCCACCACTGGTAGACAGATTTTGTAATAGTTCAAATGGGACACGTACAGAAGTCAGCATGTAATCCTCATTCCTCATGTAATCCTCAATCCTCATGTAAACGGAGTTGGTTCTGCCGACGTGTGAAATTACTAAACGTGGTTCAGCATTTTATTTGTTGTCCGTTTACCATGATTCATAAAGGTATGATAAAGGTATAATGATCATCATTTCCTACAAACACGTCACGGTGATTTAGTTGCATCATGGCAAACCTCGAAAAAGTTGAATTGTGCATTTGAAACCTATAGCCTCCCTATTCTGGGACAAGGCATTCGATGGAAATAGCGATATCTGTAAGCTCACGTGTGAGCTTGTAGAGATTTGGTTGTAGAGGAGAGGGGAAAGGGAGTGGCCCTAGTAAAGACCCATGGGGGACTCCAGTCAACTGAGTATATATAGGGGTTTAAATGTTTAAAGAGCTTGTTGGCGTTTGATTTGCACGCATGTTAGGCAGACATCAAACAAGATAGACTACAACTGCAACTACACAGCCTATAATAAAGAACACAGCCAAAGCAATAGCAGACCTACAAGCTCGCAACGCGTCGCGTCCGCGACGCGTTGTGAGCTTGTAGGTCTGCTATTGCTTTGGCTGTTTCCTTGGCCCGCGGCACCGCCATGCGACGAAGCATAAATGAGTCTTTATAGTATAGACTGCAAACCTCATGAGGGCAAGCGGCTCAGGCTGTTT
>NC_139957.1:43945415-43997915 GCF_963454915.1 Gymnoscopelus microlampas | reverse complement strand
TTTTTTCTTCTCTCTCCGCTTATCAGTCTGGCCAGCCTCTTATTTGACTCGTATTACCATTACGTAGTCAAGTCAGGAAGTGACTTGAGTTTTACATTGGACATCACTGCTCCTGCCCCAATAAGAAGCCGCGAGCCGTTTGTGCCCAGTAGTGCACGAAAAATGTTCGTCGACTACCTTTTTTCACTGGCTAAAACTAAATAAAAACGAAATAAAAACTAAGCTATGATGACTAAAACTATGACTAAATCTATTGACAATTTTGTCAACAAATAAAAACTAGACTAAAATGTTAGTGAGGGATCTAGTGGAGAAGAGATCCAGTAGAACTAAAAGACAAGTCATTTTATGTTTGGTTGCGCTCGGGTGTTGCGCTCTGAAAATAGCCGATCTACAAGCTCACAACGCGTCGCAGCGCGACGCGTTGTGAGCTTTTACAGTAGATCGGCTATTTTCAGCATGCAACCAAGTGTAAAATCAGCCATTATGACACCAACAATGCACGACCAAAATACATTTTAGTCGACTAAATCAACTGTAGATTTAGCCGACTATAATCGTATGATATTTAGTCGACTAAAACTAGACTAACAGTAAAGCGTTTCATATGACTAAAATATGACAAACGAAATGGAATTTTATTTAAAAGACTATGACTAAAACTAAATACAAATGTGCTGTCAAAATCAACACTGGTGCACGGAGATAGGAGGCTTTCCAGACTGTGAAGCGAGGTGAGAAAGAAATCTGGCGAACGTAGCGAAGCAGTTTGGATCCCAGGCTAGTTGCTGTCTCTACAGTAAATGTGAGTGAGAGATGGTGTTTACACTTATTGGCAGAGAGACAATGGGATCACTGTAAGTCCAGTACATTGTGTAGTAATACAATACTGGTTTAGTAGAAATCCACTGTAACTGTGAGTGTCAGTTCTTGGCAACACATTCTGGCTTATATTGTCTTTTTAAAATCATCCTCAATGTTACTGAGAACCTCTCTAACTCTGTTTCTATCTTTCTCTCACTCACTCTCTTTCCACCCGACAGAGAAGATAATATATTCTCTTATCTCTTTCCGTCTCTTATTTATGCAAATAAGGCATAAGCATAATTATGCGTACATGCCTTATTTGCATAAATATGCTGGTGTTGCTCTTGCTGCTATATAAAAACTCTTCACATGGCTTCTTCTTACAGTAATTATGTTATAGTTTGTAATATTGTTATTATGTTGATGTTGCACAGTTGCTATACAGACCTCTTGGACCTCACACACTTTCATTTCACTTATTGTATGAGTCGTGGCTAAATAAACCTTGATTTTCTCAAAATGAGTGGGATTATGAAAGCATACTGTTTTTTTCTGTAAATTGCTTGTTTAAATCCTGTTCGTAGATCCGTTGCTCTAACTGCATTTATAAGTGGTGGTGTATTGCAGCCGATCTACAAGTTCACAATGTGTCGCGATGCGGCGCATTGTGAACTTGTAGATCTGATATTTTCAAAAGATTTGAACACATTTTATACATTTGAAAACTTGGGTGAAATGGGACATTCTGCACAATGAATACTTTTACTTTTGGTACTTAAGTAGTACCTTTTGATACCAATTAACTTTTGTACTTTTACTCAAGTACATTTTGATTACCTGACTTTTTACTTGTATTTCTGCATTGCGGTATTGATACTTTTACTTAAGTAAAAAAATGTGAGTACTCCTTCCACCACTAGGAGGTGAAGGTTGGGGTAATAGTTCAGGCAAGAACATCAAGCCACTTTCCACTTTCACCCCTGGTGATTTTCATTGTCATAAACTATTTCATTATAGGATTATTTCAAATGAATTAATCTCTCTCTCTCTCTCTCTCTCTCTCTCTCTCTCTCTCTCTCTCTCTCTCTCTCTCTCTCTCTCGCTCTCTCTCTGTCTCTCTCTCTCTCTCTCTCTCTCTAGGTGTAGTATCGGGGCGGGGGTGTGGTGGTGGAGGCGGTGGTAACCATGGAGAGGTTCTTGATGTGTTTGATGCTGGCGGTTGCCATGGCAGTGAGGGCACAGGTCTGCCCGAAGCGCTGCGTGTGCCAGATACTGTCGCCCAACCTGGCAACCCTGTGCGCCAAGAAGGGCCTGCTGTTCGTCCCGCCCAACATCGACAGGCACACGGTGGAGCTACGACTGGCCGACAACTTTGTCACCAGGTGAGAACGACTCAGTGCTAATGCTGCTAATACTGCAACTCAATGCAGGGCTTTCACAGAAGGTCATGAACAGTGTTGGAAAAAGTACTCAAATTCTTTACTTAAGTAAAAGTACCAATACTGCAATATGCAAAATACTCTGTTACAAGTAAAAGTCCAGAATAAAAAATTACTTGAGTAAAAGTACAAAAGTATTTTCAAATAGCCTAGGTTTAAAATAGGTTTAAAGTGGTTTATGTATGTTTCATTATATCATAATTTATATCTGAAAAGTAACTAGTAACTAAAGTTTTCAAGTAAATGCAGTGGAGTAAAAGTACAATATTTGCCTCTGAGATGTAGTGGAGTAGAAGTAAAAGTATTGGAAATTGGAAATACTCAAGTAAAGTACAAATACCTCAAAATTGTACTTAAGTACAGTACTTAAGTAAATGTACTTAGTTACTTTCCACCACTGGTCATGAAGGCCATTGCCACCCTTCAGTGTGCCATTTCTGACCCTAAAAAAATGGTATAACCTGAGGCGTAAACTGTGGTGATTGTATGCCGTATCCAACATGACAGCCATGTAAACAAACACACCATGTCATTTACGACTAAACGTTGCTCTCAAGAATGTTTTTGAAAACCTTTGAAGCGAGAAATAGACAATGCAGTAACCACAAATTGACCGAGGTGACCCTGTCCGCCCAGCGGCAACACTTACGGAATACTTTCATTGCCGTAAACAAGGAAATACTTGTTTTGTTGTACGTTGTGTTGTTACTTTTGGGTCAATTTATTGATTTATTTATTAAGGGTGCGTTCGGAAATTGCGCACCGGAGCGCACTCGCCTATTAGTTTGTATTGGCCAGTACGCTCAGTGCTGTATTTCCGAACGCACCCTAAGTAGCCATGTAATAAGCGGGATAATTGACGGGTCACCGGTCACTATTGATAAATAAATCCCTTCAGGATGGTTAGGCAGCTCTTCTAAGCGTCGGTGCCTAATCATCCTGTCGGGATTTATTTATCAATAATGACTGGTGACCCGTCAATTATCCCTTGCATAGTAAACTGGCATATATCAGCCAAAGGTGTGAAGAAGGAACACGAGGATAATTCTAGGGGGTGAGGTCGATTCTATACCGTGGCTGACTGATATTACTGACCTTTTCAACCACTTGCTAGTATAGCTCTCGTTGTATCAATGTTGCTGTGGTGACTCTATACTAGTGTTGCTATTAGCAGACCTGTGGACAGCTATGAAGCTAGTATGTGATGTCTACATGTGACATGGCTCCCAGCGGTTCCACATCTAATGAATAACACACAGACTGACTGGACACAGTGTCAGCACCCTGGGGTGCTGTTCCAATGGACATAGTGGTGGCACCCTGGGGTGCTGTTCCAATGGTCACAGTGTCAGCACCCTGGGGTGCTGTTCCAATGGTCACAGTGTCAGCACCCTGGGGTGCTGTTCCAATGGACACAGTGTCAGCACCCTGGGGTGCTGTTCCAATGGTCACAGTGTCAGCACCCTGGGGTGCTGTTCCAATGGACACAGTGTCAGCACCCTGGGGTGCTGTTCCAATGGACACAGTGTCAGCACCCTGGGGTGCTGTTCCAATGGACACAGTGTCAGCACCCTGGGGTGCTGTTCCAATGGACACAGTGTCAGCACCGGTGCTGTTCCAATGCACAGAGCGTCAGCACCCCGGGGTGCTGTTCCATGTGAACCGGGTGCATAATGTGGCCCACAACTGCTTGTTCCATAATGGGAAAAAACATACATACTGTATATATATCGTTGTTGTCGGACAGAAACCTCTTATATCCATATTCTAACCTTTTCTGTTGTTTGGTAAATTAACACCCTACTTGATGAGTACCCTATGAGGTTTCCACCCGACAGAGACCATATATAAACATAATGGACATGAAGTCGGTGTGCATTGTGAGATTTGGGATTTTAAGAAAAGCTTTTTGTGACTTGTGGCTATTTGGCTGTCCTATGACTGACATTATCTAGTCATTTTATGCTTTAAAAACAAATAGCCGAAATAGCTGATCTACAAGCTTACAAGCTTGTATATCTGCTATTCCTGCTATTTTTGGAAAATCTTTGAAAATGTATGAACATTTTCATAGAAACGATTATGAGGATTATGAGGATTATCCAAAATAATTGTGATTATCTCAAATAATTGGGATTAGGCGATTATGTAATAATTGTGACAGGCTTAAGTCTGTCTGTCTGTCTGTCTGTCTGTCTGTCTGTCTGTCTGTCTGTCTGTCTGTCTGTCTGTCTGTCTGTCTGTCTGTCTGTATGTCTGTCTGTCTGTATGTCTATCTACTGTCTACAGCTGTCTGTTGGAGGACATTCAATGCCAACATAATGAGTGTACATGTAATTATTCCAATACATCTTAATGTAGATCACCTTCAGACGTTATGTTCTCCTAAATATGCCTAAATAGTTTAAACTGTTAATTAACATATAGACACATTTCTTCGTTGAGACATTTGCATAAAATTGTTTTTTACACATTTCAATTCTGCAGACAAATGACTGTGCAATCTTAATCCAATGTTGCTTTTAAGCACAAATGTGTGCCAAATTAAGAATGATTAATATGTTCATAAAAAGCAATTTTCAGGCCTGTCACACTGATTTTCACAGTTCTGGTCAGCAGACTCTGGATGTTCGGCAGATGTTTTTTTTTCTTCTCTCTTCGCTTATCCGTCTGGCCAGCCTCTTATTTGACTCCAGTGTACAGTTGCGTGCACAGACATTTTGAGGGGCAGGTGCTCAAGTAAATTATATATTTTTTTGTTTACTTGGTCTGCTCTTTTTTACCTCTACACCTATACCTCTTTGCCAAAAATAGCCGATCTACAAGCCCACAACGCCTCGCAGCGCGAGGCGTTGTGGGCTTGTAGATCTGCTATTTTTAAAGTTCTCCTCAGAAAAGGGATGCTAGGTTTCGAGTGGTTATGGTAAAAAGAAAAATTATATAACATAAAGATTTGGCGGACCCCCTGTAGTAACTCTGAGGACCCCCTAGGTGTCCCGGACCCCCTGTTGAAGACCCCTGCTGTAAACTTTTTTTTCTTTTTTTCAAAAGGGCACTTCTGGTCAAGAGGGCAAAGGGCAGGTGCTCTAGCACCACCTAGAGTCTATCTGTGCACGTCCCTGCCAGTGCACTTCCCAATGCACTGGAAACAGACTTTCTCAAGTCAAGGACCACACAAATTGATATGTATTTGGCCACGGACCCCCATCTCAAAAATATGTTCTGTCAGAGACCTCCAGAAGCAAAGATTTAAGTAAAAAAAAAAAAAAAAAAAAAAGATCTATTATGAACAAACCTCAGAAGAGAACAAAAGTGCACATATACAGGCCTTTTGGAATACTAAATATGATATTCAAACAAGATCTTATTTTAAATGCTCTGGAGAAAAGCAGTTCATTTTGTAACCATGCATTATTCAGAGATTGACCTACTTTTTTCATTCATCAACACATTTAGAATAAAATAACTAGTTCGTTATTTTAATATTACATCAAGCAGTTCAAATTACTTTCATGTGCTCAATCTTTTTTTTATTTAATGTGTTCTGGCCTTATAGATTGAAATGTCTATGTTTTGGCCGTCTTCTGTGTGCCGAATGGCTGCTGCCTGTGTTAAGTAGTCAGATGGTTGCATCTGTGTCATTTTAGACTTCAACTATAATCAGTATTTGTATACTTTGGCTATTCAAAAATAGCAGACTTACAAGCTCATAGCGCGCACAGAGTACCGTGCTACGAGCTTGTAGATCTGCAATTGTTTTGAAAAGTCATGGACAGTTTGTGCAAATCTTTGAATATATTTGTTTCAAAGCAAACATTTTTAACTCCGATCTGTGCTTCTGGGGGGTCCCTGGAACAACATATTTTGAGATGGGGGTCCGTGGCCAAATACATATAATTTTGGATGGTCCTTGACATGTTGGAGCACCACTAATATAGCAACATAAGCCTACTGTTAGGATTTGTTTTTTGTTTTTTAGATATGTATTTGGCATGCGGACCCCCATCTGAAATGTTCTTTTCCAGGGACCCCCAGAAGCAAAGATTTCAGTTACAAATGTTCGCTTTAAAAAAATGCATTTGCAAAGTTTTTTTTTTTAAATAGCAGATCTACAAGCTCGTAGCTCTGAGCTTGTAGATCTGCTATTTTTGAATAGCCAAAGAAATCTAAAAATGAGAACATATTTAACCTATCTGTCTGTCTTGTGTCCTCAGTGTGAAGAGGAAAGACTTTGCGAACATGACGAGGTTGGTGGACCTGACGTTATCCAGGAACACCATCTCCTACATCACCCCCCACGCCTTCGCCGATCTGGAGAACCTCAGAGCACTGCATCTAAACAGGTATATACCTGTCTGTCTGTCTGTCTGTCTGTCTGTCTGTCTGTCTGTCTGTCTGTCTGTCTGTCTGGCATCAACATCTGTTTATTTTACACTCAGGCTGTTCAGGAATAGCCGATCTGCAAGCTCATAACACGTTATGAGCTTGCACGTTATAAACATGTCACAATGTGACATGTTGTGAGGGCATCATCCCTACTGTATGTTCCCCAGGTTCTATGTTCCCCACTTACCTTTAGGATTCAGGGTTAGGTACGCAGGGAACATAGATCCGCTCCCGTTGTGAGCATGCAGATCGATTTGTGAAACATTTTTTAACAATTTTGAAACTTTCTATCACAAATCTTCCCTTATAAAGGGTCCCTGGCACAAAATATTTTTCAGATGGAGGTCCATGGCCAAATATGTATCACTTTGGGGGGTCCTTGACACGAACATTTTTGAGAACCGCTTGGCTAGACTGTTGTCATTGGTATAGTAATGGTTTTATTGGTGTTATGATAGCCTGTGAGATCCGCAAGGCAGTGCATTATTTAGTGCCTACATAGTAGCCTATCTGGGAGGGACCAAGCAGTCAAAGCATAAAGGCAACAACACAGGTTTTTCAAACTCAACGGTTTGTTTAATTTCCAAAACAAACGATTAACATTCCAACAAACAAGTTATAGGGCCCTGAAAAGAGGTCAACTGAACATAACTCTAAATAAACATCCATGAATTCAAGTCTCCATGGGGTGACTAATCGATAGGAAAAAAGTGATTATGGGGGTGAACTATCCCTTTAAAAGCTGGCTCCACCCTCTTCCTCATCTTTTGCCAATCCAGGAAGCAACCAGGTAACCCAAACAATGAGACCAAAGGCATTTGAATACAACTTAAAGAACCAACTTTTAACAACTATAATGATCAAACTATGTAAACTAAATGTGCACAATAGTCTTAATAAACAATGCAAACCAAACAAACCGGTTGTGTTGAATTGTAAATGACTACACATGACAAAAACTAAACAAAATGGTAGTAGTGGCATGATGCAAATTGTCTGTCGGGTGGAACATCCTGTCTAAAACTGTTGGACTGTAAAAAAGCCAAAAGTAGCAGATCTACAAGCTCAAAATGGAGCGGTTTGCATTACATTTTCTGAAGTTTGCATGTGTTTGTCTCCAATGATCTCACTAGTCTGGTTGACTACCTGGGTGAGCTTGTTCCTATATCCAGGGACGCCAGATCTGCATATTATAATTTGCCCGTAAGATTTTTATTTGAAAATAGCCGATCTACAAGCTCACAACGCGTCGCGATGCGACGCGTTGTGAGCTTGTAGATCTGCTATTTTCAAATAGCTGATTATGTTAAAGTGCTCATGTTGGCCCATAGTTGCTTCTTTTGGGCTGGTTTTTCTAGACCTGGTCGCTTGTTTCTCTCACAGAATCTGGCAACACTGTTCCTTTCTCTAACTGAGAGTTTCCCGTACCAGGAGAACCATGTTAAATGTACACCTCAGTGTATAGACCATGGTCGGGTCAGGGTGTGTTTGATATAGCATAGAAACCTCTCAGTTTCCGGAGAGGATATAGAGCTGCTGCCTTGCCTTTGGCAGTTTTCACAGCCAGTTCAAAACAGATCAACACACACACGCCTGAGCATGTGAATGAGCTCCTGGTTGAACCCTATGGGCACGGCCATGCACATTCAGTAAACTTCTGCTTGAGGTACCTCAGCTGTACTTTTTCTTATCTCAAGGACTCCCATAACACTGTGAGTGTACAAATGTAACCAAATAGACCCGAACGGGTCCATTTGGTTCCATGTGTACACTCCCAAGGGTTACAGACCTGTAATGGTCCATTTGGGGACCCCTTCAAATAACCCTGAGGGTCCCTGGATCGCACTTTGAGAACCACTGTCATGACTGTCAACCACGGTACATGACTGGGCTCATTTTCCCATGGCAGTATCTTTTATAAATGCTTCATTTATTCATAAAGGCATACTACTTTCTGTAAATGACTTGGAGATCATGTTTGTACAGTAGATGCTTTTGCTCTAAACTTATTTGTGGAGGTAAATGTTTTCTGTGATTGTCATTGTCCCGAACTTATGTAAACGTAGGAGTGTTTTCTGTATGAATAAATGATTGTTTAGCTCTCTCTCTTTGTAGATGTGTAGATATAGAACAATACAGCACAGTGGTTGTTGGCTCTACTGTCAATGTGAGTGAGAGATAGTGTTTACGCTTATTGGCAACGAGACAAATGGATCACTGTACGTCTATCTAGTACATTGTGTAGTAATAAAATGTGGTTTACAGTAGAAATCTACTGTAACTGTGAGTGTCAGTTCTTGGCAGTGGTGGAAAGTAACTAAGTACAATTTTGAGGTATTTGTACTTTATTTCCAATTTCCAATACTTTTACTTCTACTCCACTACATCTCACAGGCAAATATTGTACTTTTACGCCACTACATTTATTTGAAAACTTTAGTTACTTTTCAGATATAAAATATGATATTACGAAACATACATTAACCGCTTTAGCCCTATTTTATACATAGGCCATTTGAAAATAGCAGATCTACAAGCTCACAACGCGTCGCTTTGCGACGCGTTGTGAGCTTGTAGATCGGCTATTTTCAAACATTTTTGTACTTTTACTTTTGGTAATTCAAGTACATTTTGATGCCAATACTTCTGCACTTTTACTCAAGTAAATTTGGAATTCCGGACTTTTACTTGTAACAGAGTACTTCTACAGTGCAGTATATTGATACTTTTACTTAAGTAAAACATTTGAGTACATTTTCCACCACTGTTAGTTAGTTGGAACCTGCCAAACTCCACACTCGGATTTGTGAAATAAATGGGATTTTACTGCAGTCCAAACAGGGCCTCAGAGACGTGGTCAGTTCTAATGGTCAGTCCAAACAGGGCCTCAGAGACGTGGTCAGTTCTAATGGTCAGTCCAAACAGGGCCTCAGAGACGTGGTCAGTTCTAATGGTCAGTCCAAACAGGGCCTCAGAGACGTGGTCAGTTCTAATGGTCAGTCCAAACAGGGCCTCAGAGACGTGGTCAGTTCTAATGGTCAGTCCAAACAGGGCCTCAGAGACGTGGTCAGTTCTAATGGTCAGTCCAAACAGGGCCTCAGAGACGTGGTCAGTTCTAATGGTCAGTCCAAACAGGGCCTCAGAGACATGGTCAGTTCTAATGGTCAGTCCAAACAGGGCCTCAGAGACATGGTCAGTTCTAATGGTCAGTCTTAAACAGGGCCTCAGAGACGTGGTCAGTTGGTGTGCAGCTTGGGGCTGTACCATGGCTGTACAAACAGACGTTTGTGAGCATCATGTTATGTCATTGTCATTAGTTGTGTCTCAATTTTACAAATTGAGGCTTCACCACATCGCCAAACTGTAGATTACAGAGTGTCAACAAGGCAAAAGTCGTGCAAAATAGCTATCTTCCAGGGATTTTTATAATTCATTATTATTACACTTTACACTTTTTTATATATTTGTTTGTTTATTTATTTATTTACTTATTAATATATTATAATGCTCTGCGACTTTGGTGTTATACTTGTTTTCTACTGTCTTGGAGTGTTATATGTGTTATGTTTTAGTGCCATTAAAACATTGAACACAGACTGTCAAACAAAAACTGTGTTTTTGTAAAAAGGAAAACATATAACCTCAATGATGGTCAATTATTGCAGTCTTTTCAAAGTAGATGTTTTGTTTTAACACATTGAGACCTGAAATTATATGTATTTGGCCGCGGCCCCCCATCAAAATATGTTGTTCCAGGGACCCCCAGAAGCAACGATTTGAGTTAAAAAATGTTCGCTTTAAAAATATACATATTCAAAGATTAGCACACATTTTCACGATTTAAAAAAAATAGCAGATCTACAAGCTCATAGCGAGTGCCGCGCTATGAGCTCGTAGATCCGCTATTTTTGAATAGCCCAAAGTGTAAAATAATGCTTTTTAGCTCAAATCTAAAAATGAGACAGTTCCAGGTCTCAATGGGTTAATCTGCAGCGATCAATAAGGTATCTAGGTTTCTATATCTATGACTGAGAATCTCTCTCTCTCTCTCTCTCTCTCTCTCTCTCTCTCTCTCTCTCTCTCTCCTCCAGTAATCGGTTAACGAGGATAGCCAACGACACGTTCAGCGGCATGTCCAAGCTGCACCACCTCATCCTGAACAACAACCAGCTGGTTCTGATCCACATGGGGGCCTTCAACGACCTGCTGGCCCTGGAGGAGCTGGACCTGAGCTACAACAACCTGGACTCCATCCCCTGGGAGGCCATCCAGGTCAGTTCAGCCACTTAGACCCTCTAAACCATTGGTTCTCAAAGTGGGGTCCGGGGACCCCCAGGGGTCCTTGAGGGAGTTCCAGGGGGTCCCCAGCTAAATGATAGATTAGGCACCAAATGGACCCTTATGGGTCTGTAACTCTGAGAGTGTACAAATGGAACCAAATGGGTCCATTTGGTTCCATTTGTACACTCTCAGAGTTAAATTAACATTGATTTTGCAATATAAATTGGGGTACCAGAGATATAAATGCCATTAAATGGGGGTCTGTAGACTAATGCATGTCAAACTGGGGGTCCTCTAAATTAAAATGGTTGAGAATCACTGCTAGAGCCGTAAAAATCATCTTTTATGGGGGGTCCCTGGCATATCTTTTCAAATGGGGGTCCGCGGGCTATTAAGTGTCAATTTGGGGGTCCTTGACATGAAAAAGTTTGAGAACCACTTCTCTAAACTAATGGCAGGTACACACTGTAGGACTTTTAAAGTGGTCGGGGAGTCATCAGATTGTTATGTATTTCACATTACACAAGTCTCTTTCTTGAAATCGGCTGTCATATATCGTTGTGGTTTTCACACTATACATGATTGATCGCCGACAAGGGATCACACACTGCAAGATTTCACCAAGATGCGATCCAGACCCGAGACATTTTGTTTTTTATTCCAATCTATATTCCATTCCATTATATTGTATTATGGCATCACCAACGTCTGTCTGTTCACGAGAACTTGCACAGCAGTCCTGTGCTCTCATTGGCTGTAGCACGGACCTTCTCGGGGTGCGGTTGCAACCCCGTTTGGCAACAGAGCCAAATATCAAACCTGCTAGATATCTAAAACACTCAGGAGGGCATCGCCGAGCACTATTATCACAAAAAAGGTCCCTGACAGCATAATCAGAGCAAATGTCTTGCAGTGTCTACGGGCCATTAGTAAATTGGACCTGAGCTACAACAACCTGGAGGACTCCATCCCCTGGGAGGGATGACCATCCATGTCAGTTAACCACTTGGGTCCAATTTACTAAGTATAGAGAGGGTCTGAGTTACAACAAGCTGGACTCCATACCCCGGGAGGCCATTCAGGTCAGAATGACGCTCGAGTTAACAACCACTTAAACCCTCTACTCTAGACTTAGTAACATAGACCTGAGTTACAACAACCCGGAGGACTCCATCCCCCATGGGAGGACCATCCAGGTCAGTTAACCACTTAGACCCTTAGTATAAACGGACCCGAGTTGCACAGTACTTCCATTGGCGGATACACTGACTTGCAGTCAACCCCACAATAACTGTTTTCAACTGCTAGAGGATCTACAGTGCACATGCATATAGCCGCTACGCAGAACGCAAACATAACCTGCATCTCAACTAGATTTTAAAGATACCAATTCTCAGAATAGGACATTTGGGGCTCTGTGACATAATGACAAAGCCCTTTGTCATTTGAGTTCAAGAAATGCAAAGTTAAAAACAGCGACAATTCATGCAAAGGCTCTGACCATTGGGGCCCCCTGATCTTCACCAGATCTCTTCGCCAAAGGCTAAGCAGTTCCAGCTGGGGAACCCAGACTTCCCTTTCCCTGTCCGTGGTATTGAACTCTGACTGGGTGATACCGAGGTGTTCCAATGCCAGCATGGAGATATCGCCTCTGTCGGATGGAAACCTCATATGTCAAACTGTTACTTTTCAGGATTGTAATTAAAAAAGCATCAAAAGTGGTAGATCTACAACTACAAGCTTGAAAGCGACGCATTTTGAGCTTGTCGATCTGCAACTTTTGTGTAGTATGATAAAGTAGGGCATTAAGTTATGTAAAAAAAGTTAAACTATGGAGATAAGAGGTTTCTGTCCGACAGCAACGATATAATCCCCCCTACCTGGTCTTCAGTCTGCCCCCCATACACTCCTCCTCCTCCTCCTCCTCCTCCTCCCAGTTGGAGAAGCGCCTGGAGAACCTCCCTGGGGAGACGCCCAGGAGGCATCCCTTACTAAGTCTCCTAACCACCTCAGCGGGCTCCTTCCTTCCCTTTTCTACACAAAGGAGCAGCAGCTCTTCTCCAAGTCTCTCTCACAGATTACTGGCTTTCTCACCTCCTCTCTTCTCAGGCAGACGCTGGCCTCCCTCCTGAGAAAAAGCCATTTCCAGCCTGCTTCTATCTGTGGTCTCGTTCCTTTGGTCGTGAACCACATTTTATGACCACAGGTGTAAAGCCGGAGAGAGTAGATGAGAGCCAGTAGTGGAAAAAAGTATTTAAGTATAAAAGTCGGGCATTCAAAATGTACTTGAGGAAAAGTACAAATGTATTGGCATCAAAATATACTTAAAGTACCAAAAGTAAAAGTACTCATTGTGCCGAATGTCCGATTTCACGTTCAAGTTCAAAACGTATACAAATCTTTAGAAAATAGCAGATCTACAAGCTCACAATGTGTCGCATCGTGACACATTGTGAGCTTGTAGATTGGCTATTTTCAAATGGCCTACATTGTATAGGGTTGAAGTGGTTAATGTATGTTTTGTTTTAATGATCAACATCTACAAAGTAACTAAAGTTTTCAAATAATTGTAGTGGAGTAAAAGTACGACATTTGCCTCTGAGATGTAGTGGAGTAGAAGTAAAATGGGAAATGCTCCAGTAAAGCAAAGAATCCTCAAAAGGGTACTTAAGTACAGTACTTGAGTGAATGTACTTAGTTACTTTACACCACTGGGAGAGAGTAGGTGAGAGCTTTGCTTTCTGGCTCAGCTCTCTTTTTGTCACAATGTTGATTGTCCAATTTTCTGACCAAATTCTATTCAGGTTCTTCCAGTTTCAGAGTGCTGACAACCTAGGTACACCATGCAACACAATCAGCAATCACTAATTGGTTCTCTAAAAGTGGGGTCCGGGGAGGTCCTTGGGGCGGTACTAGGGGGTTCCCAGCAAAATGTGTTATACTAGCAGATCTACAAGCTCATAACGCGCTATGAGCTTGTATACTGTATCTTCAATTTTTAAAAAAAAATCTTGATATTGTGTGTAAATCTTTTATCATGTGTTTTTGATTGTTTTAAATGTTTAACTCAAATCTTTGCCTCTGGCGGTCCCTGGCACAAAATATGTTAGAGATGGGTGTCCACAGCCAAATACATGTCATTTTGGGGGTCCTTGACATGAAAAGGTTTGAAAACCACTGCACTGAATGACCAGAAATCTGGAATCATGCTCGTTCTGCAACACTACATTTCACCATGTTACATTTGGTCCACGCTTTGCTGTTGGATAAACAACAAAGTGAATCCCCTGCAAATACGCTAACAAAATACCATGTTTTGGTTTGATGATAGTTTTACTCCTGAATGCATTATAGCGGTGGTCCCCAACTTATTTTCCCCCCTGGAGGCCACTTCTTACAACTGACACAAACTGCACTGCATCTGCTATTCTCACTACTTCTGTGCGGCAGTCTTGTATGATGCCGTAGGGCAGAGGTCTTCAACAGGGGGTCCGGGACCCCTAGGGGGTCCTCAGAGTTACTACAGGGGGTCCGCCAAATCTGTGTGTGATTTTTACATTAACCACTTCACCCAAACATCCCTATTCTGAGGAGAACTTTAGCCAAAAATAGCAGATCTACAAGCACACAACGCCTCGCGCTGCGAGGCGTTGTGCGCTGGTAGATCTGCTATTTTTGGCAAAGTGGTTTGGTATAGGGGGAAAAAGAGCAGACTAAGTACAGAGTGAAAGGTCAGGTTTACTAAGTATTGTTTAAGTACATGGTTACATGTCTGGAAATACACATCAACATGAATCCAACATGATAGAGCTGTGAAACAAGTCTATGAAGCTGCCTATGAAATCTATGAAAAAATAAATATTTTATACAATATATAATGGGGTTCCCTGCTTTATCTCGCTCTCAGCCAAGGGGTCCTTGGCCTGAAAACGTTGAAGACCCCTGCCGTAGGGCATTAATTTACGAAACAAAGTCGCAATATGGGAGATACAAGGTTTCTGCCCAACACCAACGATAGGAATTCTGGACCAAATGACAGAAGCTTATCAGACCAACGACAATAATGTTCTTATAGATTGAGGCCCAAGGGATGAGAAATCTTATCAAATGGGAGCCTGTGTAATGCATATAAAATTGTGTGTCCTCGAAATGAAAGGGGAAAAAATAAGATTGGGAATTAAGTAATTTCTAACTACAATAATATCTGGCCACGGCATCGAGCGAGTACTCAATAGATAATAAACTGTGGTCAATGGCTTCTGGACGAGGCACAAAGGAGACATATCAAGACAAGGCAGCCTCAGTTGTCAGAGCAGATTAGCTCCTATTGGTGCTGTGTTTTATCTGCGTCAAAATGTGAGTGAACACATTTTCCTCGTCTTTAAAGTGGAAAAGCTATGAGTAATATCCTGACCTCATCCCAGGGTCAGCTGCCGACTTCACTTACTTAATCTCACTGTCATTGTTCCAGTTTAGAGGAGCTCCATGGAGCTGTCGCGGGGGCGATTGTTTGAAAACAGGCTTTTTTTCCCCGACCCCACACTGTGGCAGCTCAGTTGAAGACAGTCTAAACTAATTTGAACGTGTGACGGCTGTGCTGTGCTGTGTTGAGTTCAGTGAACCTACTGCTGTGTAGTGTGGTGGTGATTTGGGTTGTCAGTAAAAGAAACAATAAAGCGTATTCTCATAAATACATAAACAAGCATTTGAAAATAGCAGATCTACGCGTCACATTTTCAGCTTGTATAGATAATCTATTGTGTCCTTAGTTGCCACCACTGCCCACTCAAACTACTGCAGTAGCAGCAGCTCAGATGAAGTGTGAAGTACAGTAATTTGAGTGATGACTGTGTTGGCAGCAGTGTTTAGCCAGTAATTCTGACCGTTTTCCCCTTGACGCCTCCTGTGTGGTGCGTGTGACCCGAGATAAAGCCACTAGTGTACGCTAGAGGGAGTAGAGACTATATCAAAAGCTGCCCCCGAAGGTAGGCCTTCACATGCATTTTATCAACCATGCCTAGTAGGCTATATGTACCCTACGATTGGTAATGCTTATGAAAATACATGGACATGTATGCATTTGTAATTCATTTAATGCATTTTCTGAAATACATTTCCGTGTCTTTATTTCATATATTTTCAACTGGCGAAGTCTTCCATACAAAAGAAGCTGTGTGTGTGTGTGTGTGTGTGTGTGTGTGTGTGTGTGTGTGGGTGTGGGTGTGTGTGTGTGCTCAGTTTATTCCCAAGAGTTTCAGTCCAGGCCAGACTTCTCTGCAGGGTCAGGTCTGCCTTTAGGCAAGGAAAGGAAGTGAGGGGCAAAGGCCAGAGCTTCAATAACCTGCATTCTATAATGTATACTCCTTCCAGGTGAGGTTTGATCAAAGATTAAAGTGCTGATCTCACCTATAAGCCACCAGAGGAAAACATCGGCATTGAACGTTTCCACAAGATATGTTGACATTTCTGACCAAAAAATAAGTTGTATATCAACCCTGTATCATATATCAACTTTTCAGAAATATTTCCCCCCGTAAATCAATGTCCTACTTCGTTAAACTACAGTGTCACACAAAAGTAGAAAAAATAACTGTGTGACGCGTTGTGATCTTGTAGATCTGCTATTTATTTAGTTAAGTGAAAGTATGTGGTTTCCGCCTGACAGACGATTTACGGATACAGACCATGTCAACTCAATCATTTCTATATCAAGTATATGTACGATGTTGAAGTAATTATAACACATTCCCAGTGGTGTAAAGTAACTAAGTACATTTACTCAAGTTCTGTACTTTCTGTACTTTCTGTACACTTTTGTACACTTTAAGTACACTTTTGAGGAATTCTTACTACTGGAGTATTTCCCATTTTCAATACTTTTCCTTCTTCCTTTTATTGTATGTTTCAGTGGTGCTTAAAACCTTTTTCATGTCAAGGACCCCCAAACTTAGTATATGTATTTGGCCGCGGACCCCCATCTGAAAATATTTTGTTTGCGATTGGGTTGACGCCACGTCTCCCTTCCCTCTCTGAACAAGAACATTGGATTTCAAACAAAATAAATGAAGTTTATATTCATGCATATTCGTTGTCTCCTGCTCACAGAGAATGACCAGCCTCCACACGCTGAGTCTGGACCACAACATGCTGGACTACATCCCAGAAGGAACCTTCTCTCTCCTGCAGAAGCTCAACCGTCTGGACGTCACGTCCAACAAACTGCAGAAGCTGCCGCCCGACCCTCTGTTCCAACGAGCACAGGTACACCGTCTGTCTCCAGCTGTCTTTAGCCCATTAAGACCGGGAAAGAATCTGTGTCTTTTTTAGATGTCCTTGGGCTATTTTTTTGAAAACTCGTGAAAATGTGTGCAAATCTTTAGTTTGAATATATATATATATATACTGTTCTAAAGCGAAAGTTTTAAATCAAATGTTTGCTTCTAGGGATTTAACAAATGTCTTCCTAAAGTTTTTTATTTATTTTTTTTCTACTTAATGTTGCTATATTATCAATGGTTTTCAAACGGCACTCGGTGCCGCGCTATGAGCTTGTATATCTGCTATTTTTGAATAGCCAAAGAAATCTTAAAATGACACACATGCGTTCACTTCCCGGCCTTAAAGGGTTAAAGGAGTGTCATTGACCACTTATTTTATTCACTTATTTCTTAATTGTGTTATGGTTGCATGTTACCTTCAACAATGTCCACCATAAAGGTCTGTTGGATGTTGGCCACACATCGGTGACATTTAGCCAACCGACATATTTAGTCAGCCAGTTAAATAACCCATCAATCAAATCAATTTGATGTTATTATAGGTACTATAGTTTTGAATTATTGTTATTTGTTTCTTTGATTGATTTTATTTTAGTTTTAGATAATTGTACTTGCTTAAGTAGTGTAAATTGTAGGTTAAAATGTCATTTAATTTTAACTGTATGCATGCTTTCAGATATGATGGTACACAAACATTTTAGCTTCTTTATACCTATATAGCAGTGGTTCTCAACCAGTGGTCCGGGGACCACCAGTGGTCCTTGAAGGGATTCCAGGAGGTCGCAAGTTCATATTTTTTAAGTGTGTTCTGTTTAAAGCAATTCCATATGTTTATTAATTGGGTGTGGTCACTTTAAGAACAGAATGTACCAGTAGTCATGTGACCAGTAGCATGTCATGTGATCACCCGTAACCAGGAAGTAGACTCAGTTTGGCACATGGTTGCATCTAGAGAAGCACAGAGAGGCTTTGTACTTTGTCTGTGAGAATCCAGCTGCATCTACCTACATCATACGCCTTTTGATAGCATCGTGGTGTCACTGTACTGTCCTCAAGTGGCTAGAGATCTTGACAGTCAGATAAACTCTTCCTTGTACGTTATCAAATCTGTGGACATGGAACAACTGTCTTCAGAGTACTGAGTCTTAATGTCAAGGAGGAGTTTATCTGACAGTCAAGAGATCTAGCAACTTATATTGAGGACAGTACAATGACAATGTTTATTAAGGTAATAAAATCAAGCGTAAAGTTCGTCCAAAAAAAAACTTCCGCTTCAATAGAGCCTAATTGCTTCTGGAACCAGCAGGGGTGAAACAGCGAGACTACAGGCCATTAAGTACTGTAATTAAGTACAATTTTACTTTACTGGAGTATTAACAATTGTCCATACTTTTACTTCTACTCCACTACATCTCAGAGGCAAATATTGTACTTTTACTCCACTACAATTATTTGAAAACTTTAGATACTAGTTACTTTGCAGGTATACATTATGATGACATTGTAAAACATACATTAACCACTTTAGCCCTATTTTATAAATAGGCTATTTGAAAACAGCAGATCTACAAGCTCACAACATGCCGCGATGCGACGCGTTGTGAGCTTGTAGATCTGCTATTTTCAAACATTTTAGTACTTTTACTTTTGCTACTTTAAGTACTGTCCATTTTGATACCAATACTTTTGTACTTTTACTCAAGTAAATTTTGAATTCCGGACTTTTATTACTTGTAACAGAGTACTACTTCTACATTGCAGTATTGATACTTTTACTTAAGTAAAACATTTGAGTACTTTTCCCACCAACTGCCTGTCACACTTCCTACTGTATAGCCTCAATTTACAAGTCGGATGCTAGCCCCTCGGTTTAACCATAGAGTTAAACGTTTCAACCATAATAACCAGATTTAACCATAGAGTTAAACGTTTCAACCATAATAACCAGGTTTAACCATAGAGTTAAACGTTTTTAACCATAATAACCAGGTTTAACCATAGAGTTAAACGTTTTTAACCATAATAACCAGGTTTAACCATAGAGTTAAACGTTTTTAACCATAATAACCAGGTTTAACCATAGAGTTAAACGTTTTTAACCATAATAACCAGGTTTAACCGTAGAGTTAAACGTTTTTAACCATAATAACCAGGTTTAACCGTAGAGTTAAACGTTTTTAACCATAATAACCAGGTTTAACCATAGTTAAACGTTTCAACCATAATAACCCGTTAAGACCTGAAGCCGATTCTACAAATGTCTTCTAATTCCTAACAGTATTCTGAAGAAAAAAAAAAACGTATGTTTCTATATCAGTGGTTCTCAAACTTTTTTTATGTCAAGGACCCCCAAAATGATATGTATTTGACCACGGACCCCTATCTAATATATTTTGTTCCAGGGACCCCCCAGAAGCAAAGATTTGAGTAAAGAATGTTTGCTTGAAAACAATATATATTCAAAGATTTGCACACATTTTCACGATTTTTCAAAAAATAGCAGATCTACAAGCTCATAGCGCGGCACTCGGTGCCGCGCTATGAGCTTGTATATCTGCTATTTTTGAATAGCCAACGTGTAAAATAATGCTTTTTTTAGCTCAAATCAAAACGTGACACAGATGCGTTCCCGGTCTTAATGGTCTTAATGGTGGTGTGTTCCTCCCTGTAGGTCCTGGCTACGTCAGGAGTGATGACGCCCACGTCCTTCGCGCTGTCGTTCGGCGGTAACCCTCTGCACTGTAACTGTGAGCTGCTGTGGCTGCGGCGGCTGAGCCGCGAGGACGACCTGGAGACGTGCGCCTCCCCTCAGCCGCTGTCCGGGCGATACTTCTGGTCCATCCCCGAGGAGGAGTTCCTGTGCGAGCCCCCCCTCATCACCAGATACTCCCACGAGATGAGGGTCCTGGAGGGACAGAGAGTCGCCCTGAAGTGAGTGTTCTCTTTGTTCCAGAGGTTGTCAAACTTTTTTTTAATTTCAAGGACCCCCTTTATTCTTTATTAGGATCCCACTTAGCTTCTACAAAGTGGTCGCTAGTCCATTGGTTCTCAAAGTGGGGTCCGGGGACCCCCATGGGTACTTGAGGGGGTTCCAGGTGGTCCCCAGCTAAATTATGGATAGTTAGGAACCAAATGGACCCTTATGGGTCTGTAACTCTGAGAGTGTAGAAATGGACCCTTATGGGTGTGTAACTCTGAGAGTGTACAAATGGAACCAAATGGACCCGTTAGGGTCCATTTGGTTCCATTTGTACACTTGATTTTGACAGCAAAGTTTGATTTAGTTTTAGTCATAGTCTTTTGAATAACATTTTATTTAGTTTTAATTACATTTTAGTCTAAACTGAAATGTCTTAGTCTAGTTTTAGTCAACTAAATCTACAGTTGATTTTGTCGTCAAAAAATGTATTTTTGCGGTGCCTTGATGGCGTCTCGTATAATGCCTGATTTTACACTTAGTTGCATGCTGAAAATAGCCGATCTACAAGCTCACAACGTATCGCAGCGAGTTGTGAGTTGTGTATTTTCAGAGCGCAACACCCGAGCGCAACCAAACATAAAATGACTTGTCTTTTAGTTCTACTGGATCTCTTCTCCACTAGATCCCTTACTTACATTTTAGTTTGACAAAAGTGTCAGTATATTTAGTCTTAGTTTCAGTCATCATAGCTTAGTTTTTTATTTAGTTTGTATTTAGTTTTCGTCAGTGAATATGGAACCAAAAGGACCGTAGCGGGTCCTTTTGGTTCCATTTGTACACTCTCAGAGTTACAGACGCGTAAGGGTCCATTTGGTTCCTAACTATCAATCATTTATTTTCTTGATGGACCCCCTCTCCTTTCCTCTCCTCTCCTCTCCCCTTGGTTTGTTCTGTATGTTCTATGTATTAGTGTAGTGTTGTATTCTGGCCCAGAGGACCAGAGCACTGTGAGGAAATGAGTCACATTGACAAAGCAAAGCCTTCCTGCCATGTTTTATAATTGACCCTCATGAACAATCTTATTCTTAGAATCTAGAAATATGAACGGGAGAGGCTGACCTCAACACAAATGTCTACAAATGTCTCCTTTAAATCCTAACATGCTTTTGAAAAAACTTACGTTGTAATATCAGTGGTTCTCAAATGTTTTCATGTCAAGGACCCCCCAAAATGCTATGTATTTGAACACGGACCCCCATCTCAAAATGTGTTGTTCCAGGGACCCCCCCAGAAGATTTTTTTGTTCAGAGATTTGCACACATTTAAAAACAAAAAAATAGTAGATCTACAAGCTCATAGCGCGGCACTCGGTGCCGCGCTATGAGCTTGTAGATCTGCTCTTTTTTGAATAGCCAAATAAATCTTAAAATGACACAGATGTGTTTCTATTAAACATTAAAAAAATTAAACACACACACTAAACGACAGCTAAACGGCAGTCTTCACAGTACAAACATGCCTGATCCAGCATTTACAGAGAAACACAGTACTGTACGTTAATTACACTGTCAAAGCTTTAATCAGCGTTAGACTGATCAATATTATGACTGAAGAAATGTCTGTTCTTTTGTTCCTAAATGCTGGATTAAATGGTTTTGTGACTGCAGGCCTGGAGACAATTACTGTATCTGTCATCTTTTCAGTGTTAATGGGCACAAGCAGTGCTTTGAGATTTGATTCTTCTTACAGCTAGTCTGTCACACAGACAGAATGTCGTCTCTGTCGAGTGGAAACCTCATAATTTGTCCAAAGCTTTTCAGCATTCAAATAAAGAAATATCTAAAGTAGCAGATCTACAAGCTCGAAACGTGACGCTTCGTGCCACGTTTCGAGCTTGTAGATCTGCTACTTGTGTGGGACGCTGTAGCAGTGGTGGAAGAAGTACTCAGATATTTTGCTTAAAGAAGTAGTTCACCCAAAAAATGATTATTTTCTATCATTTACACACTCTATGAGTCATTATAAGTAATTATTTGGGTGAACTACTCCTTTAAGTAACGAGTAGCAATACCACAATATAACAATACTCTGACAAGTAAAAGGCCTGTGTTTAAAATGTTACTTGAAAAGTACACAAGTATTGGTATCAATATTATGCTTAAAGTACCAGAAGTAAAAGTGCTAAAACAACTTTGAAAATAGCAGATCTACAAGCTCACAACGTGTCGCATCGCGACGCGTTGTGAGCTTGTAGATCTGCTATTTTCCAATAGCCTGTGTATAAAATATGGCTTAAGTGGTTAATGTGTGTTTTATAATATAGTCATTTATATCTACAAAGTAACTAAAGTTTTCAAATAAATTGTAGTGGAGTAAAAGTATAATATCTTCCTCTGAGGTGTAGTGGAGTAGAAGTAAAAGTACATCACATTGGAAGTACTCCAGTAAGGTAAAAAAAAAAAAAAAAACTCAAAATTGTACTTAAAACAGTACTTGAGAACATGTACTTAGTTACTTTACACAACTGCACTGTAGTATGATCGAGTAGGGCGTTGATTTATTAGAATGAGGAGATAAGAGGTTTCTGCTCGAAAGTGTCGGGTCGGCCCTCAACCACTCAGCCGGGCCCCCCAGACAGACATTAGATAAGACATCTATCTAACGATAGCGTACGGCCGCTGTGACACTGTAAGGTTGAATTGTGTCAGAGTCAGAGTCAGTCAGAGTGAAAGTGATGCGGTGGATGTTCTTCTGACAGCATGACTGACACACAGCTCAGCTCTGTCTCCACACTGAACCACTTACTTAACACTAAGGGCCCTGTATCTTCCGGTGCCTTACCCGTTGGCACTACCCGCTACCTGTGAATTACACGTAAGGGAGCTGACACAGTCCCTAAACGGTATCTTACGGCCGCTATACC
Organism: Gymnoscopelus microlampas; assembly: GCF_963454915.1. Classification (NCBI taxonomy): domain Eukaryota; kingdom Metazoa; phylum Chordata; class Actinopteri; order Myctophiformes; family Myctophidae; genus Gymnoscopelus; species Gymnoscopelus microlampas. The sequence goes on along the minus strand of NC_139957.1, from coordinate 43,974,881 downwards.
CGCTTATTCATTATGCCGACTCTGTTATTTGCGCATGGAGGTGTGCCCGTGGGCGTGTTGTTGCGCTTTCCCTAAAATTGCCCACACACGTTATGGAAAGAGCATTGAGGATTATAAAACCACCCGATTAGGAAGCGTCCACTGGCCTAGCGGTCCAGGCGCATACCACATGTCTGGTAATCCAGTCTTACAGCGTGTCGCGGGTTCGACTCCCGTTCCCCGCGGCCTTTGCTGTGTGTCACCGCTCCATCTTTCACCTCTTCCATTTCCTGTCAGTCTACTTTCCTCTCAAAATAAAGGCAGAAAAGCCCCAAAAATATCTTTAAAACATATATTAAATATAGAAAAACCACCCGATTAGCCAAATGTGTTTGGTAGAGCGTGCCTGCAATGTCGAGAGACCGGCCGGCCGGGCGCACAACGGCATTCAGCAACATTCAGAGTTCTCCCTCTCTCCTAATTCTCAACGAATTTGATTCAAATTGTTCTATAATCATAGATACGTGAGAGTGTCAAGTCCTTGTGTTAATTGTGTGTGTGTGTGTGTGTGTGTGTGTGTGTGTGTGTGTGTGTGTGTGTGTGTGTGTGTGTGTGTGTGTGTGTGTGTGTGCGTGTGCATGTGCATGTGCATGTTATTTGCTTCATTGGGGCGTGTTTTTTGTTGACCCGGTTGCTTTTTCTCTCGCCAAGTCTATAGCCTCACTGGTTACAGCCAATCAATTCTCTCCTGTCCCCCATCCCCTCCTTCCACAACAGGTGCAAGGCGAGAGGCGACCCCGAGCCGGCCATCCACTGGATCTCCCCGGAGGGCAAGCTGGTGTCCAACTCGTCCCGGACGCTGGTGTACGGCAACGGGACGCTGGACATCCTCATCAGCACGGTGAAGGACACGGGCTCCTTCACCTGCATCTCCTCCAACCCTGCAGGGGAAGCCCACCAGACCGTGGACCTCCTCATCATCAAGCTGCCTCACATCTCCAACAACACCAACAGCATCCAGGTCACACACATTCCTATTGCTATGGGATCCTTCTAAATGTACTCTGAAAAACAAACCTCCTTTAGTTAGTCTTTATTAGTTTTAGTGTTATTATTTTTTTTTTTAACCAATTAACCCATTAAGACCTGGAACTGTGTCATTTTTAGATTTGAGCTAAGACAGCATTATTTTACACTTTGGGCTATTCAAAAATAGCAGATCTACAAGCTCATAGCGCGGCACTCGGTGCCGCGCTATGAGCTTGTAGATCTGCTATTTTTGAAAAATCGTGAAAATGTGTGCAAATCTTTGAAATATATATATTTTTAAAGCGAACATTTTTAACTCAAATCTTTGCTTCTGGGGGGTCCCTGGAACAACATATTTTGAGATGGGGGTCCGTGGCCAAATACATATCATCATCACAGATTTGCAAATATTTTCATGATTTAAAAAAAAATAATGCTTGTAGATCTGCTATTTTTGAATAGCCAAGGTATAAGTTAATGGTTAAAGTGGTCTTAATAGACCACCGAAGTCTGACGTAATTTACACATCCTAGGTTTGTCTACCTGGTTCGCGGTTTTCCACCCCCATTCTGAATCCCCATAGACGTGTTTAATAAGAACTGTGTTCCAAAAATAAAGAAGTGATCCCGGCGGTTTGACTCTTATGGATATGAAGCATCAACTGACGGTGAGAAAACGATAATGTTACTTCTGCCAAATTAGTTACATTTTCGCCAGAAACAGACTGTATCAAATATAAGTGACTGACTATCATAAACGATACAGAACCTCCTCCCTGACAATTATGCCGAGACAGTTTGTTTATTTTTGGACCACAATTCTTATATGAGACGATTCTAAAGATGACCCAATGTTATTCTCCATAGAGACATTACTTTACGAACCAGGGGATGAACGAGTGACGTCAGGACTTCTGTGGTCTATGGTTTAATGTTGCTGTTGGGTGGAAACCTCATATATCAAACTTTTACTTTTCAGGATTCAAATTAAAAAATAGCAAACATAGCAGATCTACAAGCTCAAAACTAGGCGCAAAGCGATGCGTTTCGAGCTTGTAGATCTGTAGATTTCACGCTTGATGCTTTGATGCTTTGTTGTGACATTTGGTGTGACATTAATTTCCGAAAAAATACCAAAAGTTAGAATACAGATAAAAGGTTTCTGCCCGACAACAGCGATGTACTAATAATCGCTATGATTACTACTAATAATAATAATAATAATAATACTAATTTCCGTCCCACAGGAGCCAGACCCGGGCTCGTCGGACATCTCCACCTCCACGCGCGGGGGCGGGGCTAACGGCAGCAACGTGACGGGCGACGTGAAGGGCGGGGCCGAGAAGCGCGTGGTCATCGCCGAGGCCACCTCCTCCACGGCGCTCATCAAGTTCAACTTCCAGAGGAACATCCCGGGGATACGCATGTTCCAGATCCAGTACAACGGCAGCCAGGACGACTCTCTGGTCTACAGGTAGGAACAGAAAACCACTTAACTGGGAAGGAACCCATCGTAAACAAAAAAGAAGGAAGAAAAAACAACGCCCCTCTGCTGTTTTTTTTCCTTTGAATTTGACTCTGGGGGGAACCTCCTAATGGAATGTTGATAACAGTACGTTGGCCCGTTTGGTCCTTTCTCTTCCTGTGGTGCGCCTATGTTTTCATTCCCACTAACAACATTTCTCCCAAGGAACATGGATGGCTTTGGTTATAAGCCCATCTGTTTCTATAATGGAAGAACAAGTTATAATGTTACTAACTTTACGTGGTGTTGTCGGCTCCGAGGACGCTATTGTTGAATGAGTTTGGGTTTGTTTCCAGTGGGAACACATTAGAAAACAGTGTTTCTCAAATGTAGCATCAGTTTGAGAACCAGTTTAACTCTATTTCATGCAATCAGCTATTCAAAAATACCTGATGTACAAGCTGTGTCACAATGCGACGAGTTGTGAGCTCATAGATATGTGTTTTTTTAGATGGGGTTCTGTGGCCAAATAGTACATATCGGTTTGGGCTGGGGCTCCTTGACATGAAAATGTTTGAGACCACTGATTTAAAACTGTCAGACAAGAACAGTCGAACTTAAAAGCACAATGTCACACATCGGTAGAGGTTTGGGTCGTGTCGTTTACCTCGCCGTGATGTAAAAACGACAAATATTGGCTCGATTTCTTGCTCCGTTGCTCGGCTGATTAAACACCGATGTTCCAAAACATTGACTCATACATCTGCTTCCAATCTGCTTTGTTTGTGTTCGTTCATGTGCTAAAACAAATGAGTGACTTTGAGACCTGAAGTTGTCCCTGTGCAATGTAAGTCAATGAGGACCGAGAGGAGAGAGAGTGGTTTTTAGGAATATCAATATCAATTTCTAATCGTCTGAGCAGCGTAGCGAGACATCTGGCCAATATCTGGAGTTCAGCATCACGGGGCGAGGTAAACTACTCAGCCGAGAAAACCTCTTCCAAAGTATCCTTATACACTTTAATCCATTAAGGCCTGCAGGAAAGCATCTCTGTCATTTTAAGATTTCTTTGGCTATTCAGAAAATAGCAGATATGAGTTACAAATATTTGCTTATAAATATTTACACATTGTTACGATGTTTAAAAAAGATAGCAGATCTACAAGCTCATAGCGCGGGCACCGAGTGCTGCGCTATGAGCTTGTAGATGTGCTATTTTTTTTTAAACTCATGTAAACTCATGTAACTCATATCTTTGCTTCTGGAGATTCTACAAATGTCTTCTAAATCCTAACAGTTTCCAATCACTACGCGGCGCGGGTGGATCGAGTCAGGATTTCAGAGGCAATTATGCGGGCTGCGGGTGAGCGGGTCAGCCACTCTCACACGAAAAAATAAATAAATCACATGCTCTTGTTTTGTCTTTATTCCTAATAAGAATAATAACAACAAAACAGTTTGAATACACTTGGGGTGTATACTTGAAGATTATTTTCCTTCATGATTTTACCGATTCTTTTTTTTTTTTATCGCGGGGCGGGTTGAGCCATAGATTTATAAATGGGTTCGCGGGGCGGGTTGAGGCGGGTTGGGTTCCGTGGCGGGGCGGGGCGGGTCTTGAAAAAACCCGACCCGCACATCACTACAGGGCAGGATGCCTTGTTGTTGATATACATTAAGTGTGTCAACATCAGTCTCTCCACTTCAAACAGACTGTGAAAGGCCTGGTTAGCGTTGACATCGTCATGCCAACAGCCATGTAAACAAGGTCCGGTTAGATTTTCAACCAAGAAAAAAAAAAACGCCTTTCTACAGTCCTCTACAGCAGTGCTTCTCAAACTATTACGTGTCAAGGACCCCCAAATGCACACTTATTAGCCTGCGTACCCCCATTTGAAAATATATGCCAAGGACCCCCATTAAGAGAAGATTTGTACGGCTCTAGCGGTAATTCTCAGCCATTTTATTCCCCAGTTTGACATGCATTAGGCTACGGATCCCCATTTAATGGCATCTCTATCTCTGGGACCCCAATTTATATTGTAAAATCAGTGTTAATTTAACTCTGAGAGTGTACAAATGGAACCAAATTTTGGTTCCTAACTATCTATCATTTAGCTGGGGACCCCCTGGAACTCCCTCAAGGACCCTTGAGGGTCCCCGGACCCCACTTTGAGAACCAAGGCTCTACAGAACCCTAAATGCGAGGCTATGGCGATTCAGGGAGCTGGAGCCAGGCTGGCACATTTATAGATAGATTTACGAGAGTTATTTTAAAACCGTCAGACAAGAAAATGTCCTTGCTTCTCAAGTTGAACTCAGTCAGCAGTTCATCCATTCATCACAACACAATACACAGGAAGCCTTGTTGACGTCTTCTATGAGCCGTGTAGGCTGTGTTAACATCTTGTCTGTTGGCGTTTGGAATATAATATTACAGTCAACAGTGTTGACATTGGCATGCTTCATCCTTGTGGGCATACGTAGTAAACAGAGACTGGTGGTATAGTGGTTAAAAATGCTGTAGTGTTGCGCACATCCTTCCCAGTGCTGATGCCAGGTTCAAGTACATTTACTGTAGAGAATAAGGGGGACCGCACACAGCCATTTGCTCCATCAGTGCACTTATTTATTAATTAAAACATGCACATGGATCCACGACACAACGTTTCGGCCATCATTTGGCCATCATCAGGTAGTGGTGCCAGGCCTTTTAGCTGTACCCTGCTGGGTGCTTGACTGGGGAAGGAAACACTTGTCAAATAGGGGCCTCAATCTCTCCCTTTCTCCCTTCTCTCTCTCTCTCTCTCTCTCTCTCTCTCTCTCTCTCTCTCTCTCTCTCTCTCTCTCTCTCTCTCTCTCTCTCTCTCTCTCTCTCTCTCTCTCTCTCTCTCTGTCAGTCCAGTGTAATTTCACCATCTGCAAATTGAGTGTTGATCGATCATGGAGTTTTTGGGGTTGTGGCTCTTGCAAATTGCCTAAATGTGTTCATCTACCCCACGATCAGGGCATGTTTGTGTCCCACTGCTGTAGAGTAACATGCTGAATGTTGTTCCACATCTGGCTAGAAATGAATGAAAATGAAAGAGTGCCCTTTTAGAAATGTCATCCCCCGCCTTTTTAACATTCTCTGCACGTCCCTGCTTGACTGTGCAACTTGGACAGCCTTTCCAAGACACAGGTTTAGCGTGGTTTTGAACAGTCTGTATTTATCAGAGATGTCTGGGAACAGTGGGAGAGACACAGTGAATGACACATCGCAGTGGTGGAAAAAAAGTACTCAAATGTTTTACTTAAGTAAAATTATCAATACTGCAATATAGCAATACTATGTTACAAGTTAAAAGTCAAGGAATTCACAAAAAGTAAAAAAAAGTATTGGCATAAAAATGTACTTAAAGTAACAAAAGTAGTATGCAGAATGTCCCATTTCACATGTTATATAGAATGTACAAAAATCCTTTGAAAATAGCAGATCTACAAGCTCAATCTACGAGCTTGTAGATCAGCTATTTTTTTTTTTTTAATTATAATTTTTATCCCACGATTTTTGTAACCCTTATTTTTTTCACCCGGTGCCAATTTTTTCTAAGTGATCCTGGGCACTACACTCCCCTCACCAGCCAGGGCCAAGCTCATGCCTCCTTCAATGCATGAGAGCCAACTGACTTGTCACCTGACAGGGGGGAGTTTCCCCGGTAGGACGTAACGCGTGGAAGGAACACGTTATTCCAACCAGTTCCCTTCCCCTCCATCAGGCGCCCCGGCTGTCATGAGGGAGGAGTTTAGTGACCAGGATTACTACATGTTTTTGTGAGGGTATCAACTACCCTGAGAGACACGGGGAGAACATGCAAACTCCGCACAGAGTAGGCCCTTTCGCCAACCCCACCACCAGATCAGCTATTTTCAAAAGGTTTAAGGGCTGAAGTTGTGCGTATGTTTTTTAAGCTAAATCTACAAACTAACTCGTAACTAAAGTGGTCAAATAATAGCAATGGAGTAAAATTCCAATATTTGCCTCTGAGATGTAGTGGAGTTGAAGTAAAAGTATTGGAAATTGGAAATGCTCAAGTAAAGTACATGCAGATACCTCAAAATTGTACTTAAGTACAGTACTTGAGTACATGTACTTAGATACTTTCAAGCATCAAAGCCAAAGTCAAAGCCGCGGCGCAGCTCGTTGAGTCCGTTGAGCCCGTATCATGGTCGCCCTTGGCACTCCGTCAGCGCTCCGCTCCGCCGGCCTACCTTGACGTTTTGACGTTATCTTCAGGATTACACAGATCACATATCTTCCTCCACGGAGCCTGATTGTTATTTGAACTCAATATTTACGGATAGGGGGCGGGGCGGCGGGGGGAGAATTAGCAAACACGCAGATGCGTGCGAGGGGGGGATCTGTCGGTATTATCTGGCTTTCACATCATTACTAATCTGTGTGCATAATGCCTGATCGCCGTCATACCGCGCACGTTTCCCCTTATACCTATACACACACACATATATGGATTATCGTTCTGCTGTTAAAATAAATATTAAATTGTTCAAACATGGATTACAGATGGGGGGGGGGGGGGGGGGGGGGTGAGTGGCCTTATCCCTCCTTTCATATCATTTCCTAATCTCTTGCACATGATTTATCGGGACTTTAAATCCCATTCAGAACACTGAGGCATGTTCTGAATGGGGAATAAACACTAAGTTTCTGCCTTCGAAAAAAGAAAGGAGGATGTAGTCATTGGTGGATAGAGTAATGTTTTTTTTTATTTACTTATGTAAAAATATCAATACTGCAATGTAGATACAGTCCATTACTAGTAGAAGTCCAGTAATCAAGATTTACTTGAGTAAAAAAAGTACAAGAGTAATGGCATCACAATATACTTAAAGTACCAACATTAAAAGTAGTCATTATGCAGAATGTCCCATACAGTATCAAGGTATCATATGTATAAAAGGATTTAAAATATTTTGAAAATAGCAGATCTACAGGCTCACAACGCGTCACAACGCGTCGCATCGTTGTGAGCTTCTAGATCTGCTATTTTCAAATAGGCCAAATAATAACTTTAGCTATTTTCAAATAGCCAAAGTTCAAATAGGACTGAAGATGTTAATGTATGTGTTGCAGGTCCCAGGTGGCCAGGACAAACATTCAGATAATAAAATCCTGTTTAACAGTAGAAAGACACACACAGAATGGTTTAGTTGTTTGCAGACTGGTTGCTCTCATTGGAATTTATTCACATAAATCACAGATATCACATTCACTTCGTTTCCCATTTCTTTTGTTCCTTTGTATTAACATTTCAATGTCTTTTGCTTTATCTTCAACTCAGTTTTCACCAAAATACATCAAATAAACAATAACTGTATCACTGGAGTTAATTACCCTTAAAATACTGCATGTTTTTCCATATTCTTTTCCATATATCTTCATCATTACTTCAAAACATACAATACAGTACTCAGGAATATTCACCTTTAACTTTGCACTTTTAGCAATTTTCATTGAAGCAATTATTATTTTCTTCTTGTTAGTAATGCAGCTTTCAGTTAAGTACTTGAATTATCATTGACCATCCTGAGAGTTCAACTAATGTAACCATGTCCAAACACCATAATTTCTTACATAACACACATCATATTCCAAAATACATTCTTAATACATACAAAACAAAAACGGGAGTTCTTAATGGGAGTGTGAATTAGGATCAGAAGGTCCTCTGTAAACATTGCGCACTCACGTCGCCATTTTGCATTGCTTGCTCCAGCCAAACTATTGCGTTCTGCACTGGATTCATTCACAAACTAACCACATCGTGTAAACACTTTAAAGTTAGGCTCCACCATCAGAACGTGTACTTAAATGTTATAATGATCACATTGATGTCATTTAGTGAGTTAATGCACCACAACTAACCTGTTTAACAGTAGAAAGACACACACAGAATGGTTTAGTTGTTTGCAGACTGGTTGCTCTCATTGGAATGACGTGAGCTTCCCGTCTGCAGGTAATAGTATCCCATGAGGGAGAAAACACTCTGATACTGCCCCCTACTGACCAAGCTCAATACTCTTACTGATAAATTTACACTGACAGCTCCAAAAACGATTTCAAGGCACAAAATAAAATAAATAAATCAACACAAAAATGTGACACATTATGGGTGGGTCACACGCTCCCCGACAAAGAAAATGACTCCCGGCATTCAAAACACAAAATACTCTTTTCAATACACTTTTTTTCAAATCAAAACTTGTATGTACATGGCTGTGTATATGTTAGTATGCAAAGGAAGGGACAGTGTATGGCATCATGACAGTGTATGGCAGTGGTGGGTATAGTGTGGGATAGGGCGGGTAATGTGGTGTTGTTCCCCATGCTGGCAATGTTTGTGGTCCACAAAGTCCAATACTGTTAACTGACCCCATTGGCTGGTAGGATGGCTGACCAAGAGACTCATATGTCAGCGTCCTGGGTGGTCTCCTGTCTCGCACTGGTCTTCTGACTGAATCACACTGAGGGGATGTAGGACTGTCATGGTTAGTGTCATACCTGGCTTGGTCATGTTCATGTTCTGCATTCTGTTCATCATAATCTGTCTGTTCATATCCATGTTCATTGAATTGTTCTTGCTCCATCAGTTCATGTTCCTCTGCTGTGAAGCTGGGATGCTGTCTCTGCTCTCCTGCTTGTGTGGTCAGCCATGCTTGTTCATGTAAGGATGGAGAGGTCACAGGGTTTCTTTGAGGCACATGGGTGGTTGTTACATTTGGCCTGTGTGACTCTGCTGGCCTTGATACTCTGAGCCAGTACTGTGCTCTAGGGACATCTTCATCAGAGTCAGATGAAGCACTGCTTTGGAAAGGCTCTCTCTCTGTATGCCTTTCAACCTGACTCCTGTTCCTTTGTCTCTCTTTAGTTGGTGCTTGGCTCTTTGACTGTTCCACCACACTCACAGGCAAGTCATTCACAAGGTGGAGAAGATTCCTGTGCAGAGTACGGACTTTGCTGCTACCTGTCTCTGGAGACACTTTGTAAACAGGGCTGTCATTTATTTGTTCCTTAACAATGTTTACTGTTTGTTCCCAGTAGGACCTGAGCTTTCCTGGGCCTCCTCTCTCACTCATGTTGCGAACTAAAACTCTGTCACCAGGCTGTAAAACAACTCCCTTCACATGACGGTCATAGCGCTTCTTGCCTCGTGCACTGGACTGCTGACTGTTCTCAGATGCAATGCGGTAGGCCTCTTTCATTCTCATAGCCCATTTGTCCGCGTATCCTTGGGGTGTTTCACCCTCCTCTTCAGAGGACAGACCAAAGAGCAGATCTACGGGGAGGCGGGGGTGGCGCCCAAACATGAGGTAGTGGGGTGAGAAACCTGTGGCCTCATGTCTAGTGCAGTTATATGCGTGCACCACCTGTGGTAAATGATCCTTCCAGTTACTCTTTTTCTCCTCTTGCAGTGTTCTCAACATCTGAAGTAACGTCCGATTGAATCTCTCGGCAGGGTTTCCCTGTGGGTGGTACGGAGTTGTCCTGGAGTGACCCACCCCAGAGAGCTGCTGCAGGGTCTTAAACAGGGAATTCTCAAATTCGCGACCTTGGTCGTGGTGCAATTTGGATAAAAATCCAAACCGAGGAATAAAGTCATTGAATATTTTCTCTGCAGCTGTTCTGCCTGACTTATTTCGTGTTGGATACGCTTGGGCAAATCTGGTGAAGTGGTCTATGACTACTAAGATATATTCGTATCCACCCTTGCTCTGCTCCAAGTGCATGTAATCGATAGACACAAGCTCAAGAGGTGCACTGGTCGTGATGCTGCCCATCGGTGCTCTATCATGGACCACAGGTTTCTTTTGCTTGATACAGGGGCACTGTTTTGTGACATAGGCCTCAATGTCCTTTTTCATGAAGGGCCAATAGAAACGATCTCTTGCCAGCCCAATGACTCTCTCTGATCCTAGATGAGCCATGTCATCATGGAGATGCTTCAATACGAGGGGCCGATATTCAGAAGGTAGAACGAGCTGCTGTCGCCCTCCGGCGCTCCTGTACAGCAGGTCACACTCCATATACAGTTTACCCCACTCATGCATGAGTCTTTTCACAGGGCCACCTGCTTTCTTCCTGTCCTCATTTGTCAGTGCGGTCTTTGACTGTTTCAGCTTGATTATCTCACTGATGGCTGCATCCTGCCTCTGAGCTCTGATCAGTTCACTTTGGCTGATGGTCGGTACTGGGGACTTAACTTGTGACTCTGAACTTTGGGCCAGGTTAAGAAAAGCAACATAGGCGATGTCACGCCTTTTTGCAGCCTCACTTCCCTCCCAAGTAGCACGTATTGCATCTCTGTTGAGCTCTTCAGTACACTCCTCAACGTAACTGTTTATGTCCAGTGGGAGACGGGATAGTGTGTCAGCATCCACATTGACTTTTCCTGGCCTGTACTTTAGGTTGAATCTGAAGTCAGCAAGCTCTCCGACCCATCTGTAGCCTGTGGCGTTCAGCTTTGCAGTACTCATCACGTATGTCAGTGGATTATTGTCTGTATACACTGTAAAGGATGGGGCATAAAACAGATAATCCCTGAATTTTTCACATACCGCCCACTTTAAGGCTAAAAACTCCAGCTTTCCAGAGTGAAGGTTATAGTTCTTTTCAGCGGGGGTCAATGTCCTGGAGCCATATGCGATGACTTTCAGCTTTCCACTCTGACGCTGGTACAAGACTGCACCGAGTCCCTGCTGACAGGCGTCTGTGTGAAGGGTAAAGGGCAGTTCAAAGTCAGGGTATGCAAGTACAGGTGGGTGTGACAGGGTGTCAATGAGCTGCTCGAGGATAGTCTGGTGACAATCAGTCCACTGTATGGGGGTCTTTGAGGGCATCTGTGCTCCTTTTCCTTTCTTTATCTTCCCCTGTTGTGCGTCAGGATTTCCTTTCACTTGTAGCAGCCCATACATTGGCTTAGCAATACGGGAGAAATCTTGAATATACATCCTGTAATAACTCAAAAAACCTAACAGTTTACGGACATCCCCCACGGTAGTGGGTCTCTTCTCCCTCAGTGACATTACAGCCTCTATGTCTTTTGGGTCTATTCTCACCCCATTAGCTGACACCAACCTCCCCACATACCTGACCTCTGGCTTGAACAGTTCACATTTTGTGGGTCGCAGCTTGACACCATGACGTTGCAGGGCTTTCAGGACTCGACGCACTGCATCGACATGTTCAGCGAAGGACTTGGAGTAACAGAGGATGTCGTCAAGGTAAGGAATACAGCAGTCGTCACGCAAGGTGACAAGCATCTCTTCCATGCTGCGCTGGAAAGCAGCAGGGGCATTGCTGAGACCAAACGGTATTCTCACCCACTCATGTAGACCCCAAGGCGATATGAAGGCTGTCATGTGGCGGGATCCTTCGGCTATGTAGCCCTGATGATAGGCTTTGCCTTGGTCAAGTATGGTGAACCAGCTGTGGCCGCCCAGGGTGTCCAAAAGATCCTGGATGCGAGGCAGTGGGTGGCGGTCTGGTACTGTTTTCTGGTTCAACTGCCTGTAATCAATACACAGTCTTAGAGATCCATCACGTTTTCTGACACAGACAACAGGTGCTGCAAAGGGGGATTTTGACTTGACAATCCAGCCTTTTGCAAGCAGCTCTTGGATGTACTGTTTGACCTCTTGATAGAGTGGTTTGGGAATGGAGGCATATGTCTTTTGGACTGGAATGTCATCTTTCAGACTGATGGTCATATGGAGGCTTGGGATGTCACCAATGTCACCATCATCGCGAGCAAAAGCTCCTGATTCCTCCATCAACATTTGTTTCACCTCCTCTTGTTGCTCATCTGTCAGATGACTGACATCCACTGGTGGGTGCCACAGGTCTGCAGTGGGTGGGACCTGATTAGAACTGGGGAGAGGTGAAGAGTCAACAGCGTTTACATGGATACTCTTAGGGTCTCTGTGGGGACTGTCTGTCTCTATGACTTTGTCAATGGGCTCAATGCGGCCTAGGCCTGTAAAGCTTGGCAAGGTCACATCATGTTGGGAGTGGTTTGACACTGGCACTTTAATGAAACACCTGTCTGTCTGGTGAATCTCCATGAGGCCTGCTCCAATGCTCAATGTCTCCAGCTGTACACTGTCAAGGTTGGGTTCAAACAACACAAATAGCTCTGAGGGGTTAATATTGGCTGGAACCCTGCACTTAATGTGAACTACCTGACCTGAACAAATAGTGACCTCTTTGAAACCCACTTTTACAGCAGCATGTTCCTCTTCTGGGGAGTTCTGAGTCCGAATAAAACTCACTATAGCCCCAGCACTAGCATCATCAATCTCCATGGCACCAGCAAGGAGGTTAGACAGAATGGACATGAGTTTAGGCCGGCCTTCATTGCTCTTAATGAGTTCTTGGATTACATTAAAACCAACTAAGGGTCTGTCTAATTTCAGGGAACTCACTAGGAAGGGTACACGGATGGATAAGTCTGGATCATCATTGCCTTGCAGGTTTACCACCACTTCAACCCATCCGTCGTAGGGCACTTCATCACCTGTGACTGAAGACACATCCAGCTCATTATCCATTAGCTCGGAGAGAGGTCGAATATCTTGGCCGGGCAGGTACTTGCTTTTCCATGTGCGGTCAATTAGGCTCACATTGGCTCCTGTGTCCAGCAGGACTGTGACAGCGTAGCCATTCATACTACATTTTAGCAGGGATTTGCGGCCAATGAGTGGGGCTACTAACTTACATGGCTGTGATGTATTGTGAGATTGTATTATGTTGGCATCACTGACCTTAGCTGGCTTTGGTTTTGGGCCTATTTGGGGTTGGGACATGGGCTCAGGAGCAGTCAAGGGTTGTCCCTCTGTCTTGACCGCACACCGTTTCCCGACGGTTTCTGTTTCTTCAGGCACCCAACTGCACGATGGCCTTCTTCTCCGCATACAAAGCAGTGGTTGCAATTTGGAATGGACTGTGCGACACATTGTGTGCAGCCATAGGGTCTCTGAGTCTTTCTCTCTGATCTGGGCTGGTCAGAGTTACAGTAAGGGGTTGGTGCACAGCGCTGCTCGGGTGCATGAGCCTGTGTAACTAGCTGTTTCAGGGCCTCCATTGCCTGGGTCAATGCTTCAACCTGTGAACTCAGTTTCAGTATCGTGTCATCTTTACTGACTGTGCTAACTTTAACCTCACTCTTAACTTTCTCCTCAGGTTCAGCCTGGGTGCTATGGGCCTGGGTTACTTTACGGGCAGAGCTGCGGCCAAATCTGCGCTTTCTCTCACTTTCCTCTGTCGTGGTCTTTATCACCTGTCGCAGCAAAGCTTCATCAGATACTGTTGGGTCAGCAAGGAGAGGCTTGATCTCACGCCTGACATCTTCATACTTCTCTCCTATTCCCTGACATACTGTGTTCAAGAATATGCACTGTATTGTGGAGGCATCATACTTAACAACTGAGCTTGTCTGTTTAGTAGTGAACATAATTTTTTGTTTGAGGCCAATCATTCTATACAAGAATTGCTGTGGTGTCTCATTTTCATGTTGCTTGGCACACATCAAGTCCTGAAAGAGCTCTGTGCATCCTTTTTCACCTAGGTGTGACTGGAGGAAGCTTTTGAGTTCTGTGACAGTCAGGTCGTCTTTGTTTGTCAACATATCTCTGAAGTTGCCAGGTTTGATTGCACGGAGCACCCCTCTAATGACCTCACCCTCAGTGTGTTTCTCTCTGAGACCTTCATCTATTTGTTTGCATAAGCTGTTGTAGCTGAGTTCAGATGTAGTGTCACTTATTTGGCCCCCATGTATCCTGAACTCTTTTCGCTGGAGATAAGCAAGATCTTGTAGGGAGACCAATCTCTCTGGGGTTTGGCGTGGTGTGGGGTCGATATCACTGTGGTGACGCGGCCCGTTGCCACCTTGTGCTGAGGTTCTTTGAGTCATTAGGGGGTCATTTGCATCATGGTTGTTCAGGTGTGGGTCAGTTGTGGTTGCCAGGCCAGATGATGTGGGGGGAGTCGCTGTAAACTCCTGTAGTTTCCTGCCTATGTCTTCATACATGGCTTGTAGGTGCTCTACATTTGGCGTGGTTGTGTGGGTGTGTGTACTGGGGTTAATGTGTGGTTGTGTAGTGTCACCCGAGTGTGTGGGTGGTGCATTTGGACCAGGTGGATGTGTGACATCAGCTGAAATGACAACAGGAAATTCAAAACAATCACGCTTTTTGATAACCTTCAATATTACACCATTCAATATCATCAACCGACCCATACCCTCATCATTAGAATTAAGCAGATCCTCAGATTGTATAAAGGAAAGGATATGGTCGATGCAGCTTTCGTCATCAGTTGAGCTGAGCTTGTCTGTTCCTGGATGATCAGTTCCGATGGACATCGCAACCTCATGCGCTTCGGTGCCTGAGAGATTGTACAGTTTCTTCTTCATGCTCCATAAGGTTTCTTTGCGTACTTGAGACATGGCCATAGCTGCAGTGATGACACCTTGCTTCTGTCGTCACGCTGCAGCCACTTCACTTCGCCTCTGTAGTCGCACTGAGTCTCTGTAGTCGCACTGCAGTCTCTGTAGTTGCACTGCAGTCTCTGTAGTCGCACTGCAGTCTCTGTAGTTGCACTGCAGTCTCTGTAGTCGCACTGCAGTCTCTGTAGTCGCACTGCAGTCTCTGTAGTCACACTGCAGTCTCTTCGGCTCTGTAGTCGCACGTCACCTCTGTACTGTAGTCGCACTGCAGTCACGCCACCTCTGCACTGTAGTTGTACTACAGTCGCGCCACCTCTTCTCTGTAGCCGCACTGTAGACACACCACCTCTGCTCTGTAGCCGCACTGCAGACACGCCACCTCACTTTAGTAACGTGCAGTCACTCTGGCCTTCAGGTTCATATATCACTGGATCAGCAACCGTCAAACCATCAATGGCGTTGCCAATCCCGGCACGAGCCCCCAAATATCTGTTGCAGGTCCCAGGTGGCCAGGACAAACATTCAGATAATAAAATCCTGTTTAACAGTAGAAAGACACACACAGAATGGTTTAGTTGTTTGCAGACTGGTTGCTCTCATTGGAATTTATTCACATAAATCACAGATATCACATTCACTTCGTTTCCCATTTCTTTTGTTCCTTTGTATTAACATTTCAATGTCTTTTGCTTTATCTTCAACTCAGTTTTCACCAAAATACATCAAATAAACAATAACTGTATCACTGGAGTTAATTACCCTTAAAATACTGCATGTTTTTCCATATTCTTTTCCATATATCTTCATCATTACTTCAAAACATACAATACAGTACTCAGGAATATTCACCTTTAACTTTGCACTTTTAGCAATTTTCATTGAAGCAATTATTATTTTCTTCTTGTTAGTAATGCAGCTTTCAGTTAAGTACTTGAATTATCATTGACCATCCTGAGAGTTCAACTAATGTAACCATGTCCAAACACCATAATTTCTTACATAACACACATCATATTCCAAAATACATTCTTAATACATACAAAACAAAAACGGGAGTTCTTAATGGGAGTCTGAATTAGGATCAGAAGGTCCTCTGTAAACATTGCGCACTCACGTCGCCATTTTGCATTGCTTGCTCCAGCCAAACTATTGCGTTCTGCACTGGATTCATTCACAAACTAACCACATCGTGTAAACACTTTAAAGTTAGGCTCCACCATCAGAACGTGTACTTAAATGTTATAATGATCACATTGATGTCATTTAGTGAGTTAATGCACCACAACTAACCTGTTTAACAGTAGAAAGACACACACAGAATGGTTTAGTTGTTTGCAGACTGGTTGCTCTCATTGGAATGACGTGAGCTTCCCGTCTGCAGGTAATAGTATCCCATGAGGGAGAAAACACTCTGATACTGCCCCCTACTGACCAAGCTCAATACTCTTACTGATAAATTTACACTGACAGCTCCAAAAACGATTTCAAGGCACAAAATAAAATAAATAAATCAACACAAAAATGTGACACATTATGGGTGGGTCACATATGTTATGTAAAATTAAATTAAAACATCTACAAAGTAACTAGTAACTAAAGTGTTCTGATAATTGTAGTGGAGTAAAAAAGTTCAATATTTGACTCTGAGATGTAACGGAGTAAAAGTAAAAGTATACAAAAATGGGAAATACTCCAGTAAAGTAAAATGACCTCAAAATGGTACTTATAAGTGCAGTCAGTACTCAAGTAAATGTACAGATGTGCCACTTCAAAACTTCACACGTTACCGTTCTTTCCCTGAAAGTGCCCTGAAAATACATTTTTTCCTCCCTTTTCTGCCCTTAAAAATGCACTGTTTTGCCCCTGAAAAGAAGTTGTCACTACACACCTCCGTTTTTCCCTTCAACAGACATCCACATACATGAGAACAAAAGAATGTGTGTTGAAGAAGGTGTCAGACTCATTATGAGGTGAAAGGTGATTTGAAGAGGTCCTTGACCAGTTGCTCAAATTAATTAGCATCATAAAAGCAGTGATCATCAAAATAATTCGTCCCTCTTATTGCCCTGGGAATCCCCTGAAAATGTACTGTCTTGGCGATGGCAGGACATTTGAAGTTTTGAAATGGCACATCTGTACTTAGTTACTTTCCACCTACTGGCTCTAGTGTTCCAAAATTCAATAAGGTCAGACTGCTGCACAAGTGCTTTTTGTCCGTCAGTCGATGGCGAGGCTAAATTTAGAAGGTGTCTGAGGGGCCGGGCCAGTAAGAACAATGGAGGACACACACACACACACTGCTCCTGTCCCTTTCATCAATGGATTACAATGTGTTCTTCTTTTGTCAAATGTGTGTCATTGTGTGTGTTGTATATGATATGGGGCTGCAGTGTGTCTTTTAGGATTTAAAACAAAGTCTGGTTCCTTGACGATTCCTTTGTAACGGGGCGATTCCTTAACACATTCAATCCCGGAACGCAACTGTGTCATTTTTAGATTTATTTGGCTATTCAAAAATAGCAGATATACAAGCTCATAGCGCGGCACCGAGTGCCGCGCTATGAGCTTGTATATCTGCTATTTTTGAAAACTGAAATCGTGAAATTGTGTGCAAATCTTTGAATACATATTTTTAACTCAAATCTTTGCGTCTGGGGGGTAATATTTTGAGATGGGGGTCCGCGGACAAATACATATAATTGTTGGGTGGTCCTTGAGATGAAAAAGTTTGTGAGAACCACTGATATATTATAGCAACATAAGTGTTTCCCCCCAAAAAAAAAACTGTTAGGATTTAGAAGACATTTGCCCCCAGAAGCAAAGATTTGAGTTAAAAGTGTTCGCTTTAAAACATATATATATATATATATATATATATATATATATATATATATATATATATATATCGAAAGATTTGCACAAATATTTTCCGCTTAACGTTCGACCCCCCAGAGCAGGGTTCACGTCTCTAAGTAATGAAAGCTGTCCATCTATAATGACCGTGTGTCAATTAGCTGCTGAGATGCTTAGAAAAAGACTGGGTTTTCTCTGCATTTCTGCCATTGTTGCTTTTCTCTCTCTCTCTCATTCCATGGTTCTAAAAGCGGCGTCTCATTTACGAGGCCCAAAGGGTTGATGTGTGGCGTTATTTCAGCGGATTAGTGGAGATTGGCTTTTCTCTCTCTCTCTCTCTCTCTCTCTCTCTCTCTCTCTCTCTCTCTCTCTCTCTCTCTCTCTCTCTCTCTCTCTCTCTCTCTCTCAAAAGGAGGAGCTCCTCATGTATCAGTGATTCATTGTGGATCAGCTTAGCTACAATTAAGCGGGGCTGAATGAATGGCCTGAAGGAAAGAGGTTGCACCAGTTGCATTAACAGAAGAATAAAACCCCTTATTCCTTCCTCTCATACCCTGTGTGTGTATGTCTCTCTCTCGTCTCTCTCTCTCAATTGTACTTTTACTCCGTGTGTGTGTGTGTGTGTGTGTGTGTGTGTGTGTGTGTGTGTGTGTGTGTGTGTGTGTGTGTGTGTGTGTGTGTGTGTGTGTGTGTGTGTGTGTGTGTGTGTGTGTGTGTGTGTGTGTGTGCGCGCGTGCGCGTGTGTCTCTCTCTTTCTCCTGCTGGCCATTCACAGTCATTACGCTCGCCCCACACAGTTCCATGGCTGTTGTTGAGCAGCAGCATGGAGTCCCAGGGCAGAGCAGACTCAGGCTTCCCTTGTTTTTACAGAGGCCATTGATTTCCATTTCACTGCCTGAGCGGCACAAAGCAACCACGCATTGATCCTGCTTTTAGCTAGACAAACAGGAGAGAGAGAGAGAGGGAGAGAAAGAAAGAGAGGGAGGGAGGATCGAAAGGTAGTAAGAATGAAAGAAAATGGAAGCTGAATTCAGAGAATAAGCAGACAGAGTGTGACAGAATGATAGATCAAGAGTAAGAGCTAGAGAGAGACAGACAGAGTGTGACACAGACAGAGAGAGAGCGAGAGAGAGAGATGGAGAGAGAGAGAGAGAGATGCAAACACACAGGGACGTGCACAGATAGACTCTAGGTGGTGCTAGAGGTGGTGCTTTTTTTTCCAGTTTACAGCAGGGGTCTTCAACAGGGGGTCCGGGGCCCCTAGGGGGTCCTCATAGTTACTACAGGGGCCCGCCAAATCTTTATGTGATATGATTTTTCTTTTAACCATAACCACTCGAAACCTAGCATCCCTTTTCTGAGGAGAACTTTAACCAAAAATAGCAGATCTACAAGCCCACAACGCCTCGCGCTGCGAGGCGTTGTGGGCTTGTAGATCGGCTATTTATGGCAAAGAGGTATAGGTGTAGAGGGAAAAAAGAGCAGACCAAGTAAACAAAAAAAAAGTATAATTTACTTGAGCGACCTGCCCCTCAAAATGTCTGTGCACACCACTGCAAACACACGTGCGCATGCACAGAGGGATACATTGGCGTATAAAAAAACATATAAACGACAAGGGAACCCCAGCCCCTGCATTGTTTAGATGTCAGATTAGATCATTGCAGGTGTTTGAAGCAGCAGCAGTTTATTGATTCCTGGTCGTATTGATAAATGTCCCACACAGTGTCACTGAACACCTCTGGTTGTATTGATCAATGCTTGCCTTTTCCAGTGGTGGAAAGTAACTAAGTACATTTGCTTAAGTACTGTAGTTAAGTCAAATTTTGAGGTATTTGTACTTTTTTTTCAATTTTCAGTACTTTAACTTCTACTCCACTACATTTCAAAGGCAAATATTGTACTTTTACTCCACTACAATGATTTGAAAACTTTAGTTACTAGTTGCTTTGCAGATATAAATTATTACGTTATAAAACATACATTAACCACTTTAGCCCTATTTTATACATAGGCTATTTGAAAATAGCAGATCTACAAGCTCACAACGCGTCGCATCGCGACGCGTTGTGAGCTTGTAGATCGGCTATTTTCAAACATTTTAGTACTTTTACTTTTGGTACTTTAAGTACATTTTGATACCAATACTTTTGTACTTTTACTCAATACATTTTTCAATTCCGGACTTTTACTTGTAACAGAGTACTTCTACATTACTGCAGTATTGAACACCTCTGGTTGTATTGATCAAAGCTTGCCTTTTCCACACAGTGTCACTGAACACCTCTGAACTCAGAGACACTGTCTTAAGTGTCTTTTGTCCCCGCTGTGAGCTCACACTGTCTGCCGCTCAATGGCACAATATCCACTCAAACTCCATCATCCATGTTGTGGGGAACGCCTTCGCATTCTGCTATGTTCAGCTAAACCTTTCCCCACAATAACAGAAAACAGAAAATACACTAGTATAGAGCCCTGAGGGACTCCGGTCGGTCAAACCATACAGGGTTTAAAGGACAGCTTTGTTTTTTTTTTTACAACCAAGGTTTATATTTTAGCCTGTAATTAAAGTAAATTAAAGATGTGTAAAAAATATATATATTTGACTGCTTTCTGTAGTTTTATCAATTTTCGCTATCTTTTTTACAGTATGCGGGGGCATTCGGGCAGGTGGCTAAATATGTATTTTTTTTACACAATAACCCGTCGATTTCTCTATTATTATTCACAGTAGCTCTTCTAGCCCCCAATACCTCACATCTGGCCATCAAAGACCACGGGACACTTTTTATTGTGTAAAAAAAGACACATTTAGCCACCTGCCCGAATGCCCCCCCCCCCCCCCCCGCCCACTGTAAAAAAAGATCACGGAAATTGCTAAAACTATAGAAAGCAGTAAATGTTTTCTCATCTTTTATTTACTTTAATTACAAGCTAAAACATAAACCTTGGTTGTAAAAAAAACAAAGTTGTCCTTTAAGTGGTTAAAATGCTCTAACAGCCAGTGCTGGAAACAATTTTTTCTACATTTACTCAAGCACCGTACTTGAGTACAACTTTGAAGCACTTTTACTTCACTTGGGTACATCCATTTTTCCAATGCTTTATACTTATGCTCCACTACATCTCAGAGGCAATGTTGTACTGTTGACTCTATTACAATTATTTGATAGCTTTAGTTACACGTTAGTTTGTAGACTTATATTAGATACATTAATCAAATAAACCGTGGTGCATCTGGCTTTGTCGGGCGTCTATGCGAACACAATTGGCCTGTGTTCAGGGCAGTGTTGATTTTGACAGCAAAATTTTGATTTAGTTTTAGTCATAGTCGTTTGAATAAAATCCACAGTTGATTTAGTTGACTTAAAATGTATCTTGGCGGTGCCTTGATGGTGTCGTAATGGCTGATTTTACACTTGGTTGCACGCTGAAAATAGCCGATCTACAAGCTCACAACGCGTCGCGATGCGACGCGTTGTGAGCTTGTAGATCGGCTATTTTCAGAGCGCAACACCCGAGTGCAACCAAACATGAATTGACTTTTCTTTTAGTTCTACTGGATCTCTTCTCCACTCGTGCCTCGACGTCCCATTGACAAAATTGTCAATATATTTAGTCTTAGTTTTAGTCATCATAGCTTAGTTTTTATTTCGTTTTTATTTCGTTTTTATGTCGTTTTCGTCAGTGAAAAAAAAGTAGTCGACGAACATTTTTTGTCATAGTTTTAGTCGACGAAATCAACACTGGTTCAGGGAAGGGTAGCCGGGGGGGGGGGGGCGGTGAGGAGGGTGATACTGGTCATTTGCATGTACTCCTACAGGCTGTGGGACGGCACCTGTCAGCAGGGAGTGTTGGGTGGGAGGAGTAGTCAGAGTCAGAGTCATTTTATTTGCCATTTGTAGTGAACTACATTGGAAATGGAGTGCAAGAGCTAAAAAACATTTTAAGAACATTTACAAGACATGATACAAAAGGGTACAAAAAACATCAACAATTCATAGAAGCATGAGGAAATAAATACGAGAGGGACATGAGCATTTTTTGGATACACCTTGGACCAGTCCTTCCTTTACAGGAGATTGATAAACAGGAGAAGAAGGGGAGCGTGGTCTAGGATCTAGACGGGGGCAATTTTTCATTTAATTCACGCACTGCGCTTGGGAAAAAGCTGTTTGCAGAGCGGTTTGTGGAGCAACCAATAGATTGGTAGCGTCTGCCCGAGGGGAGTAAAGCAAAGAGGCCTGCGGCCGGTTGACCAGCAGGGCCCCCCATAATACTGGAAGCCCGAGATAAGAGTCTGGTACTATAGAGCTCTTCTAGAGCTGGTAGGTTGGCACCAGTTATTTTTCGGGCAAGGCGCACTACTCTATTCAGGGATTTACGCTCCTTCACTGTGAGGTTACCAAACCAGACTGTAAAAGAATACTCTCAATAATGCAGCGATAGAAATTAAGAAGAATCTGACCATTGAGAGTGAACTCTTTTAGTCTTCTTAGAAAGAAGAGCCGTTGCTGGGACTTTTTGAGAATTAGGTTGGTGTTAGAGTGCCAGCTGAGATCCTCCGAAAAGGTTACACCAAGAAATGTTATACTTTTTACCATCTCAACCTCTGTACCATTGATTTTTAGGGGATGAGGAGGTTTCTTAGTACGGCGGAAATCAATGATGAGCTCCTTCATTTTTGAAGCATTAAGAATGAGGTTGTTGGCCTCGCTCCACCTAACTAGGTTCTGAACCTCTGATCTGTAGTTGGACTCATCATCGGATTTTATCAGCCCGATGATGGTGGTATCGTACGCATACTTTACGATTAGATTGTTGAGGTAGTGAGCAAAACAGTCATGAGTAAAGAGGGTAAACAGAAAGGAGCTGAGAATACAGCCTTGAGGAGAACCAGTACTCAGGATCAGTGTATCAGACAGGACGTTACCGATTCTGACTCTTTGTGGCCTTAGGATTAGAAAACTGAAAATCCATTTACAGATTGAGTCACATAACCCAAGACCCTGCAGTTTAGGGATCAGAAGAGAGGGAATGAGCGTATTAAACGCAGAGCTGTAGTCTATGAACAGCATGCTTACATAGGAATTGCTCTTGTCTAAGTGCTGATAGACGGAGTGCAAGGCTATGGATATGGCATCCTCTACTGATCTGTTTTTTCTGTAGGCAAATTGCCAAGGATCAAAGGAAGGAGGAATCTGTTTTTTTATGTAGTCAAGCACTAAGCGTTCCAGACATTTCATTAATACTGAGGTTAGTGCAATCGGTCTGTAATCATTGTGACATGTGACAATGTTTTTTTTTGGTACTGGAATAACAATAGATTCCTTAAAACTCCTAGGTACGGAGCGAAGCTGCAGAGATAAATTAAAAAGGTCAGTGAGCACAGGGGCAAGCTGTTCGGAACAGGATCTCGCAACACGGGCGGGAATGCCGTCAGGACCGGCGGCTTTCCTAGCCTTGGTTCTTGACAGAACCCTGCGAACCTCAGGTTCTGTCACGGACAGCACAGAGAGATTGCTGGTGTTGGAGGGCTTGAAAACAGGTGGCTCAGTGTTCATGACATCAAACCTAGAGTAAAACAGGTTTAGGGCATTAGGAAGAGAGGGGTCATCACAGGCTGGAGTGGTGGTCCTGGGTTTGTATGAGGTTACACTTTGAGGTTACTAGTCCTCCCAGTGGAGGCTCCTCACTGGCAGGTGAGTCAGCCACTGCCGCGAACAGAGCGCTGCTTGCTTTCGTTCTGCCTGTGAGGTCACACCGCCCGTTCAACGGCCGTTAAAATGCTCTAACAACACACCAGTCAGCTCTGTGTAACCTCTGCTCAAAATAAAATGTCACACACCCCTAAATATCACTTGAAATACCACAGTGGATGGCAGAGAGAAAAGCAAAGAGGCTGTTGTTGTAATTCAGGATGTGAATCCAGCTTCTGGGCTGATCTTTAACCGGAACATAAAAGGCTTTTGATTATTTTTCAACGATTTAATAACCACTTGAATCCTTGGCGTCTCTATACTCCCTGTTAGATTAGATTGATAGTGATAGTAGATCAAGCTCAGGTCCAGGGCTGTCACGATTATGACATGTTGCTTGATGATTAAATTGTCGCTCAAATAATTGTGATTAACGATTTCATGGTGTTTTCTGTCATTGAATATTGGAACATTATGAATAGAAATACAATTTCTGTTCTGGCTTTTATTAAAGGAGTAGTTCACTCAAAAACGTACTTGTTTTCGATCAAAAAAACTCAAAGAGTGTCCATTGAGTCTCCTTCTACCGGATACATTAGCATAGTTCTGCCGGTCATCAATTTATTGTCTTAGGAATGCGCCAAAAACAAAACAATCTCCATGAATTCAATGCTTCATGGCGTGTGTAATTGATAGAAAATAAGTAATTTTTGTGGTTGAATACTCCTTCAAGGCTTCGTAAACAACAGGTGCACAGAGCAGAGGTTTCTGCCTGACAACGACAATATAATGTTGATCCCACTTGCTGTTCAGATGAGGTATATTCCCCGATCCGCTGCTGCTCAGCAAACATCTGTCTGTCTTTATGTGTAAACACCGCGGTAGGAAAGAGGGAGAATAGCCAGGCTTATTAGCCAGTCTGCTTAGCCAGAAGAGAACGGAGCTTGTGTATGTGTACACAGGGACGTGCACAGATAGACTCTAGGTGGTGCTCGAGCACCTGCCCTTTGCCCTCTTGACCAGAAGTGCCCTTTTGAAAAAAAGGGGAAAAATGTTTGGGTTTTTTTCAGTTTACAGCAGGAGTCTTCAACAGGGGGTCCGGGACCCCTAGGGGGTCCTCAGAGTTACTACAGGGGGTCCGCCAAATCTTTATGTGATATGATTTTTCTTTTTACCATAACCACTCGAAACCTAGCATCCCTTTTCTGAGGAGAACTTTAGCCAAAAATAGCAGATCTACAAGCTCACAACGCCTCACGCTGCGAGGCGTTGTGAGCTTGTAGATCGGCTATTTTTGGCAAAGAGGTATAGGTGTAGAGGGAAAAAAGAGCAGACCAAGTAAACAAAAAAAGGTATAATTTACTTGAGCACCTGCCCCTCAAAATGTCTGTGCACGCCACTGTGTACACTATTATGTTTGTGTACACTATATGTGTTTGTGTACACTATATGCGTGTTGTGTACACTATATGTCCGCAGTCAGCCATGGGGCTGCTCCGTCACAAACTGCACCCAAACAGGAGATCGTTAAGCCTATAATTTATACCATGTGAGCCAAGCTGTGACTAAGGGCTCATAGCTCTGTACCACGGTAGGTAGATGATAGAAGCTACTGGAACTCTGACCCTGCATGAGCCATATGAGCCCATAATATGGCTCATGGCTCACACTGTATACATTAGGCTTTAACCCATTGAGACCTGAAGCCAATTCTACATGTCTCCTAAATCTCAACAGTTTTCTGAAAAACGTATGTTTCTATATCAGTGGTGCTCAATCTTTTTCATGTCAAGGACACCCAAAATTATATGCATTTGGCCGCGGACCCCCATCAAAATATTTTGTTCCAGGGACCCCCCAGAAGCAAAGATTTGAGTTAAAAATGTTCGCTTTAAAAATATATATATTCAGAAGATTTGCACACATTTTCACGATTTTTCAAAAATAGCAGATGCCGCGCTACGAGCTTGTATATCTGCTATTTTTGAATAGCCCAAAGTGTAAAATACTGCTTTTTAGCTCAAATCTTTGATTGAAAAGTTTATTTCGAATATGGCAATTTAAAATCTAATCTAAAAATGAGACAGTTCCAGGTCTCAATGGGTTAATGACAACCGGGGGGGTCTTCAAGCTCTGCCTTGTGTTCTGCCAACATGACAGGCTTTCGGGGCTAATGGTGCGTTCACACGGGCAGATAAAAAGATACATGCTACCGTTCATTTTCAATGGAAGCTAGCAACATGAACATACAGAGATACATCCAACGTTTGTAGCTGTAGCTCTATAGTGACAGAGATACAACGCTACACATTGAAGTTGAGCTGGGTTCAACTTCCAGATACAAAGATACAGTACAACTGTAGCTCCGATGTCCGCACGTTTGATGACGTCAGCGACCGCGTTGAGCAACACAGATACAAAGCGACACAGTGACAAAGATGCGGTGTATTTTTGTATCTTTGTATCTATCTTTTAATCGGCCCGTGTGAACGCACCATAAGCATGATGTCTGACTGTGTGTAGCATCCTTTGTGTATATTAGTAGCTGTGTGTGTGTGTGTGTGTGTGTGTGTGTGTGTGTGTGTGTGTGTGTGTGTGTGTGTGTGTGTGTGTGTGTGTGTGTGTGTGTGTGTGTGTGTGTGTGTGTGTGTGTGTGTGTGCGCTGCTGCTGCACTTCCTTAACCCTTTTGGAATCCGAAGGTTCCGGTTTTGTTTCCCGGCTCCACTTGGCTGCGTGTCGAAGTGTCCTTGAGCAACGCTGTCTCACCAAAAAAAGGCATATTTTGACTTTTTGGGACAATTTTGACCAAACGTCAACCTGTGACAAAAAAAGTCACAATATGACTTTCGAGGAATATATGATTTACGATTATGTGCCTATCGTGACATAATTAAAGCGGACTTCGCAACACTCGGCACGGCGACTCGCTCGCTTCAGCTCGCTCGGCGGTGCCTCCCGTGGCTCAAGTCTGCTTGAGACAGCTCGCCTACTGACATTTTAACCGTTTTTTTGGTTGATCGTCAAAAACGCTGAGAACTGGACTTCCGCGTTGCTGTAATGCAGAAGTCCCGAAAAGTCAACATTTGCCTTTTTTTGCATGGTTTCCTCTGCCATCGTTGTGTGGACGTGTGTGCGAATGGGTGGAATGGGTGAAGTACACTGTAAAGCCAGCTTTGGAGAAAGGCGGCTATATAAATGCAGTCCATTTAGCGTTCATGTCTGCCTGTGTAACATACACAGACAGAGTGGAGGACAGCATGCGTGAGCATGGCATTTTCTACGTCGTCATCCTTTCTAAATGTCTCATAGTCATTTGAAACGTGGATCCGAGCCAAGCACACATTAATAATGCATCACAGAACGTCTCATCTGGGAGGAATCAGCCATTTCCCTCTGCTCCCCAAATCCTGCCTTTTATGTAGATTCTTTGGGTCTCTAGCAGCACAGTGGGCTATAGATATACACACAGTCGGCGAGGAGCAGTCGTGTAAAGTAACTAAGTAGATATACTCAAGTACTGTACTTAAGTATAATTTTGAGGTAGGCTACTTTTACTTTACTGGGGTGTATCCAATTTTCAGTATTTTTACTTTAGTTACTTTGTAGATTTAGATTATTATCACAAAACATGCATTAACCACTACAGCACTATATAAAATGTTGGCCATTGGAAAATAGCAGATCTACGAGCTCACAATGCGTCGCATTGCGACGCATTGTGAGCTTGTAGATCTGCTATTTTCAAAAGATTTTTATACAGTTTGAAAACTTGAAACGTGACCTTCTGCCTAATGAGTACTTTCACTTTTGGTACTTTAAGTATATGTTGATGGCAATACTTTTGTACTTAAATTCACTCAAGTAAATTCTCAATACCAGCCTGTAATAGAGTAATTGTGCATTGCAGTATTGATACTTTTACTTAAGTAAATTAGTTGGAGGAGGAATGCGACCGCCGTCTGTCCGCTGGGAGCACTTTACCGAGGCAGAGCCACCGCTCATCCTACGACTTGTTTTGGTGTGCGTAGGAGAAGAGGGGGGGTCCCTCCAGGGACCATTTAACTTAGCGCTTTTTAGAGGGTTGTTTTTCTCTCTCAGGACCGACTTCTTAAACACGGTAACGGTTCCAAACGGGAGTTATCAGACTGTTTTGTTTTGTTCAGCTGTAAAAAGTAAAGTAAACACGGGCCTAGAATCTGTTGATGCTACTGACCCAGGCGCGTCAATCCAGGGGGGGGGCCTTAGGGGTCATGTACCCCCCCCAGCTTCAGATTGGTCCGCCTCAAAGAGTTATTTAGGAGTCATTTGGAATAATAAATGAATAAATAATAATTACAAAATACTAATTTAATATCAGTTAGAAATCATTGCCACACAAACACGATGCTTTTTGAAGGATTCCCCCCCCCCCCCCCCTGTGTATAATCCCCAGAGTGGTTCGGTCCCCCTCTAGCTTCAGCCCAGATTGACGCCATTGTACTGATCTACAAGTCCACAAGATTTACATTCAGTCATTATATTGCAATGTCTTGTAATAATGATCTTGTCCCGACTCCTCTGGGGG
Organism: Gymnoscopelus microlampas; assembly: GCF_963454915.1. Lineage (NCBI taxonomy): Eukaryota > Metazoa > Chordata > Actinopteri > Myctophiformes > Myctophidae > Gymnoscopelus > Gymnoscopelus microlampas. The sequence goes on along the minus strand of NC_139957.1, from coordinate 43,946,789 downwards.
TATGTTTCTGTTTTTACCAGCTTGCAAAGCATGCTGGTCTAAGAAGAGACCGAGTCTATAGTCTACACTTTCTATTTTCCATCATTGGCTGCCCTTTAAGCCAATGGGGATACTTTCCCATACTCTGAACTCCCAAGCTATGGTACTAGATACGCCTCTATGGCAGTGTTGCCAGATTATGTGAGAGAAATAAGCAACAGGTCTAAGCCAATGGGGGAGCCACTAGCAGTGTTGCCAGATGCTGCGAGACAAATCAGAGAAAACAGATACGCAAGCTGGTATACACGACTGAGTCATGTCTTGCTTTTTTTGTTTTTTTTCACGGTACATTTGAACATGTCGTCTCTTATCTGTCGGGTGGAAACCTCATATGTCCAAAACTGTTACTTTTCAGGATTCAAATATCTAAAGTAGTTTCACTGACCATTAAAATCATCATGGAATATTATCCGTGATCGCCCTCCTCACGGAGATCGCTTCATTGCGCGCACCAGGGTCTCGGGGGAAAAAAAATCCGGTCGGGGTTGCATAGCTGTGGCCAGTAGAATGTGGCTTGTTTTTGCCGTGAAGCAAGAGGAGATACAGCCATTTTCCCCACAGGAAATAAACGGGAAGTAAACGAGACATTTAAAAAAATAATAATAAATAAAGTCAATTCCGGATCTGTCGTCATCTGGCGGTGAAAGAATCATTCATAGGGTCGCGAACAGCGCCATCTGCTGGAAAACCACTGAAAACACAAATCTTGTCATTCTCGTCAGTGGCAGGCTGCGTCTTCACAGAATCCGTCGAGAAATCTCGTTTGTGGCAGAGGCAAAGAGTAGCAAATTATTCCAATTTTATTCTATTCCAGGGGTCTTCAACAGGGGGTCCGGGACCCCTAGGGGGTCCTCAGAGTTACTACAGGGGGTCCGCCAAATCTTTGTGTGATAAGATTTTTTTTTAACATAATTTTTACATTTTTTTCTATTTGTTTTTCTTTTTTTTCTATTTTTGTTTCTATTTTTTTATATTTTTTATATTTTTTAACCTATCATTAACCACTTGAACCCTAACATCCCTTTTCTGAGGAGAACTTTTGCCAAATATAGCAGATCTACAAGCTCACAACGCCTCGCGCTGCGAGGCGTTGTGAGCTTGTAGATCGGCTATTTTTGGCAAAGACGTATAGGTGTAGAGTAGCCTGCCACTCAGCCTCAATTTTCATTTCGTTTCACTCCATAATTCAGTCTGAAAGCCCTCTCAATGCAGCCGATTTCTGAGATGGGGGCGTGGCCAAAGTGGGACTCCACTATGAACCAACGCGATTGGTTCATACTGGATTATCCCGATCCCGATTCGTCGTACAGATTTTCAACCGAGTCTGAGACATCC
>NC_139957.1:43932915-43940415 GCF_963454915.1 Gymnoscopelus microlampas | reverse complement strand
CAGTGGTCTAAAGTAACTAAGTACATTTACTCAAGTACTGTACTTAAGAACAATTTTGAGGATACAATTATTTGAAAACTTTAGTTACTTTGTAGATTTACATTATTATTACGAAATATACACGAACCACTTCTGCCCTACTGTATATACATTTAGGCCATTTCAAAGTGGCTCACGTCAGCGACGCGACGCGACGCATTGTGAGCTTGTTGATCGGCTATTTTCAAAGGATTTTTAATACATTTGAAAACTTGTGAAATGGGACATTTCTAAATAATGAGTAGTTTTACTTTTGGTACTTTAAGTACATTTTGATGCCAATACTTTTGTACTTTTACTCAAGTACATTTTTAATACTGGACATTTACTTGTAACATAGTATTTCTACATGATGGTATTGATAATTTTACTTTTTACTAAAAAAAAAAAAAAAAGTTTCCACCACTGCCCATAAGGGTCCATTTGGTTCCGTTTGTACACTCACAGAGTTAAAGACCCGTAACTAAGGGTCAATGTGGTTCCTAAATATCAGTCATTTAGACCCCGTGGAACCCTTAAGGGTCCATTTGGTTCCAGTCGTACACTCTTCTGACTTACAAATGGCTAAACTTAACACAGAGGACCTTTTCTCCTTTGACGAGCACAAAATAAATCGTGTCAAATTAAACCAATAAGGATAAGGATAATTCCTTTTAACAGGTCGTTCATGAAAGTCCTTGCGGTCTTGTTTCCAATGAGAACCTGTGAGCAATTAGGGGTTAAGAGTCTTGCTCAGGGACAAATTTCATTTCATCGACACATATGCTGCCCTGGCCTGGAATCGAACCTGGGGCAACCAGGGCCTCTGGCTCCCTAGGCGGGCTCACCAACCATTCAGCTATGGCCGCCCAATGGCGTGAACTTCAGCAGAAGAGTCATTTAGGAGCAGATAAGGTTATAAACCGTATCCTTAGATAAAGTTCACCGCCGTAAAAAACACAGCTGAAAGCCTAATTTCATTTTAAGGGGTTCCGCGAGCAATCGCAAACCAATGAAAAAAAACAAGAGTTTTTTTGTTTTATATGGAAACGGGTTGCCCGCCCGTGTTTAATTTAATATACTCCGTTAATATGATTTGAGATCAATTTCCCGGCAGAGAGAGTTAGGGCTTTATTTATTTTTTTCCAACGGCGAGTTTTTTAGAGGGCGAGATGATTACCGTGTCGCTCATTCATTTGTGGCTGTATTTCATTTTATTATTTGATTTCATTTTTATTTGTCTCTAAATGAAGACGAGCGTGACCTACACGCACACTGAGGATGGAGTGATGGAACAGTGAGACAGAAAATCTTGACAATTTGATAGAATAAAACTCAACATTCTAAACCAGGGGTCTTCAACAGGGGGTCCGGGACCCCTAGGGGGTCCTCAGAGTTGCTACAGGGGGTCTGCCAAATCTCTTTGTGATAGGATCATTGTTTTTTTTACATTAACCACTTGAACCCTATAGCATTCCTATTCTAAGGACAACTTTGTCTAAGGACTTTGTCTAAGGACAACGCCTCGCGCTGCGAGGCGTTGTGAGCTTGTAGATCTGCTATTTTCGGCAAAGAGGGGGAAAAAGAGCAGACTAAGTACAGAGTGTTAAAGTCGTTAAATGTCTGAAAATACACATTAACATGAATACAACATCTATGAAAAGCTTTAATCTGCAACACAAGTTTATGTAATATATGGGGGTCCCTGCTTCATCTCTCTCTCAGTTAGGGGGTCCTTGGCCTCAAAAGGTTGAAGACCCCTGTTCTAAACACGAAATTGTGCTAAAATGCACTCTGAGCGCTACAGCATGGGTAGAGAGCCTACAGGGCTACAAACATCTATTGATTATTTTCTTAGCGGTTATTGAATCCATTCGTTTTTAGATGAATCGAGTAATCGAGTAGTGAGGAGGGTTCTTCCATCAAATTGATTAACTGCTAGCGTTATTTTCTACTTCATCGCATTACAGTGCTCTGCACTGAGGCATGAGCTCAGTTCTGGGCTCTCCCCAGGTTGGCAGAGGGGGAGTAGCGCCCAGGATTACATAGGCAATTGGCAACTGGGTGGAAAAATGGGTTACACGATCGTGGGATCATTAATTTTGTTTTGAAAAAAAAAAAAAAAAAAAAATAGTGCTGTGTACAATATGCAACAAGCTCACGCAATGTGAGCTTGTCGATCGGCTATGTTCAGCGACAGCTTTCCCCACAATACCGATGCTGGGGTTTAAGTTGTTAAATGTTGTTTATATTGTTTATCAATTACTTTTTTTTTACAATCAGCAGGTCCCCAGTTCGACGGCCCGTTCCGTACAGTCTCTATGTCCCAAAGTGTCGCTGAGCAAGACACTTCTATCCGTAATATGTTGAATAGAAACCTACAGTAGGTGGCCAGTGGCTTTGACCAGTTTCACTTTCAAAACCTTTGCATCATGCGTGTCACACAAACAGAATGCGGCACAAACACAACACCAATGCTTTTGATCATGTGGATTGTGGAAGTTAAATGGTGTATTTTTTGTATTTATTTTTTAAGCTTTTGCAGATACAGGCTTTATGAAAAAAACATTCAAATAACCTATCACTGATCTGCAGCTACTCAGTCAGGGGTATGTATAAACTGAATGTTTGATGATTTAATGTCCTTGAGCTTCATGGGATTACAGTCACATACTACTGAGGAGGTGTTTGTTCAGCCTCTTCTTAAAGGCATGAATACTACTTGATGTAATGTGTCCAACAACCGCAGCGGGAAGGCTGTTCCATGTTGTGATAGCAGAGTGGAGAAAGCTCCTGTCAAGGCATTTGGTGTTAGACTTGAGGATGGTCAGAGCGTGGCTTGGTAGTACCCTCCGGGTGATACGACCTGGGATGTGAGCTTGGGGCAGCAGTGCTTTGAGATCCACTGGACAGCTGGGAGTGTGCATCTTATAAAGAACAGTTGTTGCTGCAACTTTTTGACGATGACTCAGCTTACTGATGGCATATTGCTGTAGGGCATGGTCCTCATCCACCCCGATGATTTTTAGCACCTTTTTTGGATGATGTCTAGCTGCCTGAGAGTGGTCTGAGAGGCATTCATCCAGGCTAGGCAGGAGTACTCCATAACACTCCTTTTTGGACTCTATATGAACAAACTTGTTATATCAACAAAACGCATCGCATTCTGTTTGTATGACATGCATGATGCAAAGGTTTTGAAAGTGAAACTGGTCAAAGTCACTGGCCACCTACTGTACAAACCTCTTTGGCCGCTGCAGTTCATTGGAGAGACTTGTATCGTGGCCGCCATATTAGAGGCGGCATGCTTCCTGACTACTGGGCCAATCACAGCGCGTCTTTTCCGGGACTTGTCAGAATCTAGTTGTATAAAAACTAGTTGTATATTTCCCGTTCCATTTTTTATGCAACTAGATTCTGACAAATCTCGGAAAAGACGCGCCGTGATTGGCTTGTAGGAGGTGTCTACCTTTATATGTCTATGTCCGTAACTGTTCCCTGGGCGCTGTAGTAATGGCACTGACGCTGTCGGGGCAGAAACCTCGTATCGTATCTTACCTCTTTTTGTGTTTTTTTCGTAAATTAACCCATTAAGACCTAGAACGCATGATTTGAGCTAAAAAGCATTACATTACACTTTGGCTATTCAAAAATAGCAGATCTACAAGCTCGTAGCGCGGCACCGAGTGCCGCGCTACGAGCTTGTAGATCTGCTATTTTTTTTAAATTGTGAAAATGTGTGCAAATCTTAGAATATATATATATATTCTAAGCGAACATTTTTAACTCAAATATTTGCTTCTGGGGGGGTCCCTGGAACAACATATTTTGAGATGGGGGGTCAGCGGCCAAATACTTATAATGTTGGGTGGTCCTTGACATGAAAAGGTTTGAGCACCGCTGATATATAAACATACGTTTTTCTGAATTATTGTTGGGATTTAGAAGACATTTGTAGAATCGGTATCAGGTCTTAGAAGGGTTAAACACCCTACTTGATCATAATACTACAGCGTCACACAGAAAGCATCAGAAGTAGCAGATGGCGACGCGTTTTGAGCTGGTAGATATTCCTGAGGTTTTAACAGCATAACAGTATGAAAGTAACATTGTCTTCGACATAACTGTCAGATGTGGGTGTGTTTCAGACATCATTTGAAAAGCCTTTATGATCTGTACTTCCTGCTAGAAGCACATGATGCACATCGGAGCGTGTCCCAATTGGTGTGTTTTGTTTAACCCTTTCAATCCTGGAACGCATACTGTGTCATTTTAGATTTTCTTTTTTTTTCGCTATAGCCATTATTTTGTACTTTGGGATATTCAAAAATAGCAGATCTACAAGTTTGAGCTTGTAGATCTGCTACTTGTTTTTGTATCGTCAACTTTTTCGCAAATCTTTGAATATATATATATTTATATTTTTGAAAGCGATAATTTTTAACTCAAATCTTTTCCTCTGGGGATCCTACAAATGTTCTCTAAATCCAAAAATTCAAATAAAAACGTGTTATAAATCAGTGGTTCTCGAAACTTTCATGTCAAGGACCCCCAAAATGATATGTATCCCCCCCATATCTCAAAATGTGTTGTTCCAGGGACCCCCCCCCCCCCCCCCCCCCAGAAACAAACGTTTGAGTTAAACATGAATATTCAAAGATTTGCACACATTTAAAAAATAAAATAAAAATCTTCTCAAAAATAGCAGATCTACAAGCTCGTAGCGCGGCACTCGGTGCCCCGCTACGAGCTTGTAGATCTGCTATATGAATAGCCCAGAAATACATTTTAAAGTGACACAGACAGACGCATTCCCGGATGGAATGGTTTAAGGGTCTAAATTGGGGCAGTGGAGACCAAACCCGCCGTAGCGTGGTGGTGATTTAAAAAACGGAAACCCTTTCATCACTCACTTCTGCTCTGCTCCATTCGTCTTTTGATGTGAAATCCATATAACACACAGCAGACCAACCACTCCGGCAAGCCGCAACAAAATAATTGGACCTCTTCTGTCCCTATCTATCTATATATATATATATATTTTTTTTATTTTTATTTTTTTTTTTTTTTCATTTCCTCCCGCTTATTCACTTTCCTTTTCATACTGAACTGCGTTTGACTGCTTCTACTTAATCCTTCAAGACCGGGAACGCATCTGTGTCATTTTAAATTTCTTGGCTATATAAAAATAGTGAGTGCCGCGCTATGAGCTTGTAGATCTGCTTAATTGTGAAAATGTATGCAAGTCTTTAGTTTGAATATATATATATACTTTTTTAAAGCGAAAGTTTTTAACTCAAATCTTTGCTTCTGGGGATTTTACAAATGTCTTCTAAATCCTAACTGTTTTTTTTCCCTAAAGTTTTTTAAAAACATTTTTACTTATGTTGCTATATTATCAATGGTTTTCAAACTTTTTTCATGTCAAGCACCCCCAAAATAATATGTATTTGACCACGGACCACCCCAGGGACCCCCAGAAACAAAGATTTTAGTTAAAAATGTATTTAAAAGATTTGCACACATTTTCACGATTCTTCTAAAAAATAGCACATCTACAAGCTCATAGCGCAGTGCCGTGCTATGAGCTTGTAGATCTGCTATTTTTTAATGGCCAAAGAAATCTTAAAATCACAAACATGCATTCCCTTCCCAGCCTTAAAGGGTTAATTGTGTCTCATCCATTTTGCATTTGTGTCGGTCGCTTGCAGCTATGTTTCAAACCTAAAGGAACCGTTTTACGCAGTTCTGTGATTACAAACAACGCAATGTAATAGCCAGTGCCATTCCTTTTATATGCTGATAATGATGTGCAACTTGTGTCTTTACTCTTTTGCCGTATACCAGTCGGCTTGCCCGCATGTCCTTAAAGGGATAGGTCACGCCCAAAATGACTTTTTCTTTCTATCTTTTAGTCACCCCATGGAGACTTGAATTAATGTTTTTTTTTTTTTTTTGTCACATTCCTAAGCCAATAATTTCATGACCGGTAGGCAGCGGTTCTGGTAGGAGACACAAAGAGTCTCCTTTGTGTCTCCTACCGGAACCGCTGTGATAAAAAACATCTTTCTTTTCTTTTCATTTTACTTTATTTATTCAGGGAAGCCCATTGAGAGCAAGCTCTCTTTTTCAAGGACGCCCTGATAACAACATATTAAATACATACATAATGAGAAACAATAACAAACAATAACAAACATCCATCAATTCAAGTCTCCATGGTTAACTAATCAATAGAAAAATAAATTGGGGTGAACTATCCCTTTAAAAGGAGCGTGTCACCCATTTTTGACCCTCTCTTCATATAATTGGTCCTTATTAATGCTCATTATAAGATGTTGCCATTTCTATCTACCAGCTCTGTGTGTCAGAGGAGGGGCTGTGGAAAGCCTCTATCCCTGACATCGTCTTTAGGCAGATTTGGTCATTTTAACTCATTGAGACCTGAAGCCGATTCTACATGTCTCCTAAATCCCAACAGTATTCTGAAAAGCCTATGTTTCTATATCAGTGGTTCTCAAACTTTTTCACGTCAAAGACCCCCAAAATGATATGTAATTGGCCAACGACCCCCATCTCAAAATATGTTGTTCCAGGGACCCCCAGAAGCAAAGATTCAAGTTAAAAATGTTCGCTTAAAAACAATATATATTCAAAGATTTGCACGCATTTTCACGATTTTTCATAAATAGCAGATCTACAAGCTCGTAGCGCGGCACTCGGTGCCGCGCTATGAGCTTGTATATCTGCTATTTTTGAATAGCCCAAAGTGTAAAATAATGCTTTTTAGCTCAAATCTAAAAATGACACAGTTCCAGGTCTCAATGGGTTAATAAAAAAAACACTTAAAAATAATGACTAAAAACACAACAAGAGAATTTTTGAAAATGTTCACTAAGGTAATAAAATCAAGTGTAAAGTTTGTCCCAAAACCTCCTTCACTTCAATTGAGTGTTAGTTTTTTCTGCGGCACAGCAGGAGGGGGAAATAGCCCCATCTGCTGGGCCATTAATGAGAACTGCAGGGGGAAACGGCTCTTCCTTATTGGCTTCATTTTATAAACCAGATGCTTGCCACCTGGTGTAATTAAACTTTGTTTACCTGGAGGTTAAAATCATCAAAGTAAAGCTTTGTTTATTCATTAGCATTACCTGAAAGACCATGCAGGGGAGCTAGAGTATAATTATATGAGTGGTGGACCTACATTTACTCAAGCACTACTTAAGGTACAATATACTTATTTCCATGTGTTGATACTTCATAGGCTACTTCTACTCCACTACTGTACATCTCAGAGGCAAATATTGTGCTTTTTTACAATTATTTGAAAATGTCAGTTACAAGTCTATTTAGACTATTATTACAAGACATACATTAACCAAGTAAGGCTATTTTATACCGTTATACCTGAGCCTGTAGATCATCTGCTAGTGTTTTACTTTAGTACTTTAAGTATATGTTGATGCCAGTACTTTTGTATTT
>NC_139957.1:43927915-43930415 GCF_963454915.1 Gymnoscopelus microlampas | reverse complement strand
GTGTGTGCAAATCTTTTAATATTTATATATATATATATTTTTAAAGCCAATATTTGTAACTCAAATCTTTGCTTCTGGGGGGTCCCTGGAACAAAATATTTTGCGATGGGGTCTGCGGCCAAATACATATCATTTTGAAGGTCCTTGACAAGAATTTTTTTTGAGAACCACTTATTATTATTATATTTTCGACTGTTTAGAAGACATTTGTAGACTCCCCCAGAAGCAAAGATTTGAGTTAAAATGTTTGCTTTAAAAAATATATATATATATCAAAGATTTGCGCACATTTTCACAATGTTTTAAAAAAAATAGCAGATCTACAAGCTCATAGCGCGGCACTCGGTGCCGCGCTATGAGCTTGTAGATCTGCTATTTTTAAATAGCCCAAAGAAATCTTAAAAATTCCACAGATGCGTTCCCCGGTCTCAATGGGTTAAATGTATGCGAGGGAAGGTAAGCCAGCAGAAGGTTACAGAGCCTTTCTCTCGCTGAGGCAGAAACACGAACAAATGCACTTGCAGCGCGAGCAGCAATTAGCTTTAGTTTCAGAGATTATAATATGCAGTCGCTTTCTAAACAAGTGAGTTTTTAACCTCACGCCCAACACAATACGCCTTGTTACACACCGACTACATTGTGTGAGCGCGGCATTTAGATAAGGCACATTTCTCTAGTATTTTAATAGGCCCCGCCGTTCCCTTAAAGAGTGAACAGAATGAAGGTTTCATTTGTTTTTATTATTCTATATTCATGTTCACACCGTTGAGCACACAGTCACACTGCCCTGTTCAGTCCTCTTGGAAAAAGTACTCAATTGTTTTACTTAATTAAAGTATCAATACTGCAATATATATATGTACAAGTAAAAGTCCGGAATTCAAAATGTACTTGAGTAAAAGTACAAAAGTATTGCTAGGAAAATGTACTTAAAAGTACCAAAAGTTAAAGTAGGCTACTCATTGTGCAGAATGTGCCATTTCACAAGTTCATAATGTGTAAAAAGATCTTTCGAAAATAGCAAATCTACAAGCTCACAATGCGTTGCATCACGATGCATAGAGAGCTTGTAGATCTGCTATTTTCAAATGGTCAAAGTGTATACAGGGTTGAAGTGGGTAATGTTTTGTAATAATAATCCAAATCTACAAAGTAACTAGTAACTAAAGTTTTCAAATAATTGTAGTGGAGTAAAAAGTACCATATTTGCCTCTGAGATGTAGTGAGTGAGTAGAAGTAAAATGGAAATGCTCCAGTAATGTAAAAAATATCCAAATCTTTTACTTATATCCAGTACTTAATGTACTTTACTTGGTGTACATTACTTTACACCACTGATTGAAACCACTGAACCACTTAGAATCAGATTCCCTTTATTGTCACTTAGATGCAGTGGTTAGGTACAGTATGTACATGTGGAAAAGAAAACGTACACTCGGAAGCTCCACTACAGCTTAATTATTACTTAACAGGTAATAAGTTGTAGCAGGTTGGAAGGTCAACAATTGCGGATCAACTGTGAGGTGTGTTGAGCTTGTAGATCGGCTATTTTTGCTACTTTTGTTTATTTGTTTATTTTCTTTTTCAGTCGTTCACAGATTTAGTTTTTCATACAAAACATACTGAATTCATCATTCCTTTCCTGGAAAAGACTGAAGCCTTAGTACGTCTACCCTTTTGTTATTTGACTTAAAAAAATACACCTTGTCCAAGTATTCAAACACATCAATTCATGTAACTAATTTATCTCGACAATACAATGTTAAAAAATCACACCCAGTGTGAAGAGAGTGGTGCCTTTGAAAGTGTAACTGTCAGCAACAATATGTTGTCACGTGACACGTGACAACATATTGTCACGTGTCACGTGAAGCTTGACCAATCATACGGACGGACATACGGACGGACGGACGGACGGACATACGGACACACGGACACACGGACACACGGACAAAGTCAAATGTAGGAGTGGTTGGCACCAAACAAAAATAAATAAAAAGACACAAAAAAAAACAATTATGCTAATAATAACAACAATAACAATTTGTATGACAATGAATTGAAAGTTAAGTCATTTAACCAAGAATCCCAATAAGACTTGATGGTCCTTTTCCTCTACATAGCTACAGTAATAGCCGGGCCCATTTTGGACACAGAATGTTGTCATCTAAAAGCTCTCGACTGCCCCGCTGTATTCCCCGCCTGAAATCACCTCGTTAAGGAAGGCTCTGTGAGGTGACCAATTAGAGAGCCTCTCTGCTTCTCTGTGTGCAGCAATGGCAATATTTACTCCTTAATTAATTCCTCAGAGTCGTTAAGCAGAATGCACTAAAACTATTCAGGGAATACGAGTCACAGTCAGTAAAAGTTTACATTAAATCACGATGTCATCATTATCTGTAGACATTCCCACACACACACACACAGGGGTTTCTCACAGAGCAGAGACATTATAATTGTTTGTCACATTCTCTGGTCTGTTGACTCTAACGCAAGCCTC
>NC_139957.1:43900415-43922915 GCF_963454915.1 Gymnoscopelus microlampas | reverse complement strand
GTCTTAGTTTTAGTCATCAAAGCTTAGTTTTATTTCGTTTTTATTTAGTTTCCGTCAGTGAAAAAAGGTAGTCGACGAGCATTTTTCGTCATAGTTTTAGTCGACGAAATCAACACTGGTTCTAATGTAAAACTCCAGTCACTTCCTGACTTGCGTAGGTAATGGACATACGAGTCAAACAGGACCCTGGCCAGACTGAGTAGCGAAGTGAGAAAAAGACAAACGTAGCGAACGTTGTGTGTTTGTATGTAGGTATGTGTGAAGGCTTTCATCACTGACCCAATGCTATTTCCTGTTCCTAGTGACCATAAACAACGGGCCGTGTGCTTGCGATGGCTGCACAGCAGTGGTGTAAAGTAACTAAGTACATTTACTGTACTGTAAAATGTTGAGTTTTTTGTTTTACTTTACTGGGGCATTTCCAATTTTCTGTACTTTAACTTCTACTCCACTACATCTCAGAGGCAAATAGTGTACTTTTACTCCACTACAATTATTTGAAAACTTTACTTACTTTGCCGCTATAAATGATTATATTATAAAACATACATTAACCACTTCAGCCCTATTTTATACCTAGGCTATTTGAAAATAGCCGATCTACAAGCTCACAACGTGTCGCATCGCGACACGTTGTGAGCTTGTAGATCTGCTATTTTCAAAAACGTTAGTACTTTTACTTTTGGTGCTTTAAGTATATTTTGAAGACAATACTTTTGTACTTTTACTCAAGTAACATTTTGAACACAGGCCTTTTTACTTATAGCAAGAGTATTTCCATATTGTGGTATTGCTACTTTTACTAATAAGTCAAATATCTGAGTACTTCTTCCACCACTGGTATAGAGTTGTTTTCAGAGTTAAGCATATCTCTAGGTGTGTCAAAATGGACTCCAATAAATGGACTCATATAGAGGTCCATTGTGTATGATAGGACAAAAAAAAGAAGCTTGCGTTTGTGCTTTCTTTTCATCTATATTTCCGTCCTGCCTTTGAAAAGGGTTCTATTCTATACTTGTCTATACCTTTCCAATTGTCTTTTTCCTTTATTCAGCAAAAAGTAGCTGAAGTTATGTGTGAGGAGGCGATCCAAAGGTCACCTCACAGAAAGGAATGTGTTTTCATCCTCTTTTCATTCAGTCAACGTCCCTCACTTCATTTCTCTCTCTCTTCTACCCAGAGTTACACTTTTGAATTATTCATTCTTTTTAAAGTTTTTATCTAGTTTTTGTTAAGTTCGGTGTTGGATTTCAGCAGCGGTGTAAAGTAACTAAGTACATTTACTCAAGTACTGTACTTAACTATACTCAATTCTGAGATAATGATAATCTAAAAAAAGTAACAAAAGATAACATGCTACAAGCAAGCGCTATGAACGCTTAGGTTTTATTTACATTGTTATCTTTTTGTCTATGTTAACACAAGGGGTGCCAGAATTGAACAGAATACATTCGGTGCCTAGAATCTCACCGTTAAGCTCCATTGTGCTGTTTAAAGCTGTAGACTCCATGACGAGCGATCCATGAAAAAAAAAGCATGCCTCCATTTTGCCCGATGGTCCTGGCTAACGCCTGGAACGATAACATCTTTCACGCGGGTCACAATGGCAAAAAGCGATCGCGGATAAAAAATGAGTTGTTTTCCCCAGCGTAAAAAGTTTCGGAGTTATAGGGGTTTTAGAGAAGGAGAAGCGGATGGGGAGCCATGTTTTTGACACGGTGATCCATCTGTCCCTTCCTTCTCAGAATCGCCTAGGGTGATTCCAGAGCTGCTCTAGCCCCTCCCGCGTGGAAAGAAACGGGGAAAAAAACGTATATATACCTTTTTGGCACTCCATGGGTGTATTTGCAAAAAGGTATATTTACGGTTTTGGCACTCAATGTGTTAATTGTGGAGGAAACATCTCGCCTCCCTCTCACTGTCTCTCTCGTTGACTGTGCCTTCACTCCCTCGAGTCGGTGCTGCTATTCGTGCATCATGGATTGCTAAAAATATAAAAAATGTAGCGTCTTTGCCGGCAGCCCGTCAGCAGGTCTTGGTTCTAGTTCCGGGCGGCACCAGGCGGGTCTTGCTGGCGTCGCTGCTGTCCTTTGCCGCCTCGGACAGGTCCTGGGGGGTCTGGCTCAGGCTTGTAGTCGTGGCGAAATGTAGGGTCTTCTGGGTGGGTGAATCTCTTCTTGGCTGGAGGTATCTTCATCTGGCTGTACTAATAATGACTTGGTCATTATGGTGGTCAAGCCACTCTCTGTGCTAATGTATACTCTACCTCAGTGGTTCTCAAACTTTTTCATTTCAAGGACCCCCAAAATGATATATATCTGGCCGCGGACCCCCATCTTAAATATTTTGTTCCAGGGACCCCCAGAAGCAAAGATTTGAGCAACAAATGTTCGCTTAAAAATATATATATTCAAAGGTTTGCACACATTTTCACGATTTTTCAAAAACAGCAGATCTACAAGCTCATAGCGCGGCACTCGGTGCCGCGCTATGAGCTTGTAGATCTGCTATTTTTGAATAGCCAAAGTATAAAAGGTCATAATTATTGTGATGCTATATTAACACATTTTGCTGGTTACCCCCTGGAACCCCCTCAAGTACCCCTGGGGGTCCCCGGACCCCACTTTGAGAACCAGTGCTCTACCTTCTGAGGTGAAGACAAAGCTGTATACATTTGCATGCCTATGGGAGCGACTGGTTGTCCGAGCCAATGGGCGAGCCTGAGATTGTGGTGGGGGCTCGTCATTTCTCCCAGCAGGCTCGGCCCCCCCTGCATAGTATAGATAGATAGATAGATAGATAGATAGATAGATAGATACAGAGATAGGTAGATAGATAGATAGATACAGATGTGACATTCCAAAGTTTCAGAGAGCCTGCCGTTGGCACTTCAGTGGAACATCAGTGGATAGTCCAAGCATTGCCACAGAGAAAGGGGGGCATATGTGGGCCGCCAGGTGTGAATTGTCCTCATTTCAAGTCCTATTTTATACATAGGCTTTTTGAAAATAGCAGATCTACAAGCTCATATCGCATTGCGTTGTGAGCTTGTAGATCTGCTATTTTCAAATATGTTAGTACTTTTACTTGATACCAATACTTTTGTACTTTCACTCAAGTACATTTTTAATTCCAGACTTTCACTTGTAACAGAGTACTTCTACATTGCAGTGTTGATATTTTCACTCAAGTAAAAACTCAGATACTTTTTTCCACCACTATCTAATAACCGTGTCTCTATCTCTCCCCCACCCTCCCCCACCCCGCCCTGCCCTTATACAGAATGATCCCGCCCACCAGCAAGAACTTCCTGGTGAACAACCTCGCGGCGGGCATGCAGTACGACCTGTGCGTGCTGGCCATCTACGACGACGTGATCACGTCCCTGACGGCCACGCGCGTGGTGGGCTGCGTGGCGTTCACCACCGAGACGGAGTACCTGCGCTGCCACTTCATGCAGTCGCAGTTCCTGGGCGGGACCATGATCATCATCATCGGCGGCATCATCGTGGCGTCCGTGCTGGTGTTCATCATCATCCTCATGATACGATACAAGGTACTGTTTTTTTTTATTGTTTTTTTTTTTATCTCTCTCGGTCGTCTGTGGTGTCTCTCTTTAATGGCCTGTATAGTTTCAACACTCTTTAGTCCCCGGGATCGTATTTCTTGCCAGCCTGAAACGTGCTCCTAACAGGTTTTTGGGGGAACATTTTTTTTTCTGTTTTCGTCTCTCGTCACTTTTCGTCACTACCGAAACGGAAAAAAAAAATCACAAAAAAATCACTACCAATCAGCTTTAAATTGCCTGAAACGTGCTCCTAAAAGGTTTTTGGGGGATTTTTTTTTTTCTGTTTTCGTCACTCGTAACTTTTCGTCACTACCGAAACGGAAAAAAAAAAATCACAAAAAAATCACTACCAATCAGCTTTAAATTGCCTGAAACGTGCTCCTAACAGGTTCTTCGGGGAACAATTTCTTTTCTGTTTTCGTCACTCGTCACTAGTCGTCACTACCGAAACGGAAAAAAAAAATCACAAAAAAATCACTACCAATCAGCTTTAAATTGCCTGAAACGTGCTCCTAAATGGTTTTTGGGGGAATTCTTTTTTTTCTGTTTTCGTCACTCGTAACTTTTCGTCACTACCGAAGCGGAAAAAAAAAATCACAAAAAAATCACTACCAATCAGCTTTAAATTGCCTGAAACGTGCTCCTAACAGGTTTTTGGGGGAACAATTTTTTTTCTGTTTTCGTCACTCGTCACTATGGGCGCGTTCGAAAATACAGCACTGAGCGCACTGGCCAATACAAACTAATAGGCAAGTGTGCTCCGGTGCGTGATTTCCGAACGCACCCTAGTCGTCACTACCGAAACGGAAAAAAGAATTCACAAAAAAATCACTACCAATCAGCTTTAAATTGCCTGAAACGTGCTCCTAACAGGTTTTTGGGGCAACATTTTATTTTCTGTTTTCGTCACTCGTCACTTTTCGTCACTACCGAAACGGAAAAAAAAAATCACAAAAAAATCACTACCAATCAGCTTTAAATTGCCTGAAACGTGCTCCTAACAGGTTTTTGGGGCAACATTTTATTTTCTGTTTTCGTCACTCGTCACTTTTCGTCACTACCGAAACGGAAAAAAAAAATCACAAAAAAATCACTACCAATCAGCTTTAAATTGCCTGAAACGTGCTCCTAACAGGTTTTTGGGGGAACAATTTGTTTTCTGTTTTCGTCACTCGTCACTTTTCGTCACTACCGAAACGGAAAAAAAATTCACAAAAAAATCACTACCAATCAGCTTTAAATTGCCTGAAACGTGCTCCTAACAGGTTTTTGGGGGAACAATTTTTTTTCTGTTTTCGTCACTCGTCACTTTTCGTCACTACCGAAACGGGGAAAAAAAATCACAAAAAAATCACTACCAATCAGCTTTAAATTGCATGAAACGTGCTCGTAACAGGTTTTTGGGGGAACATTTTTTTTTCTGTTTTCGTCACTCGTCACTTTTCGTCACTACCGAAACGGAAAAAAAAATTCACAAAAAAATCACTACCTATCAGCTTTAAATTGCCTGAAACGTGCTCCTAACAGGTTTTTGGGAGAACAATTTATTTTCTGTTTCCGTCACTCGTCACTAGTCGTCACTACCGAAACGGAAAAAAAAATTCACAAAAAAATCACTACAGATCAGCTTTAAATTGCCTGAAACGTGCTCCTAACAGGTTTTTGGGGGAACAATTTTGTTTCTGTTTTCGTCACTCGTCACTTTTCGTCACTACCGAAACGGGAAAAAAAATTCACAAAAAAATCACTACCAATCAGCTTTAAATTGCCTGAAACGTGCTCCTAACAGGTTTTTGGGGGAACAATTTTGTTTCTGTTTTCGTCACTCGTCACTAGTCGTCACTACCGAAACGGAAAAAAAAATTCACAAGAAAAATCACTACCAATCAGCTTTAAATTGCCTGAAACGTGCTCCTAACAGGTTTTTGGGGGAACAATTTTGTTTCTGTTTTCGTCACTCGTCACTTTTCGTCACTACCGAAACTGAAAAAAAAATCACAAAAAAATCACTACCAATCAGCTTTAAATTGCCTGAAACGTGCTCCTAACAGGTTTTTGGGGGAACAATTTTGTTTCTGTTTTCGTCACTCGTCACTTTTCGTCACTACCGAAACGGAAAAAAAAATCACAAAAAAATCACTACCAATCAGCTTTAAATTGCCTGAAACGTACTCCTAACAGGTTTTTGGGGGAACATTTTTTTTTCTGTTTTCGTCACTTGTCACTTTTCGTCACTACCGAAACGGGAAAAAAAATTCACAAAAAAATCACTACCAATCAGCTTTAAATTGCCTGAAACGTGCTCCTAACAGGTTTTTGGGGGAACAATTTTGTTTCTGTTTTCGTCACTCGTCACTTTTCGTCACTACCGAAACGGGAAAAAAAATCACAAAAAAATCACTACCAATCAGCTTTAAATTGCCTGAAACGTGCTCCTAACAGGTTTTTGGGGGAACAATTTTGTTTCTGTTTTCGTCACTCGTCACTAGTCGTCACTACCGAAACGGAAAAAAAAATTCACAAGAAAAATCACTACCAATCAGCTTTAAATTGCCTGAAACGTGCTCCTAACAGGTTTTTGGGGGAACAATTTTGTTTCTGTTTTCGTCACTACCGAAACTGAAAAAAAAATCACAAAAAAATCACTACCAATCAGCTTTAAATTGCCTGAAACGTGCTCCTAACAGGTTTTTGGGGGAACAATTTTGTTTCTGTTTTCGTCACTCGTCACTTTTCGTCACTACCGAAACGGAAAAAAAAATCACAAAAAAATCACTACCAATCAGCTTTAAATTGCCTGAAACGTGCTCCTAACAGGTTTTTGGGGGAACATTTTTTTTTCTGTTTTCGTCACTTGTCACTTTTCGTCACTACCGAAACGGGAAAAAAAATTCACAAAAAAATCACTACCGATCAGCTTTAAATTGCCTGAAACGTGCTCCTAACAGGTTTTTGGGGGAACAATTTTGTTTCTGTTTTCGTCACTCGTCACTTTTCGTCACTACCGAAACGGAAAAAAAAATCACAAAAAAATCACTACCAATCAGCTTTAAATTGCCTGAAACGTGCCTTCAATACTCTTCACACAAAGACGCTTCCATGCACGGAACACACTGAAATATCTACTTCCTATTTTCTTAATATTAAAATCTAAGCCCGTCAACCAAGGACTGACACTGAACTTTTCCTATCAAAATGCATGAATGCAGTATGAAATAGGCCCTAATAAGTTGCCATAGTGGACAAAATGTGTCCATTATTGTGTCCTATTGCAGTTGTTCTCAAACCTTTTCATGTCAAGGACCCCCAAATTGACACTTATTAGCCCGCAGACCCCCATTTGAAAATATATGCCAGGGACCCCCATAAGAGAAGATTTTTTACGGCTTTAGCATTGATTCTCAACCATTTTAATTTCAAGGACCCCCAATTTGACATGCATTAGGCTACGGACCCCAATTTAATGGCATTTCTATCTCTGGGACCCCAATATTGTAAAATCTATGTTGATGTAACTCTGAGAGTGTACAAATGTAACCAAAAGTGGTTACATTTGTACACTCTCAGAGTTACAGACCCATAAGGGTCCATTTGTTCCTAATCTATCATTTAGCTGGGGACCCCCTGGAACTCCCTCAAGGACACCTGGGGGTTCACGGACCCCACTTTGAGAACCAATGTCCTATTGGACCTATAGCACACAACAAACGGTTTTGTTGTCACTTGTGGCCCCCGTCTTCAAGTCACTTTACAATTGTGGTCGCCTGCCTAATCTAGTTGAACATCCCTGATCTACAAGCTTACACTGTCTCACGCTGTGAGGCGTTGTGGGCTTGTAGATCGGCTATTTTTGGCAAAGTAGAGGAGAAAAGGAGCAGACCAAGTACTGGTTTTCCAAGTATTGGGGGGTAAAAGTGGTCGGCTGACTGAAAACACGACGCTACACATCGACAGTACTGTCAAAAAGTCTATGAAACGTAGACGAAAGGGCCTACTCTGTGTGGAGTTTGCATGTTCTCCCCGTGTCTCTCAGGATAGTTAATACCCTCACAAAAACATGTAGTAAGCCTGGTCGCTATACCGCCTCCCCCATGACAGCCGGGGCGCCTGATGGAGGGGAAGGGAACTGGTTGGAATAACGTGTTCCTTCCACGCGCTACGTCCTACCAGGGAAACTCCCCCCTGTCAGGTGATAAGAAGGTCAGTTGGCTCTCATGCATTGAAGGAGGCATGAGCTCGGCCCTGGCCTCCCTAGGCTGGTGAGGGGAGTGTAGCGCCCAGGAGAAACTTTAGAAAATTGGCACCGGGTGAAAAAATGCTATGAAACTGTCCTATGAAATCTATGAAAAAGTTTAATCTGCAACACGATTTTATACAATATGTAGTGGGGGTCTCTCTCTCTCTCCCTCTCTCTCTCTCAGGTGTGTAACTCGGGCGACGGCGACAAAGGCGGCGGCGGCGGCGGCGTGTCCTTGTCGATGACCAACGTTCACTCCCAGACCAACGGGCAGCAGAGTGGAGGCTGCAGCGTGACGCCCAGCTCCTCCAAGCACGGCTCCATCGGCCTGGACACGCTCTCCTCTGGAGGAGGAAAGAAGCGGAGCGGAGCGGGTGCAGCCGGTGGGGCATCAGGAGGAGGAGGAGGAGGAGGAGGAGGAGGCCGCGGGGGGCAGGACACCGGGACGCTCTCGTCCGACACGTCGCTGCCCGACTGCTCCACGTCCACGTCGGTCCTGAGCCAGGGCGGCGCTTGGGGGGGTGGGGGTCCTGCCAGTCCCACCACCACCACCACCACCCTGGGGGGCCACATGGGCCCCGGGGGGGCCGCCGGGGAGCGGGACAAAGGGGGAGGAGAGCAGAGAGTCGGGGACAGAAGCTCGCTGATGGCGGACCAGCAGGGTCTGATGGGCGCAGTCGGAGGGGAGCAGCGCCCCGGCGGCTCGCTGCCCAAGCCCAAGAGGAAGCCGGCGCCCGGCAAGCCCCCCCAAGGCTCCTCCTCCTCGGCCGGCGGTGGTCCGCCATGCGCCGCTTCCCCCGCCGCCGCGACCCCCGAGAACCTCCTCATGCCCCTGGAGAACCTCAACCTCAACACCAACCGCAACAACTCCACCTCCCTCAACCAGCCTCCTCCTCCGCCCTTCGCCTTCTACGGCCCCACCCCCACCTCCTCCCCGAGCCCCCTGACCTCGCTGCGGGTCAAAGACACCCCCGTCCTTCGCCGCGGAGGCCACTCCTCCTCCGCCAAGTACCAGACTCTCCCCGCGGAGGAGGGAGGAGCGAGGAGGGGCGGCGGCGGCAGCGGCAAGGCCTCCCGGAGGTTCTCGCTGAGCGAGGGAGCGGGAGGAGGAGGCTCGACAAAGACTCTCTACTCCTCCTCCTCCTCCTCGCCTCACACGGCGGCGGCAGGGGGGGCGGGGCCCAAGTTGGGACGCATGATGCGAAACAAACGGAGCCAATCGATGAGCGGCATGCTCATCCCTAAAGACGGGGGAGGAGACTCCGACAAAGGTGCCGGCACCGATTGGATCCTGGAAAGCACAGTTTAAAAGAGGAAAAAAAAAAGAAAAAATGGACACGCCCGATTGTGTTTTACCTTTTTGTTTGTTAGCGTTTTTAGGTGTGTGTGTGTGTGTGTGTGTGTGTGTGTGTGTGTGTGTGTGTGTGTGTGTGTGTGTGTGTGTGTGTGTTTTTACATGTGTTTCGGGAGGACTTTACAGTATGTTTGTGTGAGTTCCTTTCAAAAAGCCAGCTGTTGCCACCTGGAATAGCAGATCTATAAGCTTACACAGCGTGTCACGCTCTGAATGCTGTGTAAGCTTATAGATTTACTAGTTTAGCTGCACAACACTGTCTGGCACACAACCAAGTATAAATCTGACTTCAGTTTACCGGTCGAACGCCTGAGAATAGTATAACTGTGTGTTTGTGTGTGTGTGTGTGTGTGTGTGTGTGTGTGTGTGTGTGTGTGTGTGTGTGTGTGTGTGTGTGTGTGTGTGTGTGTGTGTGTGTGTGTGTGTGTGTGTGTGTGTGTGTGTGTGTGTGTGTGTGTGCGCGTGCATCTCTTAATTTTCTACTATAATTTATTTTTCTGTCTTTTTTTCTCAGCAGTTGATTTTAAGTTCAGTTGACGTAGGGTTTTTTTTTTGTTTGTTTTTTTCAGTTACACCTCAACCAACGGTTGTACTCCATTGTTTTGCAGTCATTCAGTCAGTGGATGCTTGCCTTGTAGGTGTCTCTTGTTTGCGTCCACCATTATAGCACAAAAGACCACGGGGTCTCCCACGGGACAATGCAGGGGCCACATCCTCTTCCCGAGCCACACACACACACAACACGACCCCTCGAAAATACTACCACAAAAAGGCAATTGTTACATGAAAAAAAACAAAAACGTATAAAAAAGTAAAACTGAGAAAGTACACCATTCCTCCGTAACACACAAACACACGTAACAAACGTGTGTTTTACCCCCTCCTACAGTGGCAAGAGAACAGCATTTGGTGCCTTTCTTTTGCGCTCACATTCTTTCAGACCTTCTTTTCTGCCCAGACTCGTTTTAACCGGATTACAGGACCGTATTACCGCAAAGAAAATGGATTTGGAGATGGAGGCAAGGAAAAACCCCAAGAAACAGAGAGATTTCACACATAGCCTTTCTTACCTAATGAGAGAAAATGACGACAAAAAAAAAAAGACATTTGATAACGTATAGACAGAGAAACTGAAGGTGTACGTACTACACAACAACAAAAACAACAAAGACTCTTTACTGGACCTCTTATGAAATTGATATTTTTTAAAGGAAGATAAAAAAAAAGAGAGAGAACATAAAAAAATAAACATCTGAGCTTTTCACTGACGTTGCTCTGAGATGGCCTTTGATGGAAAGGCTCCTGGGAAAGCTTCTGTACAGAAAAAGACAACATGTACCGTGTTGTTATGTTGTGTAAAATAAAAAATAAAAAAAAGGAGAAAATCACTGGTGTTTTTCGTCTCTGGAATGTTGTGGTGGATCACATGTCTCAAGCATTTCACATAAAGGGAAGAGAGATAGGTAAACAAGTCAAGTAAGTGCGCTTGAAAAATGTGCTTAGGCCTAATTGTGGTTGTTCGGTCCAATTGATCAGCTGCTATAGCGTAACATTTTTAATGCCTTTTTCATGATTTTCAACAACATGCATGACAGTATGAAAATCACACAACATGTCATGCCATGTCGTTGAAAACCATGAAAAATGTCTTGCTATAGCATGTTGTCAAAAACATGACATGATACTGACCATGATACTACCATGATCATGGATGAAGAATGACAATGATGTGTTGTATAATTTGTATGTATTTTATTTTATATGTAACGTTTTGAGGAGTATCATGATACTGACCATGATCATCAGTATCATGATACTGACCATGATACTGTCATGATACTGTCATGATACTGTCATGATACTGACCATGATACTGTCATGATACTGTCATGATACTGACCATGATACTGCGGCTGGAGGTGGTACTGATAAAGCCCCATGCAGCACTACTTTCTGCCTATTCCTTTTCTTTTTTAACCCATTGAGACCTGAAGCCGATTCTACATGTCTCCTAAATCTCAACAGTTTTCTGAAAAACGTATGTTTCTATATCAGTGGTGCTCAATCTTTTTCATGTCAAGGACCCCCAGAATGATATGTATTTGGCCGCGGACCCCCATCAAAATATTTTGTTCCAGGGACCCCCCAGAAGCAAAGATTTGAGTTAAAATTGTATATATTCAAAGATTTGTACACATTTTCATGAATTTTCAAAAATAGCAGATCTTACAAGCTCATAGCGCGGCACTCGGTGCCGCACTATGAGCTTGTAGATCTGTTATTTTTGAATAGCCCAAAGTGTAAAATAATGCTTTTTAGCTCAAATCTAAAAATGACACAGTTCCAGGTCTCAATGGGTTGGTTGACATTTGGAGCTTTGCAGGTTTTTTTTCACTTGGTAAGAGCTCAGTGTACAGAAGTATAGCTATTATAATTAGCTATTATTCCTGCATGGCGGAGCTAGATTCTCTCCTCTTCATCGAGTGCTTCTGCTGTTGCTCGGCCCGATTTGGCTTCTGCCATGTCCGGGGTTTGTCGCTTGTGTTTAAAGTTATCACGTTGTTCGACACTGCGTATCTGTACGATACACTTGGTGGGGTCATCGCCATGCTGGCTTGTGGTGGACATTTTTGTTAAAATTCTATCTTTGCCATGGACATAACAATTATTGGAATATTATTACCAGAAAAACACAAACCTTTACAACTCAGAGTGCACAAATGGAACCAAATGTGGTTCCATTTGTGCACTCTCTGAGTTATGGGGTTCCTTGAGTTAGAGAACAACTGTCAGTGGTGGAAAGTAACTAAGTACATTTACTTAAGAGTACAATTTTGATGTATTTGTACTTTACTTGAGTATTTCCAATTTCCAATACTTTTACTTCTACTCCACTACATCTCAGAGGCAAATATTATACTTTTACTCCACTACTTTAGTTACTAGTTACTTTTCAGATATAAATTATATACATTATAAAACATACATTAACCACTTCAGCCTTATTTTAGACATAGGCTATTTGAAAATAGCCGATCTACGTGTTGTGAGCTTGTAGATCTGCTATTTTCAAATATTTAGTACTTTTACTTTTGATACCTTAAGTATAGGATGCCAATATTTTTGTACTTTTACTCAAGTACATTTGTAATTGTGGACTTTTAATATTGCAGTATTGGTACTTTTACTTAAGTAAAGAATTTTAGTACTTTTTCCACCACTGACAACTGTACCCCTTATGTGTCTTAGTAAATCAGTGATATACAGTATCTGAGACATGAGACATTCAGTAATTGAGTCTTAAGATCAAAATGACGTAAAAGATTAAAAGATTGCCACAGACTCAGACACATTGATGACCCTCAGCCTGTATGGGGCATGGCAGTGGCGGCCATTTTCTGGTTCCACTCTAAAATAGTCAATGCATTTTTCCCATTAACATTTCTAAAAATATTTATATCAATTATTTTAAGCCTAGAATCAAGCCGTTCTGGTGAATCATGACCATAAAACGTTTGATTTTGTGAAAAAAAAAACTTTGAGAAAAAGGCAAAACAAAGGGTATTTATTAAATATACTATATCATATAACTAAATATAAAATAAAATAAAATCACAGAAAAAAAAAAATATGGTCATGATTCACCAGGACCCTGGATGGCTTGATTCTAGGCTTAAATTAATTGATATAAATAGTTTTGGAAATGTCAATGGGAAAAATGCATTGACTATCTTGGAGTGGAACCAGAAAATGGCCGCCACTGCTATGCACTATTGAGGTACAGTTTTTTTTTTTTTGTTGTCATCTCTTAGTTGTCCATCGTCTTGTTTGTCTTGTTTGGTTGTTTTTACCAGAGCCCTCCCGGTTAGCCCTCCCGGTTAGCCTTCGGGCTGGGGGCCATGTGTGCCATGTTGTTTTTTTACTCAGCAAGTCATTTGAGATCCCTCTAACCCAGCGAGTGTATAGGTGACCACACAGGACTCCCAGTGCACTAAGCAGAGTGCACTTTGTGTTTACCCTCGTGTGCTCCACGCTGAACGAGCATGAGATGTCTTGACCCGGCGAGAGCTACAGTAAGTAATACAACACATACAGCCCTGTCTACATCCCGTCTGAAGGGGTCTAATTCGGGTCTAATTCTGTTCTATTTGACCAAAACTTTGTAGTGGAGTAATTATTTTTTTTCACCACTGTGTCACTACCGAAACGTTTTAAATTCGAAAAAATCACTAAGTGTGGAGGCCAAAATCGTCCCCCCAAAAACCTGTTAGGAGTACGTTTCAGGCAATTTAGATTGATTTGTAGCACTTTGTAGTGGAGTAAAAAAAAAATCACCATGGTGTCACTACCGAAACGAAAGATAAATCCGAAAAAATCACTAAGTGTAGAGGCCAAAATCGTCCCCCCAAAACTTTGTCGTGGAGTAAAATGTTTTCTTCACCATTGTGTCACTACCAAAACGAAAGTTAAATCCGAAAAAATCAGTAAGTGTGGAGGCCAAAATTGTCCCCCCAAAAACCTGTTAGGAGCACGTTTCAGGCAATTTAAAGCTGATTGATGGTGATTTTTTTGTGATTTTTTTTTTTCGTTTCGGTAGTGACGAAAAGTGACGAGTGACGAAAACAGAAAAAGAGTTCTGTATTTTAACATTTGTATTTTGACTTTCACTCCCCAACATTTCGAAGACTTTTGACACTACGTTTCCAGGAACAATACTACATTATTTAAGCTAAATATAGTAAAAACTGCTGCTGTGAGCTTGTAGATGTGCTATTATTTATTATTTATATTTTATGTATTAGAACTGTGAGCTACTTTCACTTGTTGTTGAGTAATGTTTAACCAGGGGTGTCTATACTTTGACTCAAGTACTGAGTTTGAATATGTTGTAGAGTTGGAATGAAGTTTGTAGCTAAACGTATGAAGGAGTTAGATGTAAAAAAAACTGGCAGAATAAGTAGTGACAATAACATCAGTGTGCTCGTTAAGTATATACAGTTATGTACATATGTGAAATGTGTCCTCTGCACTTTAACAACTAGCAGTCTCAAATCATTCTAAGGCACACACATTGTTGACCTGAAATGGTACCCAGGACCTCTGGTTCACCAGGCAGATCCACTAGCCACGGCACTGTGATTAAAATAATGTTTGAATATGAAAGGAAAGTCAAGCTTTACAAAATACAAGTTGTGTAAAAAAATGAAAAAAGTTTAAATAATAATTATTTGTTTAAGTAAGACTTGAATAAGTTGTGTCTGCGGTTTGTCTCCATACATGTAACCAGACATTGCTGTCCTGTGCAGTTGGACCATTTCACTCCTAATAATAATACCTAATTGATGTCTTGCTCAGGGACATCCTGACTTGATGCCATAGTTGAGCCTTGAACCTGGTACCTTTGGCTCACTAGTCAGTCATTCTATCCATTCACCTACAGTGGTCTCCTTGGAATCTGTGGTTCTAAAACATTTTGTTGCCCAAATTGACCCCAATGTGAAAAGATCTAGTACCAGGGCCCTCCATGAAAGAGATGTACATTTAAAACATAAATGATAACCATAAAAAGAATATATCTATATAGTTATTTAAATTTCACACAATATCAGGATTAAGAATCGAACTCATAACCTTCTGTTTCTCAGTCAGGCTCTTACACCTGTGGGCCACCACTGGATCTGTGGTGGCCCACTGTGGATTGAAGAGCAAGTAGATAATGACAGAAAAGGCTTGTTGACTATGGTTCACGTCATTTATTTTCTGATAACATGTTTGTTTATTTTCTGATAACATGTTTGTGCTGTCTTTTTCAGGTCATTTATGCCAGGGATGTGTGGTTGGAGGATGGAAAGGAGACAGAGGATACAATGCCTAATAATTGGATCGACAGGGGTAAGGGAACCATTAGATGGCCAAATGCCAAACAAACAAAACTTATAAGATGAGAAAGGACCCCCATGAGGACTGGCTGACGTCCCAGTTAGTCAAGATAAAGATGACTTCAGGCAGGTTTTGTTTTTGGATCATTTACTCAATAATTCAAGTACAAATAGTTGAATCAATGTTTACAGTTGAACTGTATAACTTCTAGTTAACCAATCAACTCTAAATTGCCTGAAATGTACTCCTAACAGGTTTTGGGGGGACGATTTTGGCCTCCACACTTAGTGATTTTTTCGGATTTAACTTTCGTTTCGGTAGTTTGATTACAAAATGTAAGTTGTGTAAAAAATAATCTGACTATACTAAGTTGTTATTTGTTTGTTTAAGTCAGGCAATACTCTACTCAGAGTCATAAGTTTACAAAATGTACTAAAGTACAGTGAACGTCTGTGCAGTTTGTCTTCATCACTGAAAATAACGTAAATGTAAACTGATATAAAACTGCTGTCATGTGCAGTTGGGGTGAAGAAACACAACCATTTCACTCCTAATAATACCTATTTGATTTGACATCCTGACTTGCTGCTGTAGCTGAGGCTTGAACCTGTTACCTGCGGCTCACTAGTCAGTGACTCTATCCATTCACCTACAGCTGTTTCCTTGGAATCTGTGGTTCTGGAAAGTTTTGTCGTCAACCCTTACCCTTATTTGGGCAGTGGACCCCAATTTGAAAAGATGTAGTGTCAGGGCACCCATGAAAAAGATTTAAATTTATGCTGTAACACTTTTTTTTTTAAAGTTATTTGTCTTTGTTGTTCAAGTCAAAGCACCAGGAAGGCTGTACTTGTCAGCCATCTGTTAGCTCAATGGGTTGAGATGCAGTATTCATGATCCAGAGGCCATGAGTTCAAATCCCACTGGTGTCTTTACTGTGATGCTTTCCTTTGCAGACTGGCTTCCAGAAGATCAAGTGAAAACCACCAGGAAGGCTGTATTTGTCATCCAACTGCTTAGCTCAATGGGTTGAGATGCAGTAGAGCGTCTGTCCAATAACATGACTTGACTGGTTTCGATTCCCACTCGAGTCAAGTGTCCCCGGTAACTTGGGGCAACGGATAAATTCACTGATATCCTTAGTGATGCTACCCTTTGCAGACTAACTTCTAGAAAAACAAGTTAATTCTAAAAAAAACAAGTTATAACCACCAGGAAACCTGTACCTGTAACTCTCAGCCAACAGCATAGCTCAACTGGTAGAGCGTCTGTCCAATAACATGACTTGGTTCGATTCCCACTCGAGTCAAATGTCCCCGGTAATTTGGGGCGACTGATATCCTTAGTGATGCTTCCTTTGCAGACTAACTTCTAGAAAAACAAGTTAATTCTAAAAAAAACAAGTTATAACCACCAGGAAACCTGTACCTGTAACTCTCAGCCAACAGCATAGCTCAACTGGTAGATCGTCTGTCCAATAACATGACTTGACTTGAGTGATTCCGATTCACACTCGAGTCAAGTGTCCCCGGTAAGTTGGGGCGACTGATATCCTTAGTGATGCTTCCTTTGCAGACTAACTTCTAGAAAAACAAGTTATAACCACCAGGAAACCTATAACTCTCAGCCAACACCATATCTCAACTGGTAGAGCGTCTGTCCAATAACATGACTTAACATGACTTGACTTGGTTCGATTCCCACTCGAGTCAAGTGTCCCCGGTAATCCTGTAACTCTCAGCCAACACCATATCTCAACTGGTAGAGCGTCTGTCCAATAACATGACTTGTAGAGCGTCTGTCCAATAACATGACTTGACTTGGTTCGATTCCCACTCGAGTCAAGTGTCCCCGGTAGTATCAGTCAATTTATCCGTAGTGTGTCTATATTATAGTGTCTCGCTAGCACCACCCCTTTCTCTCTAGCTCCACCACTTCCCCCTCTAGCTCCACTTCCCCCTCTAGCTCCACCTCCCCCTCTAGCTCCACCCCTCAATGTTTCTGTAATATTTCAGCTGCCCGTTTATATTTATTCTATAACCACTCCGCTTTATTGTCTGGAAACCACGGGGGCTTCTCCCCGCGCCAACTCCCTGCACCCTCTCTTGAGTGAGTAACCTATCTGACCGACACATTGTCCTCTAGCCATTAGCACTATTGTGTGGGACCGCGCCAACTAGTCCTAACCACGCTAGTACTTGTGACCATGACTTAGTCCACTGCGCCATCAGTAGCAATGAAATTCAATGCTTTCTGTGTTGATTTTAAGGGTTGTAGCAATGAAATTCAATGCTTTCTGTGTTGATTTTAAGGGTTGTGGGTTAAAGCTTCACTCACTCCTTACCCTGAACCTCTTCTGTAAAGGAAAGGTTAAGGGCAAAGATTGAGTGTGGCTTGAACCCACGGCCTCTGGATATGTAGGCAGTGTGTCTACACACTGAGCGATCAGCTGCCTTGCTATGAATGGTCTTCATTTCTTTTTGCAGTAGGCGAATGGTTAGAGTTGCAGGTTCAAAACTTGATCACAGCGGTATGAGCAAGACATTTACAAATTATTTTTTGAGGGCAGACATTAGCTGGGTAAAACTGGTAATATTATCAGTATAGTCTGACTTTTTCTTGACTGTTAGTATAAGTATGTAGGCAGTGTGTCTACACACTGAGCGATCAGCTGCCTTGCTATGAATGGTCTTCATTTCTTTTTGCAGTAGGCGAATGGTTAGAGTTGCAGGTTCAAAACTTGATCACAGCGGTATGAGCAAGACATTTACAAATTATTTTTTGAGGGCAGACATTAGCTGGGTAAAACTGGTAATATTATCAGTATAGTCTGACTTTTTCTTGACTGTTAGTATAAGTCTGCCCTTTTTTTTCCCACAATTTATAATAGATTGAAAACCGCCGAAGGTTGCTGTTTCAAGACCCGACCAATGCAGTACACCGGTCTATCACTCCCCTACACAACAACAAACACACACAGCAGTGACTAGGGCTGATTAAGCTTGATCCAAAATAACTTCTCTTTTTTTTTACACGTCAGAATGAGGTTTATTGTTACATCACAATTTACAAGGTACAAAAGTGGGTGAAATTCGTTGTTGTACATCGTTCCCATCGCAACGTTAATTTGAAGAAGAGGGGTGGGGGGCAAGTGGGAAGGAGATCCAACAAGAGAACAACAGAAGGCCAAGGTGCTTAGAGAAAAAGAGCAAAATAAAGACAAAAAAGTCAGTGCGTTATACATGGGATTAAGGTGCAAAAGGTCAGTGCGTGTCCACCTAGGGTGGACTGACCCTGGTATAATCCGCAAGTAGTTCCATGAGAGAGAGCAACAAAAAAGTAATTTGGACCTGGTGTAGTCCACAGGTATGTCCGAGGGGGGGCTAAGTCCACGTCACTAGTCGAATGAAAATAAAACATAATACATAATAGCACAGCTTAATTTGCAGGGACACCCTTTTTGCTTGGGCCGGTTCCACGACAACTGCAACATTAAACAAGTGCTGTACTGAATAGCCAGTGAGCTACCAGGGTAAGGTCCAACCAGAGCTACTTCATTGAACAGAACACAAGTTCAAATTACACAATACTGTGAGACTAATATCCCCCACAATGGACAGCGAAAGTTTAAGTTAAATCACTCCTGTGTGTCCTCCCCTTCTCGCTGGAGCATGCTTGCGGTGGTCTGCGGCAGGCTGCCTTATGAGGTCATCTGTGGCTTGTTGGTCGAATTTCACGACTGCATCTGCATAGTAGAAAAAGACAATAAAAAATGTGCAACGGTAACATGCTGTCCTAGTCCCTATCTCACATAATACACAGCTCGATTGAACTCCTGCCATACGCGGCAGGCTGCCTTATGAGGTCATCTGTGGCTTGTTGGTCGAATTTCACGACTGCATCTGCATAGTAGAAAAAGACAAAGACAATAAAAAATGTGCAACGGTAACATGCTGCTCGATTGAACTCCTGCCATCTGGTAGGAGGTTCAAGAGCTCAGGGGGAAGCACCATATATTGCCCCCAAAACCAACATCTTGAAGCACTTTTTACCAATGTTGTCTGCTCTTTACTTTTTAATGTTTGCCTCTTTTTAATGTGCATCATGAGTTGTGGAGAATGGTATTTTACTCCACTGTATGCCTAGTGTGTATTGTGGAAGTGACAATAAAAGTGATTGAGTCTCTCCATATTGACATGAAAAAATGTGTTGCCTGTACAACATCAACTAGTTTAATACAAAGCCATCTCCCTTCTACACCTAACCACCACAGTTATTTAAAATGTTATGATAGTAACGGTAGACAGTTGGCATTGTATTTTTTTTATGTCAATAGGGAAGGACATGTTTTACCCAATTACATTTAGATTTGTCCTTGGTCAACATGGGCTTAATATGGGCTTACCTTGTATTGCGCTAACGCAGTCTTCTCTTTTTCCCCCTTCCCTTTCAACTGTGCCATCAGACTGTTACTGAAGAGCCTGAAGAAAAACAAATTACATTTAATAATATAGTAGGATTAGGATTTATTGTAGAACATGGTATAAACCCTTTATACTACTAATTTTAAAATGTTATGATAGTAACGGTAGACAGTTGGCATTGTATTTTTTTTATGTCAATAGGGAAGGACATGTTTTACCCAATTACATTTAGATTTGTCCTTGGTCAACATGGGCTTAATATGGGCTTACCTTGTATTGCGCTAACGCAGTCTTCTCTTTTTCCCCCTTCCCTTTCAACTGTGCCATCAGACTGTTACTGAAGAGCCTGAAGAAAAACAAATTACATTTAATAATATAGTAGGATTAGGATTTATTGTAGAACATGGTATAAACCCTTTATACTACTAATTTTCACTTCATGTTCAACCATTATGTCATTGACATAACAGAGGGTTCAGGTGTTAAGCTAAAAAAAAAAGGCAAATTAATGGAAACATGCAGTCAGGCCCTCATCTAGAAGAATTAACCAAATAAGTGTTCAGACATTGAAAACCACAGCGCACCCAAAAATCACACAGGGGTTAATTCATAGTGTATGTTGAAACATACCTGTCAAGAAGTTTGTGGACACAGTCCTTCACGTCCTTCCCTCCATTACGGGAGAGTTGCAGCACCTGTTGGAATAAGTCCATGAAAACTTTCACTGACATATCCCAGAGGAACATAAAAAGTGCGAGTGCATCTTGTGCTGTTCATTACTTCCAGACTCTTGAAAAGCCTACCAGGGTATTAAAAACTTGGACATCACTGAGGAGTTGCTCCTCAGTCCTCCATGTTCTCAATTCTCTCCATGTTCTCAATTCTCTCAACATGACTGGCCGCTGAAGAGGCAAGTTCTTTAATGAATATTGATATGGTCAGGACTTTCTTCTGGTATACTGAAAAATAAGTAAGTGTACATTAACACAGAGAAATGTTATCTGACATTATAGACACCACCCTACAATGATACAAAACACTGCTATAATTGAAGAGCAGTTTTTGTGTCCCGATAGGAGAGGAGACAGAGAGAACAGTAAATGAAGAAAGGAGAGAATGGGCAGAAGAGAGAAGGGTTGCAAATTAAGTCCTCCAGTTTTCTTGGCCAGTGTCCTGTCTTCATTGAAATAGCTCAGAACTTACCTTGTGTTGGCAATGGAATGCCCATGTTGGCCTCTCAGTCACTGCATAGCACCTGTAATAAGAACAAAAGTACATTTTAGAAATTACAAAGTGATATTTTTGCATTAAAACTTTCCAAGACAGATGACTACATTAGATGAGAAATAATAAATATGTCATATTGTAACAATTAGGGGTGCACGGTACTACTTGCTGAATTGTAAAGGTTTTGATTACTTGGGGCCTTTGGACAACTCACCATGCCTGACCGTGTCCCTCGACCCATCACTGCGGTGGGACCTGTCATCATGTCTGGACCTGACAAAGTGCCTCCGAGCTGTTGCTGTACCTGGAGTCGTGGCTGGTCCTGGACCTGATGCTGTGCCGGTATCTGACACTGTGTCTGGAGCCATCACTAAAGACTTAATACTTGGACACAATACTACTACAATACCATGTCACACTGAAAAAGACCATGTCACACTGAAAAAGACTACCCCTACTGGTTGGTCTTAGATGTTGACAATCACACATCTCCTCTGATACACATAGTTCAACACATTCAACACATTGAGCCTGTAACTACTTACTCATTGCTTGTGAATTAGGTATGGTAATGATTTCTTTAGTATGCACAACATGTAACACCTTGTACTGACTGTACTTTAAATTTGTTGGTGCAATGGAGAAAGTGAATACTCACGGTGTGGACATTTCTCTGCTCCGAGGTGCTACACTTGCATGTCGTGAGCCTGGAAAAGACAAAGAATGTTCTTAGATACCAAATATTAATTTGTAAACAAAAGGTGACTGCTTAAGTGTGATGCATACTCACTGTGTGTAGACATTTCCCTGTGCCAAGACCCCTCAGCATGCTCCAACTCGACAGACATCCTCCACCAGGCCATCCAGGGCTTGATTCCAGGGCTTGATTTTCAGAGTCTGAAATATAACAAACATAACAATCAGCTTGTAACTGATTTCATGTTGTGTGTACCCAATACATAATTATCATATTTCATAAATTGACATCAATACTCAACAAGCATTGAGTAACACATTGTTGTCCTGGCTGGACTGCAACTTCCTTGGTGCGATAGGAAAGGAGGGCACCTATACGGCTGCAATATAAAGTAAAAATAAACATATCCATATCTAAAATAGAGAGCCTTATCAAAGCATTTGATTGTCATTTTTGACATTGGACTTATACATTGATTATAGAAGAAAATTACCCATAATGCTCGCCTCCCCCGGATCATCATCAGATTGTTAAAGTACAAAACGTCATATAAAACATGAATGGTCTACAATGTGAGGCCCAGTTTCTGTTAACACTTTCATATTTAGAAGTTACTTGAGAAACATATGAACTCTACATCAGTCATCATCTTGTCTTTTAACAGGTTTCCTCTTCCTCTTCCATCTTATCTCCACATCCTCCTCTTCCTCCTCTGCTTGGCTGGTCAGGTTGTAGTTGTCACATTCACAAGCTTTAACTAGAAGTTATACAATTCAACTGTAAACATTGATTCAACTATTTGTACTTGAATTATTGAGTAAATGATCCAAAAACAAAACCTGCCTGAAGTCATCTTTATCTTGACTAACTGGGACGTCAGCCAGTCCTCATGGGGGTCCTTTCTCATCTTATAAGTTTTGTTTGTTTGGCATTTGGCCATCTAATGGTTCCCTTACCCCTGTCGATCCAATTATTAGGCATTGTATCCTCTGTCTCCTTTCCATCCTCCAACCACACATCCCTGGCATAAATGACCTGAAAAAGACAGCACAAACATGTTATCAGAAAATAAACAAACATGTTATCAGAAAATAAATGACGTGAACCATAGTCAAC
>NC_139957.1:43857915-43895415 GCF_963454915.1 Gymnoscopelus microlampas | reverse complement strand
GTCTTGTGCGGTGGCCTGGCATGGCCTGGCATGGCATGGCCCGCTATGCGGTAGATTGGGGTCACAGCACTCTATATATCGTCTCTGTCGGGTGGAAACCTCATACTATAATATAGTATGTCCAAAACTGTTACTTTTCAGCATTCAGATTCAATAATGGCAAAAGTAGCAGA
Organism: Gymnoscopelus microlampas; assembly: GCF_963454915.1. Lineage (NCBI taxonomy): Eukaryota > Metazoa > Chordata > Actinopteri > Myctophiformes > Myctophidae > Gymnoscopelus > Gymnoscopelus microlampas. The sequence goes on along the minus strand of NC_139957.1, from coordinate 43,895,242 downwards.
TCTACAAGCTCGAAACGCGCCGCAAATAATGAAAATGTATTTGTCTACCCATTTCTTTTTTCTTTTTTTAGCGGCGCTAGCCGCTCTATACCTTTAGGTAGAGCGGATATTAGCCCTCTATGCCTGGCTTTTGCGTCAACGTTCTGATTGGTCAGGTGCGCCAACGTTCTGATTGGTCAGGTGCGTCAACGTTCTGATTGGTCAGGTGCGTCAACGTTCTGATTGGTCAGGTGCGCCAAAGTTGTGATTGGTCACTATTCATGACATCACTATGATGTCATGAATATAGAATTCGATGTCTATATAAACGATGACAATGACTTCATCTTATTATTCATTTGGCTAAAGTCTCCGTCTAGGTAAGTTATTTAAAGTTAATATGACGAATAGAAAGAGAAAGATACAAGAACAGATGAAGGGTGAATGTATAGAAAGTCTGAGTTCGGGACCCAGTCATCCGTTATGACAGAATGGTTTGATAGAGACGATCGAGAATCCAAGAGTCCGTTAAGGTTCTGATTGGTCAGGCCCGTCAAGGTTCTGATTGGTCAGGCCCGTCAAGGTTCTGATTGGTCAGGCCCGTCAAGGTTGTGATTTGTCAGGCAAGGGGACTATTCATGACATCACTATGATGTCAAAGTTTATTTTTTATTTCCTCATGTTTTTTTTTGTATATATTTTTATTTGGCTAAAGTCTCCTTCTAGGTAAGTTATTTAAAGTTAGATCCTCAATTTAACTTTATCTGTCGTCGACACTCTGATTGGTCAGACCCGTCAACAAAGTGATTGGTCAAGCTTCACATGACACATGGCTATAAACACATTATAAACACATATCGATGACATAATGTATTCAAAGGCGCCGCTACCTTCACACAGGGTGTGATTTTTAACACATTGATTGGCAAGATATTAAACATGGTTTTCTATCCCCTTGCCAGCGTATAATTACCTCAATCCCATGATATTTGAAAAGCCGCGGAACCGACATTGTGTCCCAAAAACACAAACAATATAGTCCCCCGTGGGTTAGCGGAGGGATCTGTGTATCCATATAGGAACGACAACGTTCCAACCGCGATCCGCCATTTTGGGGCTTCGGCCGGCTGAAAACGAGTGGTTTTCAATGCAAAAAAAAAAAGGAACTGAGTTACAGCTGTTTTTCTGAAAATCCCAAACAGGAAGTGGATGGCTTCCTGTTTTTTTGGAACGACGTCACATCCACATTCTACCTCTCTGAGTGACGATCGATCATTCCAAAGCTGTGTTAGGTCGCCCCTAACGCATCAATGCGATCTTGGCCATCAATGTGTTAATAACAAAAAAATAATAATAATAATAATAATAATAATAGTATACAGAGATAAGAGGTTTCTGCCAGACAGCTTTCTGCTCTCCACCACCCCCACTGTATTTCTTCATCGAGTTCAAAGCATCGTTAGAAAGAGAGCTAAGATATGGCACCACATACGATCTGCTGCTACTGTATGTCTTATTGGGCTTTAATTCTCTTTCACCCCGGAGGGAGTAAAGAGGAAAAATCCAGCCTCCAGAAGTCAATACAGCTCCTGTATGCTGCATGCATGCTCAGAATAATGTTTATATTATATTAGATCACACTGGTTCCCAACAGTTTTCCCTTGGAGCCCGGCCTCGCTTCTTAACCCATTAAGATCGGGAACGCATCTGTGTCACTTTTTGATTTGAGCTAAAAAAAAGCATTATTTTACACTTTGGCTATTCAAAAATAGCAGATCTACAAGCTCATAGCGCGGCACCGAGTGCCGCGCTATGAGCTTGTAGATCTGCTATTTTTGAAGAATCATGAAATCTTTGAATATATATATTTTTTTAAAGCAAACATTTTTAACTCAAATCTTTGCTGCTATGGGGTCCCTGGAACAAAAACACTTTGAGATGGGGGTCCGCGGCCAAATACATACATGTTGGGGTCCTTGACCACTGACATAGCAACATACATTTTTTTTACTCAAATCTTTGCTCCCTGGAACATAATATTTTGAGATGGGGATCGGCGGCCAAATATAATATAATAATATAAATATAATTTTAGGGGTCCTTGAGATGAAAAGGTTTGAACACCACTGATACAGAAACATATGTTGTTGTTTTTTTCAGAATACTGTTGGGATTTAGAAGACATTTGTAGAATCGGCTTCGGGTCTTAATGGGTTAATCTGACAAAGCTGAGGTCTCCCCACAGACACACAGACGCATGCAGGCACGCACACACTTACAATTAGGAAGGGACTCTGATCTACCATCCTGACGAGAGTGTGAAAATATGAACATAATCACACCCATATACTCCCTCTTCACTACACTGGCTTCCCGTCTCCTTTAGTACAAAGTCTCTCTCCTTTATACCTCTCAGTACATCCACAGCAATGCCCCCTCCTATCTAAAGCAGTGGTTTTCAACCTTTCTCATGCCAAGGACCTCTAAATTGATATACATTTGGCCGCGGACCCCCATCTGATAATATTTTGTGCCAGGGACACCCAGAAGCAAAGATTTGAGTTAAAAATGTTTGCTTTAAAATATGTATATAAAAGATTTGCACACATTTTCAAGATTTTTCAAAAATAGCAGATCTACAAGCTCATAGCGCGGCACTCGGTGCCGCACTATGAGCTTGTATATCTGTTTGTATTTTTGAATAGCCAAAGCTAAGTGGTTAAAATGATTGTGACGCTATGTTAACTCATTTTGCTAAGGACCCCCTGCCCCCCCCCCCCCCCCCCCCCCCCCAAGGACCACTGGTGGTCCCCGGACCACTGATCTAAAGGAACTCATCGAACCCCCGACCTCCACCCACTCCCTCCCTCCGCTGTGGCGATTCAAACGTACTGAAAACCCTCATGAAGAAGCGCCAACCATGGGGGATCGGGCCTTCTGCTCAGCTGCTCCTCGGCTGTGGAATGCCCCCCTCCCTGACCATCTGAGAGGACACACAGTCCGTTGAAGCTTTTCCAGGAGGGGCATAACAAGGCGTTTGCCAAGATGGACTTAATGATGCCTTGTGTGTTTTTAAACATGGACTTTTTCTTAGCTGTGTATAGTTGGTGGGAGTAAAAGTACAATATTTGCCTCTGAGATGTAGTGGAGTAGAAGTAAAGTATTGGAAATTGGAAATACTCAAGTACAGTACAAATAGCTCAACATTGCAGTAAATGTACTCAGTTACTTTCCACCACTGCGTGCAGGTTCATAAGAGTGAAATACTTGTGTTGCGGCTCCTTAGAATGTAGACTGTAAAACATCTGTACCTTTATGAAGTGGCTTTAAGAAGCTCTGTCAAGAAGATCTCTCTCTCTCTCTCTGCCGTAGTCTAGTCTTCCAAACAAACGATGCCTTCAGGGACTGCAGTGGTTCCTCCTAATGATCCAAACATTACACACATTAAACAGTGTGTGTGTGTGTGTGTGTGTGTGTGTGTGTGTGTGTGTGTATGTGTGTGTGTGTGTGTGTGTGTGTGTGTGTGTGTGTGTGTCACAATCACGTAACTTTGACAAAATGAATACCCTCTTTCTGCTGACTTTTGTTGAACTGTATAAAGTATAAAAAGTAGATTTGGTCCCAAGCTCCCCAACATGGAAAAAATAACTAACTTAAAAGAGCACTTCACACATTTGAAAACGGTATATTGTAATTTGTATTGTTTGTTGCACTGCCGTCTGTCCAATTTGTTTGAATGTTTAGTACAGAAACAAAGCCTTTAGCTTGTTTGTTTCTCATCCTATTTGACATTTTTAATCCTCTAAAAATGTCAATAATATATTAATTCAATCAACATAATCGATGAGGATTCCAAGCTGTTGGAAACTACAGCCTCTCTCTTCCTGGACAGTCAGCAAGCATGCTGAAATAGAAGTCATTATTCTTGCAACGATTAGGTAAAGTTATAATACTAATAAAAGCTTGGAATCTTGTTGGAAATGACCACTGATGATGTCATTGGAGGGAAAGGGTTTCTGAACTGTCCACTGTTCTTCTTCTTCATATGTAGCACAATCTGCGGGACATGTCCCAACAACATTTAGCTGCTTGTTCCTGTAAGTCAGCAACAAATAAAACGTATTGAATCTTGAACCGATGGGAGAGTTTTGGGCCTGACGCCGATACCTAGTTTAAGTAAAAGTCCGGAATTCAAAATGTACTTGAGTAAAAGTACAAAAGTATTGGTATCAAAATGTACTTAAACGTACCAAAAGTAGGACGTAGTCATTATGCAGAATGTCCCATTTCACAAGTTTTTAAATTGTGTAAAATGTCTACAAATCTTTTGAAAATAGCTGATCTACAAGCTCACATGGCATTGTGTAAGCAGTGTTTTTGCTTACACCTGTTTTGCTTACAAATGGACCCCTGCGGCTACACAGTAAGATCCTGTCCACACCCCGACTATTACAAGAAGAGGCATGACGTCCGTCCGGTGTTACAATATGGTGGAATAACTTTAGCAGCAGGTGTCTTGTCTTTGTAACTACGGCCACAGAACCCACACACACAGGAGGACAGAAATACAACAAATAGACCTTCTTTCAACACGGGGCAAAACAAATACATGCATAATGTCCCTCTACAGTTTAGATACAGAGTAGACGTTAGGAGCATCTGCTAAAAGCATTAAACTGCAGTGGGACATTTGTGAGAATGCGAACACACAGGGCATACGAGATGTCCTATTAAACCATTTAGACCGGGAACGCATCTGTGTGACCACTTTAACCATTATTTTATACTTTGGCTATTAAGAAATAGCAGATCTACAAGCTCAGAGACAGTGAGCTTGTAGATCTGTAATCTTTGAAAAATCGTGAAAATTTGAATTTCTAATATACAATATATATATATATATATATTTTTAGGGCACATTTTTAACTCAAATCCTTGCTTCTGGGGGACAACATATTTTGAGATGGGGGTCCACGGCCAAATACATATAATTTTGGGGGTCCTTGACATTGGAGAAGTTGGAGCAATGATATAGTAAGATACTGTTAGGATTTAGAAAATATTTTTAGATCTATATTTGTTCGTGGACCCCCCCCCCATCTCAAAATGTGTTGTTCCAGGGACCCCCCAGAAGCAAAGATTGGAGATAAAAATGTTCACTTTAAAACATATATATGGACATTTTTTGCTCAGATTGTCACGATAAAAAAAAAAGAAAAAAATCTACAAGCTCATGAGTTTGTAGATCTGCTGTTTTTTAATAGCCCAAATAAATATAAAAAAATGACACAGATGCGTTCCGGGTCGTAATGGATTAAGCTTCATTTGTATGCAGCTTCCCGGCGGAGCTCGACGCTCACAGATGGCGTTATTAGGACATTAAGACCTGAGGCCATTCTTTAAAAAAATCTAAATCCTAACAGTTTTTAAAAAAAAATCAAAAAATCTAGATTTTTCAAAAATAGCAGATCTACAAGCTCATAGCGCGGCACTCGGTGCCGCGCTATGAGCTTGTATATCTGCTATTTTTGAATAGCCAAAGAAATGTAAAGTGACACAGATGCGTTCCAGGTCTTAATGGGTTAGGACATCCCTGGATGCTAATTTGCTCTTCGTTTCCCTAAATCGTGACATTCTAAAGATGTTCACAACATTTAATAAAAGAAGATACTGTAACGTGTGTGTAAGCGCCGCCGGTTTACTTAATGTAAATATGCTTTGGTGTCCCACAGACGCTACAGATCCTCCGCACACTCCCAAGGGAAAATAGAGCTAAATAGAATTACAAGTGCATGGTTATTTGGCTGGGTAATCATAGTGGAACTTCTTATGGTGCTATAGAGAACCATTAGAGGTGTGTAAACTAAGCTGAAGAACCAGTAAAGAACCTCTAAGGAACCATACAGGGGGCTTAATGATTAACTTGCTCTCAGCTCTCTTGCTCTCATCTTTATCGTCTCCGCCAGGCCGAAAGGCGAGAGAGTCTGTCTGTCCGTCCGTCCGTCCGTCCGTCCGTCATTCTGTCGTTGTACAGCTAATCTCCGGCACCGTTGGCTTGATCACAGCGAAACTGTGCACACACACACTCCCTGGATGCCAATTCAGAACCTCTGCCCCAACATGTTCACATGGGCCTTTTATTGCGCCACCAGCAGGCCGATTTGTGCAAAACACTGTTTTTGACAGTAGGCTACTACAGACGTTGTCCCAAAACCCCGCAAATCGGTACACAGTATCTCTATAGTCATTAAACGAAACGGGTCTTGGCTCTTGGATTTTTCATATTCCATCCTGATTGGCTAAAATTGGCTTCCAAAGTTTGCAGGACTGCTCCGTTTTGAACAAAAAGCCTCAAATCATGAAAACAGCTTGCGATGTCCGTGACATTTTTGCACACACATGCCCACTAGGCAGAGGAAGAAATGCCACTTGAAAATGCTCTAACCAACCTCATGGTGGCGCCATAACAGGCCAATTTGTGTTTTTACCTACAGTATCACTGCACTGCACACAGTGATCTGTGCAAAACTTTGTATGCATACTCCCTAGAGGCCAAGGAAAAACCTTTGCCCTGCATTTTTTCCGTCTGCCTTTTATAGAGCCACCAGGAGGCAACATTGTTTTTCATTAACCATTCAGATTTTACCTCAAGTGGTTTCAATGACATGTGGTGTCATTGTAAAGCCAGGATGTCCTCTTCAGATTACTTCAGAACAGGATTTTACTATAGTTACTGAGTGCAAGCTCCACTGTGTTTATTAATTCCATACAAAAGTGCAAGGGAAGAAGAAGAAGAGGGCGACGGGGGGATCAGGCGGAAGAGAGAGAAAGATCAATAAAACAACAACAATTTATGTACATGTTTACACATAATATCTATCTGGTAACTACAGTATGTACCTGAGGTTAGACATAAGGTGTGTGAGCATAAAGCAGCAGAGACAGTATTATACAGTACATGATATGGACGTTAGCTAAGGTTCAATAATAATACATATCAGTGTGTTTAGACGCGGGATTAACCCATTAAAACCGGGAACGCATCCGTGTGTAATTTATGTCTTTATTTGGCTATTCAAAAATAGCAGATCTACAAGCTCGTAGCGCAGCACTGAGTGCGAGCTTGTAGATCTGCTAATTTTTTTTTTTATCGTGAAAATTGTTTTTTAACTCAAATCTTTTGCTTCTGGGGGGTACTCTGGAACTAAATATTTTGAGATGGGGGTCCATGGACAAATAGGCCTACATATAATTCTGGGGGTCCTTCACATGAAAAATGTTCAAGAATCACGAATATATAGCAACGTAAAAACAAAACTTTATAGAAGACATCTGTTGAATCCCCAGAAGCAAAGATTTGAGTTACAAATGTTCGCTTTAAAAACATATATATATATTGAATGATTTACACACATTTTCAGGATTTTTCAAAAAATAGCAGATCTACAAGCTCATAGCGCGGCACTCGGTGCCGCGCTATGAGCTTGTAGATCTGCTATTTTTGAATAGCCAATTGAATCTAAAAATGACACACAGATGCGTTCCTGGTCTTAAAGGGTTAAGGTGTGGATAAGTTACATACCTCTACCCACAAAGGAATATTAACTATGAGAGAGAGAGAGAGAGAGAGAGAGAGAGAGAGAGAGAGAGAGAGAGAGAGAGAGAGAGAGAGAGAGAGAGAGAGAGCATCAGTCACAAGGGGGTCAGATGCTCGCAGCATGGTAAGTCCTTACTTGGCCCGGGCCTATTACCATGCAAAATAACACCCGCTCACATCTGAATAATTGATGGGAGGAAATGGATTTGCAATGTACTGTATGGTAATGTCCCTATATAAGTCTAAACGCGGGGGATATATGACAGAGAGAGAGAGAGAGAGAGAGAGAGAGAGAGAGAGAGAGAGAGAGAGAGAGAGAGAGAGAGAGAGAGAGAGCATCACGGATAACATTCTGGCAGAAGGTCAACTCATCGACAACCATCGACAACCTCGCAGCGAGAGCCGAGGAAGACGGAACTTTCGACCCCGTGAGCAGTATAGGTGGAAAGTAACCGAGTACATTTACTCGAGTACATGTACATGTATAATGTATGTAATGCATGCATGCGTGGTGCGTCAGTTCACGTACTGTACACTTCCTCAGTTCCTCTCCTCTCCTCGTGAACCATCCAGATCTCTCAGGATGGATCGGCTTTCTATCCCTATAAACACACACATGATATAGCAACATATTGTTAGGATCTAGAACACATTTTTAGATATGTATTTGGCCAGTGGACCCCCTCATCTCAAAATGTGTTGTTCCAGGGACCCCCCCAGAAGCAAAGATTGGAGATAAAAAATGTTCGCTTTAAAACATATGTATTGAATTATTTTTGCTCAGATTGTCACGATATTTAAAACAAAAATCGCAGATCTACAAGCTCATAGCGCGGCACTCGGTGCCGCGCTATGAGCTTGTAGATCTGCGATTTTTTTATGGATTAAAATCCTTGACCACCTTCAGCACAGTGCGTCCTGGTGGATGTTCTGATGTGATGTTATACAGGTGATAACCTCTTAGCCTAAAAGGCCAACCTTAATTGGCACACTCTAGCTCCACTCTGTGCATAGGAGCTCCTGTGTGCTTGTTCCACGTTGTCGGAACAACGCAGGTAAATTGAGTCTCCTATCAGAGACTCTGCTGCATGGTCATCAAATTATTGGCTTAGGAATGTGACAAATAAAATATAATAAACTCCATGAATTCAAGTCTTCATGGGGTGTGTTATTGATAATAAATAAGTCATTTTTGGTGGTGAACTACTCCTTTAAAACTAGATTGATTGCATGCAGACAGACACGTGTCTTCTTCAGCAGGGACGTGCACAGATAGACTCTAGGTGGTGCTAGAGCACCTGCCCTTTGCCCTCTTGACCAGATGTGCCCCTTTTGAAAAGAAGGTTTACAGCAGTTTACAGCTAGGGGTCTTCAACAGGGGGTCCGGGACCCCTAGGGGGTCCTCAGAGTTACTACAGGGGGTCCGCCAAATCTTTATGTGATATGATTTTTCTTTTTACCATAACCACTCGAAACCTAGCATCCCTTTTCTGAGGAGAACTTTAGCCAAAAATAGCCGATCTACAAGCTCACAACGCCTCGCGCTGCGAGGCGTTGTGGGCTTGTAGATCTGCTATTTTTGGCAAAGAGGTATAGGTGTAGAGGGAAAAAAGAGCAGACCATGAAGTAAACAAAAAAGAGTATAATTTACTTGAGCGCCTGCCCCTCAAAATGTGCACGCCACTGTTCTTCAGGACCGTAATATAACATTGTTCCACAAGCCACGTGGCTGGTGGTTTATCGTCTACATGGCATTGTGAGGACATTATAGCTGATAATAATGTAACGCTCTGTGGAGCACATCATTGTCGAGCTCCATAAGTCAGGCCTGTGTGGATTGTAATCCCATTTACTGACAATTCTTGTTTTCAGCCATTTGTGCTTCATTCTGTGACTAAGAGAACGTTTGGTAGGAAAGTCACTGTCAAAGGAGGAGGGGGAAAAAACAACAGCTGAATCAGCCTGGGATGCCACAACAAAGAGCCGTCTCACTCGGTGGTAAACAGCTTTGAAAAGAGAGCAAATCTGATGATGAATTACATTTCTTATCCCGGGCCATCTGGGACTGGCTTATCAAAAAAAACAGAGCTTATCACGGCTCTGCTTTTCCTGTCATTGATACTTTTTTTTTTGGGGGGGGGGGGGGGGGTAAGCTAAAACATGACTAAAAACGAGAGAGAGAGCATAGAACAGAAACAAAGGTGTATACGCCATTGCAGTGGTGTAAAGTAACTAAGTACATTTACTTAAGTACTGTACTTAAGTACAGTAAGTTTGAGATATTTGTACTTTACTTGAGTATTTCCAATTTCCAATACTTTTACTTCTACTCCACCACATCTCAGAGACAAATATTGTACTTTTACTCCACTGCAATGATTTGAAAACTTTAGTTACTTTGCAGATAGAAATTATGATGTTATAGAACATACATTAACCACTTTAGCCCTATTTTATACCTAGGCTATTTGAAAACAGCAGATCTACAAGCTCACAACGCGTCGCGATGCGACGCGTTGTGAGCTTGTAGATCTGCTATTTTCAAACATTTTAGTAATTTTACCTTTGGTACTTTAAGTACATTTTGATGCCAATACTTCTGTACTTTTACTCAAGTACATTTTGAATGCTGCACTTTTACTTGTAATAGAGTATTTTTATATTGCAGTATTGGTACTTTTACTTAAGTAAAGAATTTGAGTACTTTTTCCACCACTGCGCCAATTGGCAGGCATTGTTCTGAAAGTGGCCTTGCTGCTTCACAAACCACACTAAGGCAGTTGTATTTGTATAGCACAACAACACGTAAATTTGATGTGCTTTACACAAGCGGTTCTCAACCTTTTCAGGCAGGGATACTATAGGTTTCAAGTGGCTAAGTTATAAAAAAAAAATAAGAAAATCATATCACACAAAGATTTGGCGGACCCCCTGTAGTAACTCTGAGGACCCCCTAGGGGTCCCCGGACCCCCTGTTGAAGACCCCTGCTTTACACAGAACACCAAGCAAAGGACACACAATCATACAATGACATTAGGATGCATAAAACTACATATGTAAAAAAAAAAAAAGATACTGTTACAGTGCAGAAGAGAAAGAAACAAAAGAAAGATACGTAATCAAAGGCAGCAGCAAACAGAAAGGTATTTAGTTGTGTTTTATAATAAATAAGAGTGGCACTAGGACCTGCATATTTCCGGGAGTTTGTTCTAGATGTGTGTGTGGTATATGAAAACTAAATGCTGCTGCCCCACGTTTACTTTGTACACATCCGTGTCATTTAAAGGTTTCTTTGGGCTATTAACCCATTGAGACCTGAAGCCGATTCTACATGTCTCCTAAATCTCAACAGTTTTCTGAAAAACGTATGTTTCTGTATCAGTGGTGCTCAATCTTTTTCATGTCAAGGACCCCCAACATTATATGTATTTGGCCGCGGACTCCCATCAAAATATCTTGTTCCAGGGACCCCCCAGAAGCAAAGATTTGAGTCAAACAAATTTGCTTTAAAAATATATATATTCAAAGATTTGCACACATTTTCACGATTTTTCAAAAATAGCAGATCTACAAGCTCATAGCGCGGCACTCGGTGCCGCGCTATGAGCTTGTATATCTGCTATTTTTGAATAGCCAGAGTGTAAAATAATGCTTTTTAGCTCAAATCTAAAAATGACACAGTTCCAGGTCTTAATGGGATATTAAGTACCTGGGCTCATGGGTCAACTCGTCCGAGCAGGATCTTAAAGTGAGGAAGGCACTGGAGGCATGGAGGTCCCTGACCGGCATGACCAGTGTTATGGAACTCCAACCATCCCCCATGGAGGGCTCGATCGTCTGAGGACCACCTAGAGAGAGAAAGAGAGAAATACTTCACTTAAAGCCACAATCCATACAAGTGTATTGCAGAGACATCATTGATTGGTGGACCTTGCAATACCACGAGCGTGGTTTATTACGACTCAAGCTTTAATATAAAGTAATTATTATAATATAAAGCTTGAGTCGTAATAAACCACGCTCATACCGTTATGCTGCGGTCGTCTGAACTATTGTCGCTTAACGAGTTGACAAACGGGTGATAAAAAGAGGCGTCTTGAATCTGGGGAGCGCTTTAGAGGAACGTTTTAATTGTTGATGTTCCTCCATGGGTCCTTGACACATGGAACAAAATTAAATGAAGGTGTAAAGTACAGTAGTATCAATGTTCCCAGTTGTACTCCATCACTGTAACGATGTCATGGGAAAATGGAAATAACAAGGAACTGGAGATTTACCCTGAGTCCTCCCTCAAGTCTTTTCAATACATGATTATTATTATTATTTTTTGTTGTTGTGTGGATTACATTTGTAAGCAAAAATTGCTTACAAAGAGACACATTTAATATGTCTCCCTCTTCAGTGCTCAACAGTCCACAATATGTGTTGTTGAGGAGTTGTGGAGTAACAAGTAGCAGAAATGTGTGAGTCCGGAATTCAACATTGACTTGAGTAAAAGTACAAAAGTATCGGTATCAAAATGTACTTAAAGTACCAAAAGTAAAAGTACTCATTATGCAGAATGTCCCATTTCACACTTTTTCAAATGTATAAAAATCTTTTAAAAACAGCAGATCTACAAGCTCACAATGCGTCACATAGAGAGAGAGAGAGAGAGAGAGAGAGAGAGAGAGAGAGAGAGAGAGAGAGAGAGAGAGATAACTGAGAGACCTGGCCATTCCCTTGGGGGACCAATTAATTGCCGTGGCTTGGTACAGGTGGAGGCAGAAATGTGCTCTCTTTCTATCAGACAGGATAAGGTCAGTTAGTCTGCCTCCCTCCCGGCAGCCGGCTGTTGGATCTACGACTCTCTGACAGTCTAGTCCCACCATCTGGGAGTTTCTCTGAGCAACTCTTGATGAGTTTCGGTTAACCCGGCGGACCCCCACCGACCGACCATGTTTGCAACGGTTTGAACGCCTTAAACGCACTGGTTCTCAATGTGGGGTCTGCCGGCAGCAGGGGACCACCACCAGCGGTCCAAACGGACCCTTACGGGCGGGGGTCTGTTACCTCTCTGAGTTAACCCATTAAGACCTGGAACAGTGTCATTTTTAGATTTGAGCTAAAAAGCATTATTTTACACTGTGGGCTATTCAAAAATAGCAGATATACAAGCTCATAGCGCGGCACCGAGTGCCGCGCTATGAGCTTGTGCTCATAGCGCGGCTATGAGCTTGTGCTCATAGCTTGTGCTCATAGCTCATAGCTTATGAGCTTTTGATGGGGGTCCGCGGCCAAATACATATCATTTTGGGGGTCCTTGACAAGAAAAAGATTGAGAACCACTGATATAGAAACATACGTTTTCAGAATACTGTTGGGATTTAGGAGACATGTAGAATCGGCTTCAGGTCTCAATGGGTTAACATAGATTTTACAGTTTTAGATGTAGGTTCCAGTATGCTCCTTATATTAATTCCAGTGGTGGAAAAAGTACTCCATGATTAAGTCCAATGATTGGCCAACCCTGACCCGGTCGGCTTAACTGATTGGCCGGACTTCGTGGAACGTTTGTGTTCAGAGGGATGGTGCACAACAACATGTTCTTAACCCATTAAGACCTGAAGCCGATTCTACAAAATGTCTTCTAAATATTAACAGTTTTCTGAAAAAAATGTATGTTTCTATATCAGTGGTTCTCAACCTTTTTCATGTCAAGGACCCCCAAAATTATATGTATTTGTCCGCCGACCCCCATCTCAAAATATTCTGTTCCAGGGACCCCCAGAAGCAAAGAATAGTTAACACATTGACTGCCTGAATTATTTTCACTGCCTATTGTTATTCATACCAGAGATTTTTCAATGGAAAAAAAAAAGAGCTCAGGAGCCGAGATACAAAATTTTAAGTTAACAAGGAAGTGGATGAGAGTAAAGATCTTCAAAAATTCATATCTCCTTGGTCTTTGGGTCAAATAAAAAAAATAATAATAATAAATAAAAAATAAAAAAAATATTTTTTTACTAAAAACGAGTTAACTCGTTTTTAGCAGATCTTGGCACTCAAGTGATGAAAAGCTAAAAACGAGTTAAGTCGTTTTAGGCATTCAATGTGTTAAAAATGTTGCTTTAAAACAATATATATATTCAAAGATTTGCACAGATTTTTCAAAAATAGCAGATCTACAAGCTCATAGCGCGGCACTCAGTGCTAACCTAAGGGAGCGCCATGCCCACCGTCCAGTTGGTCGGCTAGCCGGTCGTCCAGAACCGCCGTTTTAACCAATACTGCCATAATATAAGCTTCTGGTTGTCCAGAACCGCCAATTTGACCGCTATGCCCATATATGGGCATAGCATACTGTATACTGATGACATCATATATGAGCAGCCAAGGGGGTGATCCCCACCCTATATGATCGTGAATGGAACCTTATGGGTCGGAGTGTAACAGATAGAACCGTATGGGTCGGAGAGTAACAAATGGACCCTTGCTGGGCTATTGGTTCCATTTGTACGCACTCTGAGTTAAATTAACACTGGACTCTGCAGTGGTCGGAGGGATTTCTTTTTAAAGTCATCAAATGGGGGTCCTTATGCAATGTTCGCTTTTACATATCCCCCGTTTTATGCTTCCCTTTAGTATTTCATTTTATTTAAAAATATGTTTTTAATTTAAATATCTCAGAACTTTTCGAAAAATCAATCTATTTATGAAAGAAAATAAAATCCAGAAATTAAACATCCAGAAATTAAAAAACACAAAGCGTCACATCACGACAAATTGTAAGCTTGTAGATCTGCCATTTTCACTGTTAAATGTATGGATAATTAATTGTTTGTACGTTTGGAGGCAGAATTTCTCTTTTTTTGGGGCTTGAGCTAAAAAAGATTGAGAGCCACTGGTCTAACACATGTCAAACTGGGGTCTGATGATAACAATAATAACTAGAAAGTACTGTTCCTGAAGAAACAGTGTGGGATCGCTAAGATGACGTCATTACAGAGACATGATGACGTCATTACATAACTGACAGACTGACATTTCTCCATTGAAATGAATGGGTATGAAGGTCAAAAAAACGGCGGAATAATAATAATAACAACAATAAATAGTGAAGATAACATTAGTGTGATCGCTAAAGCGATCCCACAATAATACAAATAATAATAATAATAATAATAATAACTAGAAAATGTGCTCCTCGGAGCACAAGTCTCCGCCAGCAAATATTGATTAATCCTGTCTAAGCTATTTATATTACGTATTGTGATGTGATGACACCAGTGTGTCTACATAATGTATTGCTCCGCCATTTCTCAGCCATTTCGTGATTATTCCTGTCTTACCTCACTTTGAAAGAGACACAGACTCTTTCAAAGTGACACATCTATTTATAGGCCGCTATACGTCATGCGTCTCACTAGCCAATCAGAGCACACTCTTTCAACGTATTGTCACGTGTCACGTGAGGCTTGACCAATGTTAGCTTGGCCGAGGGGGGACGGGGGGACGGGGGGGGATGGAAAGTGAAAACATAGTCTCCTGGCGGAGACAATAATAATACATACAATTTATATCTATAGCACTTGTCTAATTAATCTAAGTCGCTTTACAAAATAAAAACTTTATTCGGAAAAAAAACGAGTTAAAAAGTAGAAAAGGGGGATCGTCTAATGCAAGTGTGAAAATGTGGGCTTTGAGTGTGGTTTTAAATGTGGCGAGGGGCGAGGGTGAGCTGGAGGCGAGTTCCATAGGTAGGGGGGGGGGGGTAAAATTCCCCATTCCCCCCCAGGTTTGTGTCTTCGTCTCTGCGACGTCCAGGAGGTTGGCTTCACCCGACCTGGGAGCAGGAGGGGGGGGGGCGTTGGAGGAGTTGGGAGAGGTATAGCGTGGAGCCTCCTGGTTGTTGAGGGCCTTCTATGTATAGTTCTCCAGTTTGGCTATTCAAAAATAGCAGATCTACCAGCCCATAGCGTGGCACAGAGTGCGGATCTGAGCTTGTAGATCTGCTACTTTTGAAAAAATCCCTGGCACAAAATATTTTTGAGATGGGGGGGGTCCGCAGCCGAATACATCATCATTTTGGGGGCCCTTGTCTGCCTGTGTCCCTTTTATGCCCATATATGGAGATCTCTGTATCCCGTCTGCCTGTGTCCCTTCCCATGTATGGAGCTCCGTATCGGCCATGCCCAAATATGGAGTCCAGGCAAGTCTATCATATTAATGAGGGTATAACTCCCATATATGGGGATTCACGGATGTATCAATATTTATTTTTGGTCAACCGCCGGTCCGACAAACGTTCCACTCGGCGCATCTCTCCCTCGGGTCCTCTGCGATACGCACGCCGAGTTTGAAGTCGATCGGTCAGACGGTTCTCGAGATACGCGGGCGATCAACTCACTCAGAGACATTTTGTGAGTTAATACCAAAATTAATCGGTGCTCCCGGGAACCAGTGTTGCCAGATTCTGTGAGAGAAACAAGCATAAGCTATGGGCCACATGAGCACTTTAACATAATACATCATCTATTTGAAAATAGCAGATCTACAAGCTCACAACGCGTCGCGCTGCGACGCGTTGTGAGCTTGTAGATCGGCTATTTTCAAATAAAATCTTGCTGGGAAATTATAATGGGCAGATCTGGCAAACCCTGCCGGGAACACAACGGGACGACGCTCACATCTTGGTCAGCTGAAGCAGAGAGACCGAGGAGCCGTACCAGCCCAGCCTGAACGCAGGGTACAGCGGTCCGGTGAATCTGGCGTTGAAGGTGTGCAGCATCTTAAGCTCAGAGCCGCCGGCGGACACCCTGAAGAACGTCAAGTCGCCTTCCTCCGTGTCCAGATGCACCTCTATCCTGCAGGGGGAGTCCACGTGTCCGGCGCCACGGTGCTCGATCATCTTCTTGTCGTGACACGCGGTGTAGCGGGCGCCGCCGCGGCCCTCGGAGCACACCAGACTCCAGGACCTGGGGTTGAATCCGAGCAGACCTGCGTCGACCGCTCCCCTGGGGATGGACCTGTACGCCACGCCGACGGAAACCCAGCCGCTCACCTCCACCTCCCACTTCCAGCATCCCGTCAGGCCCTCGGCGCACAGGACCTGCTGCCAGAAGGCGAACCGGTCCGGGTGGTGAGGGTACGACTGCTTCTCCCTCGCGTACGTGGCCACGGCGTTGTTCTCGGACAGAGAGAGGCTCCCGTTGGCCGTGTTCTGGTCCAGTTTGAATTTCGGTTTCGTCCTCTTCCTCGTCTTGCGCGGCGGAAGGACGATTTTGAGCGTTTGGTCAGTTTCCATTTTGTCTTTCCTTTTGGTGGTGTTGCTTGGCATAGCTGGGGGGCTCAGCACCCCTCTGTGATCTGAATGATCTGTATACGGGGGAAAAACGAGCTGCTTATATACCGTCGGGTGTGGCCCAAATATGGAGTTAGTTACGTGTCAGACATGCCCAAATATGGAGTCTGTGATGTCAGACTTACCATGTACGATTTAGGCATTAGCACAATGTTTCTCAACGTTTGGCCCAGGACCCACCCGGGGTCCAAATGGGACCCTTCAACTCTGAGAGTGTACAAACCTTTTGTGTCTTTGGACCCCAATCTACTCTGTAAAATTCTCAGTGTTAATTTAACTGAGAGTGTACAGGGAACTGGATTTGGTTCCAGTTGTACACTCGAGATCGGAGGTAACATGAACAGAAGCTTAAAGAATTAAAGATTTGCACACATTTTCGAGATTCTTTCAAAAATAGCAGATCTACAAGCTCGTAGAGTGCCACACTACGAGCTTGTATATCTGCTATTTTTGAATAGCCAATTTAGCTGGGGACCCCTTGGTCCCCTTGGAGCCATGCCCAAATATGGATCATCATATTAATGACACCAGGCTATATACACCATATATGGGGATTCACGGATGTATCGATATTTATTTTGGACAACCGCCGGTCCAACAAACTTTCCATTCGGCAGCGTCTCTCCCTCGGGTTCTCGGCAGTACGCACAGCGAGTTTGAAGTCGATCGGTCAAACGGTTCTCAAGATACACGGGCGATCAACTGTTAAGCGCTTTTATCCAAAGCGCTTTACATAGATTGTGTATTACATTCACCCATTCACACACACACACATTCACACACCGATGGCAGAGGAAACCATGCAAGGCACCATCCTGCTCATCGGGAGCAATTAGGAGTTCAGCGTCTTGTTCAAAGACACTTTGACACTACCTCTGCGGGAGCCCGGGATCGAACTGGGAACCTCGCGATTCCCATCCGGCCACTATACCCCTGTAGCAACTGCCGCCCCATATCATTGAGTATGATAGAGCATTGGTTCTCAAAGTGGGGTCCGGGGACCCCCAGGGGTACTTGAGGGGGTTCCAGGGGTCCCCAGCTAAATGACGGATAGGAACCAAATGGACCCTTATGGGGCTGTAACTCTGCGCATGTACAAATGGAACCAAATGGACCCTAACGGGTCCATTTGGTTCCATTTGTACACGCTTAGAGTTAAATTAACATTGATTTTATAATATAAATTGGGGTCCCAGAGATAGAAATACCATTAAATGGGGATCCTTAAATTGGGGGGTCCTTGACATGAAAAAGTTTGAGAACCACTGTGATAGAGTGTGGTACCAGACAGCAAAACAAAGCATAAATGAAAACACCTGTAAAGGCCAGTCAGTCCACACACCAATGATTTGTGACGCAATTCCTTGCAGGCATACTTGCAACCATTATCCCAAATGGCAGTTGCAAGGAGTTGCATTGGATGAGGACTAGCCTTCACTCTGTGAGTGTACAAATGGAACCAAATGGACCCATAAGGGTCCATTTGGTTCCATTTGTACACTCTGTACAGGTCCATTCCAAAAACATTCAAATATTGTGGGAAAGTTCATTTTCTTCCGTAATCATCATCATACTATATAAGCCATCAAGTATCTATCCTGAGAACAATGCCTGCGTACATAATCTCTGTCCGGGGCATAACTCGGGGGGCAATAGACCAGATGGTCCCAGATTTGGGGTGTGAGCTTCAGGTGACCCCTTGATGGAACGTGCCACACAGCAATTTGGAGGGGCTTATAGGTTCTGAGAATAAAACAATCTAAAAACGGACCTGAGGAGGAGACACAGGATTATTTTTCTGATCCTGAGGGCTGAGGCGGAGGCATCGGTTCTAGGCTAACCTGGTAGGTCTAGACCAGTGGTTCTCAAACTGTTTTCATGTCAAGGACCCCCAACTTGACACTAATTAGCCCACGGACCCCAGCTGAAAAGATATGCTAGGGGAGAAAAGATTTTTAGCAGTGATTCTCAACCATTCTAATTTTACTGGACCCCCAGTTTGACATGCATTAGGGCTACGGACCCCCATTTAATGGCATTTCTATCTCTGGGACCCCAATGTATATTTATAATCAATGTTAGTTTAACTCCGAGAGTGTACAAATGGAACCAAAGACCTATAAGGGTCCATTTGGTTCCATTTGTACACTCTCTGACTTACAGACCTATAAGGGTCCATTTGGTTCCTAACTATCATTTAACTGGAACTCCCCCAAGGACCCCTGGGGGCCCCCGTACCCCACTTTGAGAACCACTGGTCTAGACCTACCAGAGAAGCCCAGCCTTCATGATACGTTTGTGGTGGGTTTCGCGTTACGTTCATGCCGGGCCTATAATAGCGTGACGTTTGTGCCGGGCGTCGCGTGACGTCCGTGTGGGGCCGGGAGGAAGAAACCCGACATATGCATAATTCGAAAAAGTGAAGCTTTCAAATTATATACGACAAAAGAAAAAAAAAAAAAGATTTGTAATACAGACATGTTGAACTTCTGAAAAATATGTTCATTTATGCTCTAAAAATAAACATGGCCCGGTCCTCCTTTTACACACATTACCGCCTCTTGTCAGATGAAAGTAACATTTCCATTTCATTAGATCAAAGTGTCAGAGTCTGGAGGAGAGAGTGGAGAGGAGGAGGCACAGAATCAGAATGATGTTTGAAGTCCAGTGTGACGTTTCCACAGTCCACAGTGATGTGTTTGGGGCCATTGTGTCAGCTGCTGCTGTTGACCCACTGGGTCCTATCAGGTCCAGAGTCAATGCACCCATCTACCAGCAGACTTTAGGGCAGGGGTTTTCAACCTTTTTTCGCGTCAAGGACCCCCACCATTGACACATATTAGCCCACGGATCCCCATTTGAAAAGATATGCCAGGGACTCAACCATTTCGATTTCTTGGGGGGTCCCAATCTACACTGTATCATCATCATTAGCGTTCTTTTAACTCTGAGAGTGTACAAATGGAACCAAATGGACCCGTTAGGGTCCATTTGGTTCCATTTGTACACTCTCAGAGTTATAGACACATAAGGGTCCATTTGGTTCCATTTGTACACTCTCAGAGTTATAGAAACATAAGGGTCCATTTGGTTCCATTTGTACACTCTCAGAGTTATAGACACATAAGGGTCCATTTGGTTACATTTGTACACTCTCAGAGTTATAGACACATAAGGGTCCATTTGGTTACATTTGTACACTCTCAGAGTTATAGACACATAAGGGTCCATTTGGTTCCATTTGTACACTCTCAGAGTTATAGACACATAAGGGTCCATTTGGTTCCATTTGTACACTCTCAGAGTTATAGACACATAAGGGTCCATTTGGTTAAATTTGTACACTCTCAGAGTTATAGACACATAAGGGTCCATTTGGTTCCTAACTATTAATTTGGCTGGGGACCCCCTGGAACACCCTCAAGGACCACTGGTGGTCCCCGAACCACTGCTTTAGAGCACTGGTTCTCAAACTTTTTTTTGTGCCAAGGACCCCCAAATTGATTTGGCCACAAACCCCCATCTGAAATGTCCTGGCACACAGTCTGTGTGCCACGGACCCCCAGAAGAGGGGATCTGTGTTAAAAAGTATTCAACATTTTCCAACAATTTTTTTTATGTTTAAGTTTTTTTATATTTGTTTATGACGAATATCTGCTTTTTCTTAAATAGTCATGGTAGACTTTTTTTTTTTGCTGAGGATCCCCTGGAACCCCTCCAAGGACCCCTTGGGGGTCCCCGGACCCCACTTTCAGAACCAATGCTTTAGAGCACTTCATGCTTCCATCTGCTGACGAGCTTTATTATGGACATGCCGATGTTCTTGTTTTTCCCAGCAGGACTTGGCAACCTCTCCACAGCGATAAAACTAGTAATAACTGCAACTATAAGTGCTTGCTTGGCCAGTCAACTCTCCTGACCTGAACCTCATAGAGAATCTAGGTCATTGGTTCTCTAAGTGGGGTCCGGGGACCTCCAGGGGTCCTTGAGGGAGTTCCAGGGGGTCCCCAGGTAGATGATAGGATGTAACTCTGAGAGGGTACAAATGCAACCAAAAGGACCCTAACGGGTGGATACCAGCTTGTGTAGTAGAACGAGAGACACCGACGAGTCGTACCAGCCCAGCCCGAAGGCAGGGTAGATGGGTTCGGTGAAATGATCCTTGTATTGGTGGATGAGCTTACGCTCGCCGGCGCGGGACACCCTGTAGAACTTCAAAAGGCCAGCGGCGTAGTCCACACTCACGGCTATTCCGACGTAGTCGGCGGGGCCGCGAGGGAGCTCAGTCTTCTCCTTGTTGTGGCAAAACGTGTAGCGCTTGCCGTCGCGGCCCTCGGAACACTGCAGGCTCCAGGACCGGGCGTTGTGTCCGAGCAGACTGTCGTCGACGCGCCCCCGGCAGATCGTCCTGTACGTCAGCGCCACGGAAACCCACCCGCTGCTCTCCACCTGGAACCACCAGCGTCCCGTCAGCGCCTCGGCGCACAGGACCTGCTGGAAGAAGGCGAATCGGTCCGGGTGCTGAGGGTACGACTGGTTCTCCCTCACGTACGTCGCCGTTCGGTTGTCCGCGGACAGAGAGAGGCTTCCGTTGGCCGTGTTGGGGTCCAGCGTGAGGTGTACCGGCTTCCCCGGTGCCTGGCCCGTCTTCCTCCGTCCATCCTTTTTGGGAGAGGGGTGGTGGTGCTGGTCCGTCTCCTTCTCTGGAATGGTCGGGAGCAGCCTGGCTTCGTCGTCCTGTTTCTTCGACCTCTTCTCCTTCCACAGCTGTGGGTCGTTGGGCATTTTGTCTTTCCTTTTGTTGTTGTTGTTGTCCTTTGTGAACATAGCTGGCTGGGATCAACCAACCGCCCCGAACACACAGCAGTCGTGTTCTATCAGAACCTAACCGCTGAAGGCTGCTTCTGTGTTTCGGGGAGGGCTTGGATGACTAGGGCCAGGGTACATAGCAGGAGGTCTCAAACAAAGCATTCAGTATAGAGTCTTGAAGACGGTCCGCGGTTTCTATTTGTGGAGAATGTAGGTAGAATGTGCTCTTTATATAAGAGGCGCATTCTACCTAACATAACCAAACTTTGATGACGTGCAAGGCCTTTTTAACCAAGCAGCCGACACATACATATATATATATATATATATATATATATATATATATATATATATATATATATATATATATATATATATACACACACACACTCAAACTCACCTGAGTTGGTGTGTCAGAGCTGCTCGCTGATTGGACAGAGAGGATGACGTCACCGTTGTCCAAGTGGAACTCCGATTGGATGTACTCCGATGTGGTCCCATAGCCTGGAGGGAAGGAGGGAGGGAGGGGGAGAGAGAGAGAGAGAGAGAGAGAGAGAGAGAGAGAGAGAGAGAGAGAGAGAGAGCAGTGATGGAAAAAAGTGCTGAATTATTTTACTTAATTAAAGTATCAATACCACAATGTAGAAGTACTCTGTTACAAGTAAATGGCCTGTGTTCAAAGTGTTACTTGAATAAAAGTACAAAAGTATTGGTATCAAAATATACCGAAAGCAAAAGTACTGAAATGTTTGGAAAGAGCAGATCTACAAGCTCACAACGGGCCGAAATGCGACATGTTGTCAATGTGTGTTTTATAATATAATAATGTGTATCTGTAAATTAACTAGTAACTAAAGTTTTCAAATCATTGTAGTGGAGTAAAAAGTACAACATTTGCCTCTGAGAGTGAAAAGTAAAAGTATTGAAAATGGAATATACTCCAGTAAAGTAAAAATCATCCTCAAAAGTGTACTTAAGTAGGCTACAGTACTTGAGTACATGCACTTAGATACTTTACAGTGTAGGGGTCTTCAACGTTTTCAGGCCAAGGACCCCCTAGCTGATAGAGAGATGAAGCAGGGACCCCTTCTATATAGTATAAAATTGTGTTTCAGATTCAACATTTTTTGTTTACGTGGTCTGCTCTTTTTTCCCTCTACACCTACATGCCTCTTTGCCAAACAATAGCCGATCTACAAGCTCACAAAGCCTCGCAGCGCAAGGCTTTGTGAGCTTGTAGATCTGCTATTTTTGGCTAAAGTTCTCCTCAGAAAAGGGATGCTAGGGTTCAAGTGGTTAAGGTAAAATAAAAAATCCTATCACACAAAGATTTGGCAGACCCCCTGTAGTAACTCTGAGGACCCCCTAGGGGTCCCGGACCCCCTGTTGAAGACCCCTGCTTTACACCACTGGTGGAGAGCCACTCTCATATAAAAAAACAGAAAAGGTTAGACGGCTTTGTTAGGCCATGCTGACATTTATCGCTCTCACACTTTCCGCTCAGTGACCAGAGGACTGACTGATGGTCACTTTTCACACTTGGACACTTTCAGCCCCTGAAGTGAGTCTCTCTGACCATGATTCAGCTGTTTGTCAGACCATGACTCAGCTGTTTGTCAGACCATGACTCAGCTGTTTGTCTGACCATGACTCAGCAGTTTGTTCTGCTTATGTGAACGCTCAGGGTGCGTTCGGAAATTACGCACCGGAGCACACTCGCCTATTAGTTTGTATTGGCCAGTGCGCTCAGTGCTGTATTTTCGAACGCACCCTCAGAGATAACGCAGACCCCCTCCCAAGTGAAGTGTACTCTGACGAGTGGCGTAAAGCAACGGTTCTCAAACTTTTTAATGTCAAGGGCCCCCCATCTCAAAATAATGACATGCCAGGGACCCCCAGAAGCAAAGATTTTAGATCAAAATGTTTGCTTTACAAATAAACTATATAAACATATATATATACTAGACCATACCCGTAGGGGGATATGAGCACCCAAGCCCCGGTGAAGGGCGCAGGCGAAAGTACAGACCTTGCTGCTTGTTTCTCGCGCGAAACCTGGAAACGTTATCTCCCATTGTTCGACACATAATGGCTAATAAAAAGCTGAGATTTGATGAAATTGAGAAACAGGCTTCGCAGTTAAGCTCAGATGGTAATGGGCAATGGCTGTGTGCAAAATCAGATCAAGTGCTCCAGCCAGTGAGGAGAAACGGGCACACACGAGACACCGAGACACCATGGCCACAGAGGTTAGTCAAATTATAGTTATATATATCCTATATCCTAAATATACCCCCCCCCCCCCCCCCCCCCCCCACACGCACGCACGCACGCACGCACGCACGCACGCACACACACACACACACACACACACACACACACACACACACACACACACACACACACACACACACACACACACACACACACACACACACACACACACACACACACACACACACACACCACGAGGAAGAGACAAGGAGGGAGTTAGAGTGGGACTTCAAAGTCTGTTGGGTTGTTTCTACAGCAGTTTGTGTGTGTACCGCCCCACCAATCTAAGTTTGATGTAAGAAGAACAAATACATCGGCTGAGGTACAAGTAATGACAGTAACGAAACGTGTTCTTTGAAGCTTCTGTTCTGATCCAGTGTTCTTCTCCCCCACTCACTCACTCACTCACTCACTCACTCACTCAGATGACATTCAAACATCTCTGTTGTTTCAGCACCATGGACAGAGATACCATCAGGCTGTTTGCATAGAGATACAGGTGCTGGATGTTTATATAGAGCAGAGGTTCTTAAACTTTACAGGCCGTGAACCCCAAATTAATCTTTGAACTGGGGACCCCCCTAAATAATCATATTTGAACTGGGGACCCCCCAAAATAATCATCTTTGAACTGGGGGAATAGGAGTTGAGGCGTTCGATTTAGTTTGACTCGATAATACAACTAACTATTGTGAACATAGCAGATCTACAAACTCAATTTCACAATTTTTGTCTCTTTTAAATTGTTTGAGAATGTAGCCAATGTTCAAGTCAAAAGTACTCCGGAACTCTGAGAATCATTTCCTATGATGTATATATGATTCAGCCCAATCAGGCCTCCGTTATAAAATCATTACATTATGCAAATCTGTGTGTGTGTGTGTGTGTGTGTGTGTGTGTGTGTGTGTGTGTGTGTGTGTGTGTGTGTGTGTGTGTGTGTGTGTGTGTGTGTGCGTGTGTGTGTGTGTGTGTGTGTGTGTGTGTGTGTGTGTACGTGTCCATTACGTATCTCCAGAACTGTCTGAGCGATCGACCTCAAACCCGGCACGTGTATCCTATAGACTAACAATGGACACCAGTCTCACCTAGGAGCTTCTACATAGTGAATGTGCATGTATGTGTGCGCGCATGTGTTTGTCTGTGTGCGTGTCTGTGTGCGTGCACGTGTAAGCCGCAAGTTCTGTCTCCTTGGCTGTTCATATGCCAACACTACTAATTATAGCGCTGCATCAGTGCACACACACACACACACACACACACACACACACACACACACACACACACACACACACACACACACACACACACACACACACACACACACACACACACACACACACACACACACAGAGCCCTTGCATATAGTGAATGCACTCCACCACTAATGATTATGCGTCCACCTGCCGAAGCACGCACAAACCAACACACACACACACACACACACACACACACACACACACACACACACACACACACACACACACACACACACACACACACACACACACACACACACACACACACACACACACACACACACACACACACACACACACGTTTTCCGTCATAGTGTGCACAACACCTTGTGACCTGTCTCAGCGTGTTGCCTGTCTGAATCCATCATGTTCACCATGTTGCTGTATAATTATAATTATGTCCGCATCTCACAGCGCTGTGTGTGTGTGTGTGTGTGTGTGTGTGTGTGTGTGTGTGTGTGTGTGTGTGTGTGTGTGTGTGTGTGTGTGTGTGTGTGTGTGTGTGTGCCTGGAATTGATTGTGCGCTGCTTGTTTGTACTAATGTCTGATGTGTTTGTACTCGTCTCTGATGGAATCCTTACAAGTTCTCGCGGCCGCGTAGCAAAGCAAGAACAAGCGGCAGAAACCTTGTATCTCCATAGAGTCCATGTTTTAATGTTGTTGGTCTGTTGTAAATGTATCCTACTTTTTCATAATACATTGTCATACAAAGGTAGTGAAAACATAGCAGATCTACAAGCTCACAGCGCCTCGTATCGCGAGGCGCTGTGAGCTTGTACTTTTTTTTTTAACTACTTTCTCAATAATAATAAAAAAGGAACAGTTTTGGACATACAAGGTTTCCACCCAACAGCGACGATATAATATGTATAAAGAAGGAGAGGTCACAGGAAACATCCTTCTTCCTCCAGACTGGGAGGAAATCTGCAGACGAAACAGTGCAGTGACTTTTCCATTGCACGTTATGAGCGGTCGGGTTCTTTTGCAGCCTGCCGGCGCGCGCATGCCATAGAGCGTTAAAAAATGATGCGGACAGTGTCACGCCATTGGTTTCTACAGACCGTAAATGAAGCTTATTTTGCAGCAATTTCAAATACGCCATCTTTCTATATCCAGTTAATATCCGGTCCGAATCGGAATTTAATACTACTCTATCATTATTTACCCCATTAAGACCTGGAACGCATCTGTGTCATTTTTAGATTTGAGCTAAAAAGCATTATTTTACACTTTGGCTATTCAAAAATAGCAGATATACAAGCTCATAGCGCGGCACCGAGTTCCGTGCTACAAGCTTGTAGATCTGCTATTTTTGAAAAAAACGTGAACATTTGCGCAAATCTTTTAATATATATATTTTTATAGCGAACATTTTAACTCAAATATTTGCTTTTGGGGGGTCGCTGGAACAAACTATTTTGAGATGGGGGTCCACGGCCAAATACATATAATTTTGAGGGTCCTTGACATGAAAAAGATTGAGCACCACGTTTTTCAGAATACTGTTGGGATTTAGGAGACATGTAGAATCACGTCTTAAAGGGTTAACAATAAATGGGACCATAATTTACCAAAACGCATATGGTTTTACTCCTATATACTTATACATGCAAGAGGTAACAATAAAGAACTTAGTCTTGAATCTCTTGAAAGTTGACATGCTGTGCCAGACGAGTGTAGCAGACCAGGAGAATAGCAGTGTGCACCACAGACATACAGACAGACAGACAGACAGACAGACAGACAGATAGACAGACAGACAGACACAGGACGGGTGACAAAGATGTCTAGGAGCAAACAGCCGAGACATGTTCATCTGGTCTGACTGTGTGACAGCTGTTCACGTGCCTTTGGGAAGAGAAATGTGACCTCCAGTGCATCTCTGTTTCAAACCATGTATCATTTATTGAATAATATAATAATAATAATGAGATGTCAGTCTCCACTGACACGGTGCCATCATATCTTTGTTGTCTTTGGAATAACCTTGTATGTCCAAATTGTTACTTTATAGCAGTGGTTTTCAACCAGTGGTCCGGGGACCACCAGCGGTCCTTGAGGGAGAACCACTGGGTCCCCAGCGAAATTAGTTAACAGCATTTTTAACCACTTAGCTTTGGCTATTCAAAAATAGCAGATCTACAAGCTCATAGCGTGGCACCGAGTGCCGCGCTATGAGCTTGTAGATCTGCTATTTTTGAAAAAAACTTGAAAAAGTGTGCATATCTTTGAATATTTATATTTTTTAAAGCGAAAATTAACTGATATCTTTGCTTCTGGGGTCCCTGACACAAAACATTTTCAATTGGGGGTCCGCGGCTAAATGTATATCAGTTTAGGGGTCCTTGGCATGAAAAAGGTTGAAAACCACTGCTTTCTAGAAAAGGGGAAAAACAACTTTTGTTCCAATGGATCCAATGTAGTTATTATTTAATTTGACTTCTTACTTCCACTTTAGTATATTTTGATGCCGATACTTTTGTACTTTTACTCAAGTAAATCTTGAATTCCGGACTTTTTTTTTGTAACAGTAGAGTATTTCTACATTGCAGTATTAATACGTTTACTTAAGTTGAAACCTTTGAGTACTTTTTGCACCACTGTCTGTCTGTTAACATGAGGGCATCTTGAGGCTCTCACAGCGTCTGACACGATCTCATCTTCAGAGGGACGGATCTTCTGATGAAACCACATCCTTCTGATGGATGGACCATGCAATCACACCTTCACATCCATTCAGAACACTAACCCCCCCCCCGTCCCCCCCCCCCCGTCCCCCTGTCCCCCTCCCCTGTCAGCACAGCCACGAACTGCAAGGCTGTGTGTTCATGCAAACAGGCGGGCATAGCATATGGAGAAACAGCACACATGCAAATAATGTTTCAACGCAAAACAAATGCACAAATGTACTGTAGGCACATCAGAGGAACAAATATATATGCTAAACACACCCATTATGCTAATGGTCCTCTGTGTGCACACACGCACGCACGCACGCACGCACACACACACACACACACACACACACACACACACACACACACACACACACACACACACACACACACACACACACACACACACACACACACACACACACACACAAACACACACACACACACACACACAAACACACACACACACACACAGACAAACACAGCCGCCCTAACATCACACAGATTCCGTCGCAGTCATGTAGAAACCGTGTATGGACAAAACGGTTTTTTTTCAGGAAATGGAAAAATCTGATAATAATTTGTGTTCCAAATTAATGGATCCGATTTAGCAAAAATAGCTGATCTACAAGCTCACAACGCATCGCGGTACGACACGTTGTGAGCTTACAGATCGGCTATTTTTGCTACTTTCACAAGACACAACTTGTATGAGGAATTCGAGCATTCATTTATGAAAAAACATTTGAACGATGGAGATACAAGGTTTCTGCCAGATAGCGATGATTTGCAGAAATCGCACGTACGCTCGCTCGCTCGCACGCACGCACGCACGCACGCACGCACGCACGCACACACACACACACACACACACACACACACACACACACACACACACACACACACACACACACACACACACACACACACACACACACACACACACACACACACACACAGTAATTAGCCGTCAGTGCAGCAGGTGCTGCTGAATAATGATGCAGTGCCGATAATACGAGCGTTGGTCTTTCAATTAGATTCAGAGTGAGATGGTTTTATACCCAATTATTTACACTATCATGGAATCAATAATATTACATATACTCGCTGTCGGGCAGAAACCTCATATCTCCATCTTTCAACTTTCAACAGTTCACTGTGTCAAACACACTGCCCGTTAGAAAGACCACACCGACCTTACTTCATGATCGTGTGTTTTGCCTCAAGGTCACACCAACCTTACCTCATTGATTATTGCTTCCTACTAGTTCACTCTGATCACAGGTGCTCCTCATTTAATTAAAGTATTATTTATACCAGATGTTACTACTTGCGTTTGGTTCAGTTATAGTTTGACCTGGCTGGGAGTTTGTCTCTCTCTCTCTCTCTCTCTCTCTCTCTCTCTCTCTCTCTCTCTCTCAAACACACTACCAGTTCACAATGACAGAAGTTACTATTCAGTTCACTATGTCAAACACACTGCCAGTCCACTATGACATCAGTTCACTACAGTATGTCAAATGCACTGCACATACCATACGCATTCCTCTCACATTACACTGTCTCTACTCCCTGTCTGTCTCTCTGTCTTCTCCCCATCATGGTCTCTCTCTCTCTCTCTCTCTCTCTCTCTCTCCCTCTCTCGACCGGCCTTGACTGCAGTTGTCATGGCAACATATCACTTCCTCTAAATCCTGTTCTGGCAGCCAATCAAATGTATGCAATGACCCTGGAGAGGCGGAGATAACAAATCAGCTGCAGAAAGAGAGAGGGAGAGACGTGTGTGTGTGTGTGTGTGTGTGTGTGTGTGTGTGTGTGTGTGTGTGTGTGTGTGTGTGTGTGTACGCATGCATGCTCAGGATCCCCCCACACACACACACACACACACACACACACACACACACACACACACACACACACACACACACACACACACACACACACACACACACACACACACACACACACACACACACACACACACACACACACACACACACACATTCTGGGGGGAACATATTAGCCTGCTGTGCCATTCCTGGTCTTGCTCACTTTACATTTCTATAAAAAACAGTTCTGTCCGACAGCTGACCAGTCAGTGACCCTCAGGTCACATGACACACAGTAATAAGAGGTAGTGTTGATTCTGTCGACTAAAACTATATGCAGACTAGCTTTTTTCACTGACGAAAACTAGCTATGATGACTAAAACTAAGACTAAATATATTGACAATTTCGTCAACAAATAAAAACTAGACTAAAATGTTAGTGAGGGATCTAGTGGAGAAGAGATCCAGTAGAACTAAAAGACAAGTCATTTTATGCTTGGTGTGCGCTCTGAATATAGCCGATCTACAAGCTCACAACGCGTCGCGCTGCGACGCGTTGTGAGCTTGTAGATCTGCTATTTTCAGCACGCAACCAAGACTAAAATCAGCCATTACGACGCCAGCAAGGCACCGCCAAAACACATTTTAGTCGACTAAATCAACTGTAGATTTAGTCGACTATAACCTTATGATATTTAGTCGACTAAAACTAGACTAACAGTAAAACATTTCAGATGACTAAAATATGACTAAACCTAAATGGAATTTTATTCAAAAGACTATGACTAAAACTAAATCAAAATGAGTTGTGAAAATCAACACTAATTAGAAGTCTCAAGATAAACGTGCTACATGCTGTGTAGACGTTGTCACAGTGTAATAGCACAACACTCTAACTGAACCAGACACGAACAATCAGTGCATCTGACTGGATGTCTGCCCAAAGCTCTGTGCCGAGTGCAGCGTGTGTGTGTGTGTGTGTGTGTGTGTGTGTGTGTGTGTGTGTGTGTGTGTGTGTGTGTGTGTGTGTGTGTGTGTGTGTGTGTGTGTGTGTGTCAGTCAGAGAGTGATGCACTACAGTGTCTGGCTGTCCTGTTTTCCTCACCTCCCAGCAGATGTCTTCTCTTTCTTCTTTCGTCTCTCCTCTCCTCTCCTCTCCTCTCCTCTCCTATCGTTGCTGTCGGGCAGAAACCTCTTATCTCCACATTTTAACTTTTTGTGATTTTTTGCAGATCTGCTACAGAGACAATAGAGCTGAACTGAAGCCCATTTGGGAATCTTACATCAATCTTACAAAATGGAATGAATTCTGCCTTAAAGGTCTTAAGAACTACTACTACCGGGTCTGATATCACTGTCACTATACAGCAGCCGCGTTCGTGGGAGAATGTAGTCTTTGGGTCGTTTGACTCGTTTCTAGTGTTTATATTGTGTTACTCTTTGGGTAAATGTGTACATTTACACCTTCAGTCGATGCTTCATATCCATATGAGTAAAATCGCCCGGGTGGTGTGTTTATTTTTGGAACACAGTTCTCATATGAAGCGATCTAAGATTCCCCAATGAGGATATCAACACAAAAAGTTAAGCAACGAACCGGCGAAAAGCGCCCTATACTGGTAGTGACATCAGGACTTCGGTGCTCTATATGCTCTCCACTTCTCTTCTGGAAAACATGCAGACAGCAGATTGTCAGGAACCTTGTACAGTATCTCCATATTTCATCTGTTCATGTTTATTTCTTTTTTCCCCCAGTTTTTCATAAATGAATGCCTACTTTCTATGTTGCCGTGTTACAAAACTACTGAGAATAGTTAACATACTTTGCAGATCTGTTATTTACACTATTTAACATTTTGACAACGTTAACCCATGACAAACATGTTTTAAACACGTTCCAGGTCTTAACCATGTTTAAGACATATTGAGAGAGAGAGAGAGAGAAATCTGCATAGTTACCTAGTATCCACTAGCATAAAGTATTTTTACTTTACTGGAGTATTTCCAATTTTCATTACTTTTACTTCTACTCCACTACATCTCAGATACAAATATTGTACTTTTACTCCACTACAATTCTATGAAAACTTAAGTTGCTAGTCACTTTGTAGATTTAGAGTATTATGAATACTACGCTTAATAATAAATAAATAATAATACATAATAATTTAAAACGCTTAAAGTCATAATAAATAAGTATTTGCATGCATGAAATAATAAATAAAGTAATACATATTTCCATGGATAAAGTAATTTGATTCGATTTCTACGGCCCTTATATGGTCGACTCGAGGTGACGTCATGACGACAACACACCCTCATCAAGAGAGAGTCTTTTTAAAGACCGGTGAGCGGTTTCTGAGCTTGTCTACGGAGTCTCCAGCTGCATCCTATTATAGAAGCTTTCTCCTGTATACATCCATACCAGTGAAGCTAAAGCCGCGTAAGATCAGAACAGGTCCCGTTGAACTGAGCGTTTCAACAGCGAGGAGGAGCCTTGCCGTCGGAGTCCATCAGCGAGGCCAGGCCGCCATGATGCGCTGCTGGAGAGGAAAACACCGGCGAGCGCACATCATCATCACCGTGCTCCTGGGTCTCCTGTCACTCGTGGGAATCATTGGCGGAGCGCCAACGCTGGCCGACTACAATATAAGGGGCTGGATTGAAAAAGCCGGTCTGGAGGACGACTCGTCTCTGGCAGCGGCTAGTGATGCCGGGCAAAGCTGGCCGAACGGCACGCTTCCCGCCGGGCCTTTCCGCTACATCATTAACCAGGCCAACATATGCGCAGAGGGCGAGGCGCCGCCGTTCCTGGTGCTCCTCATAACCGTTGAGGCCCATCAGGTGGAGCGCCGCGACGCCATACGGCGCACGTGGGGCCAGGAGGGGAGCCCGGGGAATCTGGGGGGTCCGCGGGTCGTGCGGCTCTTCCTACTGGGTGCCAAGAAGGAGGAGGAGGAGGAGGAGGAAGGCAAGCCGCGGGGACGAAGCCTGCAGAGGACCTTGGAGTCAGAGAGTCTGAGGCACGGCGATATCCTACAGCAGGACTTCATGGATACCTATCGCAACCTGACCGTGAAGACACTGATGGGCCTGAACTGGGTGGCCAGGCATTGCCCGCGGGCCAGCTACGTCATGAAGACCGACAGCGACGTCTTCGTCAACACCGAGTACCTCGTCCGCGAGCTGCTCAGACCCGAAGTGAAGCCCAGGAAGAAGCTCTTCACGGGTGACGTCCATCGGGAACAGAGGCCGTTGCGGAACGAAAACTCCAAGTATTACGTATCCAAAGAGGAGTACCCGAGCGAGACGTACCCCGAATTCTGCGTCGGGACGGGTTACGTGTTCTCCGGAGACTTGGCGACGGAGATCTACGGAGCCTCTCTGAGCGTCCCTCGTCTCAGCATGGAAGACGTTTACGTGGGCATGTGCCTGGACAGGCTGGGGATCCGGATCACGCCGCCGCCAAACGGGTTCCTGTTCTATGCGGGTGGATTGAAGCCCTTCGACAGGGACAGGTTCAGCCGCATGGTCACCTCTCACCACGTCACGCCCACCGAGATGCTGGACTACTGGCACCGGTTGCACCCTGAACCGACTTACGATGCATAAGTCGGTTCAGGTTCTATTAAATAAGTATTTTTTAATCATTTTAACATTTATTTTTATTCTTTTAAAATGGACTTGGGGGGGTCCACTCTTATTTAGTTTGACATCATTTATTTATTTCATTCGTATTAGATAACTTCAAAATAACTGGGGATTTTTTTTTAATTTTTTTTTTATATAATTTTTATCCCGCGATTTTTGTAACCCATTTTTTTCACCCGGTGCCAATTTCCTAAGTGATCCTGGGCGCTACACCAGCACTACACCAGTCCCCCACAGCCAGGGAGGCCAGGGCCGAGCTCATGCTTCCTTCAGTGCATGAGAGCCAACTGACCTTCTTGTCACCTGACAGGGGGGAGTTTCCCTGGTTGGACGTAGCGCGTGGAAGGAACACGTTATTCCAACCAGTTCCCTTCCCCTCCATCAGGCGCCCCGGCTGTCATGGGGGAGGCGGTATAGTGACCAGGATTACTACATGTTTTTGTGAGGGTATTAACTACCCTAGGAGACACTGGGAGAACATGCAAACTCCACACAGAGTAGGCCCTTTCGCCAACCCCACCCTGGGTATGGGCGCTGATGACGCCGAGGAGAAGACACGCCCCCAGCGCCCACAGCGTCCCTGGCGGGAATCGAACCCAGGACCTTCTAGCTGTGAGGCGACAGCGCTACCGACTGCGCCACCGTGCCCCTTGGGGATTTTTTTTTTTTATTTTATTTTTTTTTAAATAAAAGACAAAACAAAACTTTTTTTGGGGGGGGGGGGGGGGGTGCCCATATGGTAGATCCGGCCCTGGCGTTGTCCCTATTGAGTAAAATTATGAACTATTCGTAAAATA
Organism: Gymnoscopelus microlampas; assembly: GCF_963454915.1. NCBI lineage: Eukaryota > Metazoa > Chordata > Actinopteri > Myctophiformes > Myctophidae > Gymnoscopelus > Gymnoscopelus microlampas. Next base: position 43,861,029 of record NC_139957.1, on the reverse strand, counting down.
AATTAAAAAAATGTTTTAGATAGGGGGCAATTATAATGATTAAGGTATATTTGGCTTATTAGCCAGGGATCCTTTTAAAATGAAGACTAAACCAGGGGTCTTCAACGTTTTCAGGCCAAGGACCCCCTAGCTGAGAGAGAGATGAAGCAGGGACCCCCTACTCTCTATATTGTATAAAATTGTGTTTCAGATTAAAGTTTTTTTTTTACTTAGTCTGCTATTTTTCCCCCTACATCTATAGCCTCTTTGCCAAAAATAGCCGATCTACAAGCTCAAACTCAACGCCTCTCTCAACGCCTCTTGTGCTTGTAGATCTGCTATATTCGGCTAATGTTCCCCTCAGAAAAGGAATTCTGGTTCAAGTGGTTAATGTAAAAAAAACTAAATCATATCACACAAAGATTTGGCAGACCCCCCTATAGTAGCTCTGAGGACCCCCTAGGGGTCCCGGACCCCGGTCCCCCTGTTGAAGACCCCTGGACTAAACGGTCCAGGGAGCCAGTTGAGTTTCTATAGGGAGGCCAGAGAAGGAGGGATGTGTGCTGCTCTCCCTTTCTCAAGGAGGTGCACACAATAAATCATTGGAGACACACACACACACACACACACACACACACACACACACACACACACACACACACACACGTTTGTATTACTATACTTGTGAGGACATCAACGCTTTAGGACAGCCATGTTATGAATGCCATTTAAAAATAATAATTGCCATTTTTAACCGTAAGCCTAAGGCCGAAAAACAGCAGATCTACAAGCCCACAATGCGTCGCGCTGCGACGCGTTGGCAGCTTATAGATCGGCTATTTTTCGGTGCATGACACTGGCGCGCAACTAAGTATAAATCATGTCTAATTCCAATCCCTAAACCTAACCTCTAAACGTCTAATCCTGACCTGAATGTTTTTCTGATTGTTAACGTATCTCTAAAAATGTTTTTTTTTAACTATAAAACAACCAGGAAAACTGTCCTCACAATGTATATTTCTTCAAATTCTACTATACTTGGTCCTCACAAGTATAGTAATACAAACACACACACACACACACACACACACACACACACACACACACACACACACACACACACACACACACACACACACACACACACACACACACACACACACACACACACACACACACACACACACACACACACACTGCTCTCTGAGCCATGCTCTGGGCGACTGACCTGTCATGACTCATGAAGGACACTGGTAGCTCTGCGTGGGAAGGATTTCACGTTTGGTACTTTGAGCCACATGTATTGACACAGAAGCTTTCCCGGTTTTAATGGGATGAGAAAGTCAGAGAAGTACATGCTGGCACTGACCCATTAATACTGTGCCCCCCCCCCGCCCCCCTTCTTACTACTGTAAAAAGCTTGAGACCCCCAAATGTACGTACACGCACGCACGCACGCACGCACGCACACGCACACACACACACACACACATACATTTTTCAGACATGTTGACCACTTAAGCCCTATATCTTGCTTGCGTGATGAATAGACAAAAAAAAACTATCTGAAAACCTGGGGGGGGGGGGGGTGTAGGGGATGTAGACTTATCTTTGCAAGAAAGAAAAAACTGAAAGTTATCTTTTTGTGTGCAAGATGTAGGCCTCATGCCCCCTGTGATGTTTAACCCATTAAGACCGGGAACGCATCTGTGTAATTGTTTTATAGTTTCGCTCTTCAAAAATAGCATATCTACAAGCTCATAGCGTGGCATGAGCTTGTAGATCTGCCATTTTTGAAAAATCTAGAAAAATGGTGTAAATCTTTGAATATATATATTTTTTAAAGCGAAACATTTTAACTCAAATCTTTGCTTCTGGGGGGTCCCTGGAACAACATATTTTAAGATGGGGGTCCGTGGCTAAATACATATAATTCTGGGGGTCCTTGACATGGAAACGTTTGAGAACCACTGATATATATATTTTCAAAAAACTCTTAGGATTTAGAAAACATTTGTAGAATCCCCAGAAGCAAAGACTTGAGTTAAAAAAAAAATAGCTTTAAAAATATATATATATTCAAAGATTTGCACAAATTTTCCCGATTTAAAAACAAAAATAGCAGATCTATAAGCTTGTGATCTGGTAGATCTGCTATTTTTGAATAGCCCAAAGTATAAAATAATGGTTATAAAAGGTTATTTCTTTCCACACGCAGCAGCATTTTGCCATTCGGAAGGAGGTGAAAGAGAGAGAGAGAGAGAAGAAAAAACAGAGCAAGAGACAGAGAGGGAGATACAAGCAAATACAAGAAGTAGCAATAACAACTAGAAGAAGTGCTCCTCGGAGCACAGGTCTCTGCCAGCTCAGGTAGGTTATTGAGGCCTCCTGGTGGCGCTATAACAGGTCCATGTGAAAAGGGTGGCATTTCTTCCTCGGTCTAGTGGGAATGTGTGTGCAAAAATTCAAGGAAATCGCACCCTGTGTTCATGACTTGAGGCACTTTGTTCAAAACGAACCAATCCTGCAAACTGTGGAAACCATAATCTTAGGCAATCAGGATATAATATGGGAAATCGGACAGATCCGTGTTGATCACATGACTATAGAGATGCTGTGTACCGATTTGTGTGGTGTTTGGACACACGCGCACACACACACACACACACACACACACACACACACACACACACACACACACACACACACACACACACACACACACACACACACACACACACACACACACACACACACACACACACACACACACACAATTTAGGCATCAGATGCTCTTAATCCAGAGCGATTTACAGTAAGCAAGGTAAACACGAAGGTCAAATGCATAGAAATAGCCAAGAACCTATCATCAGTCTAAACGGTATAATATACAAAATATGCACATTGAAACTATACACACTATAGGATGCCAGGTCTACAAATGGACCTGGCATCTGTCATGCTATCTAAATGATATCTTAGCCTTTGCATAAGCCTGCAAGGTCGTCAAGAGAGACCAACAACCTATCTAACCTTCAAATTCAACCTTAAGAGATGGCTTAAAGCTAACCAGATTTGTAATAATGGGTAATTATCAGCTCAACTAATCACTGGTGTCTCTTCTCATATTTTACT
>NC_139957.1:43836390-43856390 GCF_963454915.1 Gymnoscopelus microlampas | reverse complement strand
GCAAGCCCAAATAAGAAACTAAACTTTAAAAACCCAAGGCCCAAAACAAATACACAACCCGCAACAACCAATATTTTACAAGCAACTTTACAGAAACAAAAACAAGCCCAAAGTCGCTTATAATAAGCAGACATGGCAACGCTGAAGTGTTGCATGTGTGGACAAGAGGGAATGGACCGACCACTGACCACAACAGCAAAGGTCACACAGGTCAAACAAACCGAGGCAGCTTTCATGGAAAAATTTGCCCCACTGGAATTCAGCTCATGGTCCAACACACACACACACACACACACACACACACACACACACACACACACACACACACACACACACACACACACACACACACACACACACACACACACACACACACACACACACACACACACACACACACACACACACACACACACACACACACACGCACACACATCCATAAGGCAGTTGAGTTGTTTTATCAATACATAATGTATGTTTCTGTTGTATATTTACAAGGATCATGTTCCGGTCCAACAGCTGACCTGACAGACAGACAGAAACATGTACAACCTGCCTGTTCAGTACCCAGTGGTATAAAGTAACTGTACATTATTTACTCAAGTACCGTACTATTTTTGACTTTACTGGAGTATTTTTTCCCAATCGTCTATACTTTTACCTCTACTCCACTACATCTCAGAGGCATATATCGTACTTTTACTCCACTGCAATTATTTGAAATATTTGAAATATTTGAAATAAATTATTACATTATAAAACATACATTAACCACTTTAGCCCTATTTTATACCTAGGCTTTTTTTGAAAATAGCAGATCTACAAGCTCACAACGCGTCGCATCGCGACGCGTTGTGAGCTTGTAGATCTGCTATTTTCAAACATTATAGTACTTTTACTTTTGGTACTTCAAATGCATTTTGATACCAATACTTTTGTACTTTTAAGTACATGTTGACTAAATCCGGACTATTACTTGTAACAGAGTACTTCTACATTGCAGTATTGATACTTTTACTGAAGTAAAAATATCTGAGTACTTCTTCCACCACCGTATATTTATAAGGATCATGTCCTGGTCCAACAACTGACCTGACAGAGAGACAGAAACATGTACACCTGCCTGTTTTTCTTTGTGTTTTTTCTTAAAGGGACTGCACCATGAATTTGAACTTTTCCTTCTAAAGTCCCTGCCCACCACCACAGAGCGCAGGGGTTCGAACCGCGGTGCATCTGGCTTTGTCAAGCATCTATTCTACACAGTACGAACACGATTTTTACCGCGATTTCACTACGTTTGGATGGAAACTGAGGATTTGGTTAGCAATGCTATAGCTCTAACCTTATATTCTACTATATGTTTATTCATTTATTTCATATGTACATGTCGATTTAGGCTCTGACATCTAGAGTATGTGAAGAGTCTAACTGGACTATATACTCGTTTTGGGTTAAAAGAAAAAAAAAATCACACCCAGTGTGAAGTGGGCGGTGTGTGGTCATCACAACATGACTCACTTAAAAAAAAGGATAAATGACTTACTGCTATTCATAGGGCTGCACATGTGTCATGTGTTTCGCTAGCCAATCACAGTCCTGAATTTGCAAAGTCAGCCAATCACATTACAGCTAGTGGTGATGACACTAGCTGTAATTGTGATTGGCTGACTTTGCAAAAGTATCGATTTGCATTAACAATGGAAGGGTTAGGGGTGTAGACTGCGTTGTAGACTATTGGCCAATCACGGTGCAGGATTGGTCAGTGTCCAAAATTCACTTATAGGGAGCGGTCACACCGCCCCAAAAAATGTTTTTCTACTAAAACAGCATTTCACAGCCTTATTCAGCAAAATCAGCTCACTTGATGTAAAGGTGTGCATCAGCGGCCCACTACCACCTACAAGAGGCGGCGATGAACGTTTCAGTAGACTGTCTGCACTGAGCAAATGGCTTTCAATTATGTGCACCAACAAATCTGTACATTTTATTGACAATTTCAAATTTTTTTGGGATAGAAGACATCTTTTTTCTTCGGATGGCCTTAAATTGAACAAGCTGGGAACAAAATTGTTTATGTCAAACATTTTCTACAATGTTCCCCTGTCTTCGTCAACCTCTGCCAGAGCACAAGCTTCCATAACAACAGATAATGCTGCTGCCGTTGAAGAATGCCAAGGTGAATGGCTCTGTGTGGACGAATACGCTGTCACACCACCCCCCACCGCTGCTGATGGTGGAGGAACATCCATAACAAATGAACTCTCTGATAGTGAAGACTCGGAAACAAAAACAAAGGACAGCGTGCTGAAAACAACCGCTGATAACAGCCTAAATCCACAGGAGGAGATTGCCACGGCCCCTGACGTCGACTCTGCAGCCACGGTCATGCTGGAAGAGGAAGGAGACAAAGAGGAGTCTCTCAATGAGGAAGATTATCCAACGTCATCACCTTCCTCCTCCTCATCATCATCTTTTTCCCTGTCCCCAATACCTCTTCTGGATTTCACCAGTAGCATGAACGACTTGATTAGAGCGGGGACTAGACTCACCCCCCAAATCAAACGCCAAGCACCAACCGTGCCCTGCCCCCCACCCATCGCCCCTCGACGGAGCCATTGCAAGAACAAGAACGTCCTGTCGGCTTCCCTACGTCTAGAGAATACATTTGATTGCTGAGATAGGCAGGGTCCATTATGCATAGCCAAAATCATGTCTGGGCCCAAGGCTATTTTAGTTAGCCTTGTAGAAAACAAGGTTTACAATATTTCCACTGTTATCTCAAATAGAGTTCCCAGGACAAGGAGTGACTTTAAACGCTCTGCAAATACAGCAAATTTAACAGGCATTCCATGTAGAGGAAACAACCAAGTAGTTGAATGCCTTAAGCTAAACTTGGCCCTACTTAACATCAGGTCACTTAATCACAAGTCTTCCTCTGTAAATGATATCATCTGTAAAGAGAAACTAGATATTATCTTTCTAACAGAAACCTGGCTTGGTTCTGATGGAGCGGTGCTCTTATCTGCAGCATGCCCACCAAAGTACAGTTTCATTCACTCAGGACGTGAGGGAAAAAAAGGAGGTGGTCTGGCGAATATCTTTTCTGACACTTTAAAATTCAAACCTCTGACAAACCTTGGCAGTTTTAAATCATTTGAATACCAGGCCACCATATTGGAGAGTCAATCGTCTGTGCTTATGATTAGTATGTATCGACCTCCAAAGTGCAGCAAAGCCTTATTTCTAACAGAAATATCAGAACTTTTATCTATCTGTTCCACTAATTATGACAGAACTCTGATTACTGGAGATGCTAATTTGTATGTTGACATTGTTTCAGATGTTGTGGCTATGGGTTTCCTACAGTTACTGCACAATTTTGACTTTATTCAACATGTTGTTGGGCCAACACATAAACATGGCCACACCCTGGACTTGGTGATCACTAAAGGTTTGAATATCACTGTTGACAGTATTATTGATAAGCCCGAACTAACAGACCACTATTTATTGTGTTTTAATATAACTGTCTTTGATCTAAGGAAAAACAATACAGAATATACTATAAAAAAACGTTTTTTTAGCTCATCTGCAGCAAACGAGTTTCCTCGTCATCTGGCGTGTGTGCAGGTGCCCACCCTACTTGATGCTCCCTCAGTGAATGATATGGTTCAACATTTTAATCTCAAATTAGAGTCAGCTCTCGACATAGTGGCTCCTATGAAAACTAAAAAGAAACTTAATTCTAGAGTAACACCCTGGATCAACGAGCACATGCGCTCACTCAAGAAAGAATGTCGTAGAGCTGAGCGAATTTGGAGAAAAAACAAACTCACTGTCCACCTAGAGATTTTTAAGAAGTCAACAGTGGCCTATAACAAAGCACTGCGCTTGGCAAGGCAAGCATATTTTTCAGGCATTATCAATGACAACAAGCAAAATGCCAGAGTCTTATTCTCTACCATTGAACATCTCTTAAACCCCCCCCAGGCTTACAAGGAGTCGCTCCCTGCTTCTAAAGCTAAGTGTGATGAGTTTGCGTCCTTTTTTGCAAACAAACTTTTTAGCATTCGAGCTGGTATTATGAATGCTGCTGCTAGCACTGCAAATGCTGCAAATGGTGCATGGTGCAAAAACGTAGATCACTCCAGAGGAAGTCTATTATCTTTCTGCACAATTAATGAAGAGGAACTCCGTAAAACTATATCACAGATGACATCATCATCTTGTTCACTGGATGCAATACCCACCCCGTTTCTCAAAGAGGTTTTAGACAGCGTGATTGGAGATATCCTAAGAATTGTAAACAGCTCTCTACTTTCAGGCGTCTTTCCAGACTCACTGAAAACGGCTGTAGTCAGGCCGTTACTCAAGAAACACAACCTTGATCCATTGGTGCTGGGTAATTATATACCAATCTCTAATCTGCCATTTCTGGGAAAGGTCTTAGAAAAAACTATCTTTCATCAACTGGATGTGTTCCTACAGAACAATAAGGTTCATAACAAATTCCAATCTGGCTTCAGGAAAGGTCATAGCACAGAAACAGCACTTGTAAAAGTAATTAATGATCTTAGGGTGTCCGCTGACAACAAAAATATATCTGTTCTCCTACTCCTTGACTTAACCGCTGCTTTTGACACGATTGATCACAAAATTCTACTACAACGCATGGAGTACTGGATTGGTTTGTCAGGCACAGCCTTGTCTTGGTTTTACTCTTACCTAACAGGCAGAAGCTATTTTGTCAGCCTAGCTAATTTTGACTCAGACAAACATGACATCTGTTCTGGTATTCCACAGGGCTCAATTCTGGGTCCCTTATTGTTCTCCCTGTATATACTACCACTGGGAGAACTCATCGCCGATCACGGAGTGAACTTCCATTTCTATGCTGATGATACCCAGCTGTATCTTTCGGTAGCTCCAGACGACCCCTGCGCTCTAGACCCATTGTTGACCTGTCTGTCCAGTATAAAATGCTGGATGAGTGACAACTTTCTTAAGCTAAATGAGGATAAAACAGAAATTCTCATAATTGGCTCCAGTGAGCAGAGAGAATTAATAATAAGTAGACTTGGTAACCTGGCTGTAGAAAGTAACACCACAGTAAAGAACCTGGGGGTTATTATCGACTCTGAATTGAATTTTAATGCACACATTAATCATGTCACCAAGATTGCTTTCTTTCATCTTAGAAATATTGCGCGAATTAGAGACTATCTGTCGTTAGACGACGCAAAAACGCTGATCCACGCTTTTGTTTTCTGTCGGCTTGATTACTGCAATGCACTCTACTCTGGCCTGCCTAAGAAAACAACTGACAGATTACAACTTGTTCAAAATGCGGCAGCCAGAATTTTAACAAAACTAGAATGAGAGAACATATCACTCCAGTACTAGCTTCACTACACTGGCTCCCGGTTGTTTTTAGGATTGATTTTAAAATTCTTTTAATAGTTTATAAAGCTCTAAATGGTCTGGCACCTTCCTACCTCTATGACTGCCTAGAGAGACATGATCCAAACCGGACCCTCAGGTCTTCAAGTGCTGACCTACTCGAGGTGCCTAAAATGACATATAAAAAATACGGTGAAGCAGCATTCTGCTTTTACGGACCAACAGTGTGGAATAAACTCCCATTACACCTAAAACAGGCAGCCTCTGTCGATAGCTTTAAAGCACAGCTCAAGACCTATTTCTTCACTCTTGCTTTTAGCTGACTCTTTGGTTGATTTTTAAGTCCTCACTGTATTGCCTATTTTAATGTTTTATGCTTTTGCTTTTATTTTATTTTATTTTTTGTTTGCTTTATTGTTAAATTGGTTGTAACTGTAACTGTATTCTTGCTCTGTAAAGCACTTTGCGCTGCATTTCATGTCATGAAAGGTGCTATACAAATAAAGTTTATTATTATTATTATTATTATTACTTTCCTGAAGAAGGGGCACCAGTGAGATGACTGCCCTTCAGTCAAATTTGGTCACAATTGTCATAACTAAATTGGGGAGAAAAGGGGTAAAACAAATAATAATCAAAATACCAATAAGGAGCACTTCACCCATTTACATACAGTTCATGTATTTATTTATACATGTATTTGGAGGGGACAGCGCATGTTAATGAACGCCAGACATACAATACAATGCCATGTAAATACCCCAGATTTAACAACAATGCTAATTTCCATCCGTAGTCCCCATACAGAACACAAGCAAGCATCAGTAATAGTGTGATAGCATGGCATCCAGGTATGCCATTGTATTATCTTATCTTACTGCTATATAATTGACAAAAGCTCCGAAGTTCGAAAGCGACTCGCAAGCACAGGATCACTCCACATGCCTCCAAGAGCCGTCACAGACTGTTGATCAGAGCTATGGCTACGTTTTAGGCATCTTACCCCACCTCCATCAGTGATCAGACTCTCGGTTTGATTGATTCTCTGATTCGCCTATCACGTTGGTTCTCAAAGTGGGGTCCGGGGACCCCCAGGGGTACTTGAGGGGGTTCCAGGGGGTACCCAGCTAAATGATGGACAGGAACCAAATGGGTCTGTAACTCTGAGAGTGTACAAATGGAACCAAATGGACCCGTCAGGGTCCATTTGGTTCCATTTGTACACTCTCAGAGTTAGATTATCATTGATTTTACAATAAGAATGGGGGTCCCAGAGATAGAAATGCCATTAAATGGGGGTCCGTAGCCTAATGCATGTCAAACTGGGGGTCCTTGAAATCTAAATGGTTGAGAATCACTGCTCTTATGGGGGTCCCTGGCATATATTTTCAAATGGGGGTCCGCGGGCTAATAAGTGTCAATTTGGGGGTCCTTGACATGAAAAAGTTTGAGAACCACTGGCCTATCAGACCCTCAGCCTGATCTGGCAGGTTGCCGTAGCAACCAGATACAGGAAGTCTGACCTCTTTATCACATGACCGAGGTTGGGAGGTTGGGACTAGAAGTTAGGGCCGCAAAGCAAAGCAAAGCGGGGAGGGAGGAGAGGAGAGGAGCCGAGGGGAGAGGCCAGAGGGGCCGGACTTGGCATGACGCGTGTGCAGAGTGACTAGGCCAGTGCAGAGTGCCTGGACAAACCTCGGATCTGGTCTAGATGTGAGGGCCGCGAACACAGACTCTACCTGGGTCACGTTATTCATCACAAACAGCAATCAAAATGTGCTAATTTGGTGCAGGTACCAAACAAGAAGCATTCTTATTGATACTATTTCTACTGTTAAAAAAAATAAAAAATACAACATAAGAGCATTATGGACTGTGTTCATTGTCTCCGCCAGGCCGAAGGCATGGTGGAGAGTATGTTTTCACTTTGTCCGTCCGTGTGTGTGTCCGTCCAGCTCCATACATGGGCACATGGTCTGTGAACACCTAACATTGGTCAAGCTTCACGTGACATCACAATATGTAATATAAATAGGTAAGACAGAATTAATCAGGAACAGTTTTACCACCTCGCCTGGCGGAGACCTGTGCTCCGAGGAGCACCATTTTTTGATCTGTGGTTTATTAATACTAGATGTGAGGGCCGCTTCGCGGCCCTCACATCTAGGCCCGATCCGAGGTTAGTCCACACAGCACTGGCCTAGTCACTCTGCACACACGTCATGCGAGGGTCAGGCTGAGGGTCTGATAGACAAATCAGAGAATCAATCAAGCCGAGAGTCTGATCACTGATGGAGGTGGGGTAAGATGCCTAAAACATAGCCAGAGCTCTGATCAACAGTCTGTGGCAGGTCTTGGAGGCTTGTGGAGTGATCCTGTGCTTGCGAATCCCGGACGAACTTTCTGAGCTTTTGTCAATTATATAATAATAATAATAAATATAGTAAGATGTGCCAGCGAGTCTTTCAGTGAGCTGTTCTATTACTGTTGGCAGTCATGGCTCTCAGTTCCCACCTGATGTTGTGTGGAAGTTCTGACTCCTCCAGATTGTACTGAATAGCTGCTAGCTTGCATAGGGTCTTCAAACTAGGACTTAACTCCAATATCGTCATAATATCATCGGGTGTGTTGGGTTCTCCAAAGAGAATGATACGATCTCCGACCATGCAACAGCACCTCTCAGACATCATAGACAGGAGTTTCCCCTTGAACTGAACCTTCTTCCAGGAGAAAGACTCTGGACTGAATTTCCACAGATAATTGGTCATTGGTCCACCAAACATGTACCCCTCTCCATTGTAGGTAAAGTCTCTATGATCCCAGTGTCTTCCTGGAAAATGTGTATAAGGTGTGTTCAGCCAGCAGTTTGTCTCTGTGTCAAACACTTTGATGGTGTTGGTGTCGTCCCCAATTACAAACATCTTTGTCCCAATGATGGTGTCTGTATGAAAAGTGTGCTGGAGTACCTATGGTGTTCATTAGAGTCCAGACCATTGTGCTGGTGTCCAACTTGTACATGGCATTAGTGGCTTGATATTGGGCGCTTCTTCCATAGACATACATGACCTTCCCCAGGACACAGGCTGAGTGGTAGAACTTCACTTCTGGAACAGTCCCAGAAACCTGGGGCTTGACCCATCTGTGGGTGTCAACATCAAAGGCATAAAGCATGTCACTACAGGAACAGACTCCCCAGATGTAGACAATATCTGCTAGCAGCACTGCTTTCTGGTTCCGGCACACGGGTGGAACAAGACGTCCTTCTCTCACAGTTCTCACTTGGGGAAACTTCCTCCAGCATAAAGACACAGTGTTGAAGACACACACATCCACTTGAGTTATGTGGGTGGAATATTTTGCCCCTCCAAATGAGTACACGTTGTGTCCCACTGCAACGGCAGCATAACTGTTTCCAGCATGTCTTTTTGACGCTCCATTCAGATGCATCGCCCAGCAGAACATGTTTGACATCGTAGATTACGCCTGACCTTTTTGCGTTTTCCTCTGCACGAGAATGGAGTCCCAAAAAACGGTGACAAATCCACTAAACCGATGGGTTGGCAAAGCAATGAAGCTGATTACCGTTGATCTCCCTAATATGCTGAATTGAATCCTGGCAATCTTGGTTTAATCAGCTGTAGGCGTCGGTAAAAGTTTCTAAATTACATTTTGTTTATGTGATGACTCATTTTAAAGGACATGGTTGTGATGACATTGTGATGTCCTTGCGTGATGATGTCACTACGTAGAATACCCAATGACGTTACTCCACCTGACTGTCGTCTGGATGATGTCAACAGAACGGCAACACGTCCTTAATGATTACCTCTTAACGGTCCAATTCCTAAACGGTTTTCTTTAAAGATTCCTATATTCAAATGTTAGATTTTTAGACATTTTATACATTTGAAAACGTGTGAAATGGGACATTCTGCATAATGAGTCATTTCTACTTTTGGTACTTTTGTACTTTCACTCAAGTCAATTTTGAATTCCGGACTTTTACATTTAACAGAGTATTTATATATTGCAGTATTGATACTTCTACTTCAGTAAAAAAAAATGTAGTACTTTTTTCCACCACTGGAAGTCACATAGTAAAGTGCTGCTAACGTGACTCAGAAGTTTAGCAGTTTGATAACGCTGGTTTTGACAGCGGGCACAGTGCAGAGTGGAGTCCAGGCGGTTAAGTCGATCTCTTACACCACTGATAGGATGAAATTCACATTAACGCACACAAACTTCACTGACACGGCCAATTGAACATTAAGCCAATGGCAGTTGGAACGCAACGTGATTCATTCATCTCCCCTGCATGTAGAAACTGTGTGTTCAAGGTCTGCCACATCGTCTATTCCAGGAGTCTTCAACGTTTTCAGCTCAGGGACCCCCTAGCTGAGAGAGATATGAAGCAGGGACCCCCTCTATATATTATAACATTGTGTTGCAGATTAAAGCTTTTCATAGATGTTGGTTTCATTTGACTGCCAAAGTATTTTCATTAAGTACTCCCCCAGTGCCAGCAATGTTAGTTGTTTTTTTTTGTTGCTATTTTGTCATTTTTCATGAAAATAAATGGTCTAAAGAGTTTTTTAAACCAATAGCACAAATCTGCCACTAGAGAGCAGCAAATGGCAGCTTGATCAGCTTCTTAGCTCACTGCACCCCCCACACAGGCCCCAAACACTGTATAAGTCATAACCGGATGTGACGTGTCCTCAGATTGTCCGATCGGCCAAAAATACGATGTGATACACGGTCTGGGTGACTGATCGTCACCCAGACCATAGATTATAGAAGATAACCTCTCCGTTTGTTTTTTCTACCGTGTGATCCCTATTCTGGCCGAAAATGACCGCGGAAAAAAAAAAGAGAACCGGAAACGGAACCCCGGCCATGAAACCGGATGCAGATGTGGGTGAAGTAAGTGGAACTCGAAACCTAGATTGAAATATAAACAGCATAGCGCGATGAGAGATTAAACAATAAACGCGCGTCCAACGCGTCTAACGCGTCGATGGCGTGGGTGGATCAAGTCGCAATTGACGCGTTTTCGAGTCAGTGGCGTTGATAGAGTTAATGTGTATTTTCAGACATTTAACAACGTAAACCGTCAATACTTAGTAAACTTTCACTCTTGGTCTGCTCTTTTTTCCCCTCTTTGCCAAATATAACCGATCTACAAGCTCACTACACCTCGCAGCGCAAGGCGTTGTGAGCTTGTAAATCGGCTATTTTCGGCTAAAGTTGTCCTTAGAATAGGGATGCTAGGGTTCAAGTGGTTAATGTGAAAAACAATGATCCTATCACACAGAGATTTGGCGGACCCCCTGTAGCAACTCTGTGGACCTCCCGTTGAAGACCCCTGGTCTATTCAAATCAGAGTCACTGCGGTGACAGTGACTTGTTAAATCTTAGAGTCTGTGTGTGTGTGTGTGTGTGTGTGTGTGTGTGTGTGTGTGTGTGTGTGTGTGTGTGTGTGTGTGTGTGTGTGTGTGTGTGTGTGTGTGTGTGTGTGTGTGTGTGTGTGTGTGTGTGTAGCCTCTAGCTTTGACGACCATGCAGTCTTATGCAAATATAATGTAGATAGCATGTTAATTTGTACACCTGGCATCCTATAGCGTGTACTATATTAGTTTCAATGCACATATTATTGTTCGGCCTAGCGGAGACTATGTTTTGCACCCTGTCCGTCCGTGTGTGTGTGTGTGTGTGTGTGTGTGTGTGTGTGTGTGTGTGTGTGTGTGTGTGTGTGTGTGTGTGTGTGTGTGTGTGTGTGTGTGTGTGTGTGTGTGTGTGTGTGAGAAAACATGACCAATGACAAAAAACTCCCATATCTGCTGGGCGAAGTACAACAATGTGCAAACACAGCAGCAAGATTCGTGAGTTGCTGTGATAGGAGAAGGATATCAAACGGAACACAACCACCCTGAAGACTAATCATTGTGTATATTCCTGCACTAGACCTGCACCCAGTGATCTTGGTACATAGAAATTGATCTATTGAAGATTCTGACTTTCAAATGTACATTTTTTGTTTTGATTGTATTGCTGTATTGTTGTATTGTGCTTTTTGCTTTGGCAATGTAAACATATGTTTTCTCATGCCAATAAAGCCCCTTTGAATTGAATTGAATTGTGTGTGTGTCCGTCTCTCTGCGAGCGGCTAATCTCCGGCACCATTGGCCCAATGGCAGCGAAACTCCCTGGATGCCAGGGCAGAACCTCTGCCCCATTTGTTTCAGATCGGCCTGTTATAGCGCCACCTGCAGCCCGATTTTTTTTCAAAACTCATTTGTAGGGTTGAGTACCGAAATACGGTTCCGGTACGGAACCGATAAAGAAATTGTCGGTACCGGGTACCCAAACAAAATATGTAATTTCAGTTCTGCATATCGGTTCCTAGATGCGCTAAAAGCCGTTCAAACAAAGGCGTTAGAAGTCCTACACAAACAGCACAATCTGAGCAAAAATCACAAATCCGGTAAAACACCTATGTATGGAGAAGTATAGATCAGTAGCGTCTCTCCGTATGGAAGAGTAGACACTGCTGCTTCTCTACGGGCGCACTCAGCCCAGCCTCATTCCTCCCCGCATCGCCCCCCCTCCCCTCACTCACTCACCACCATCTGAACTGAAGTAGTAAGGAAAGGAATAACCTGCCCTGCAAACTTTGTAACCAAGATTTGCTGTTCAACTTGAAAACTAGAATCCACATGTCAGAGGGTGTAACGTTAGTTGGAAAACCAGCGCTAGTTAAGAACTCGCACAGGGCTAAATAATTAACACCAGCTGTGAACGCTTCTGTTTGATTGTGTGTGTGTGTGTGTGTGTGTGTGTGTGTGTGTGTGTGTGTGTGTGTGTGTGTGTGTGTGTGTGTCTTTCAAAAATGAAACTGAAAGTGACTTCTTCAAAAGGAAGGAATGGCAGACCTAATATTAATGCATTTTGGCTGTGTGTGCAATAATGCAAATGCAGACATTATAATGCCTTTTGCTAGGCTATTCAATATTTGTTTTAATGTCTTGAATATGGCAGGGTAATGTTTTGAGGCATATTGTATTTTATTACTATACAATAGTAAATCTATAATTCTACACAATAAATAAATGTTTTAAATAACTGATCTCAATATGGACCCATTATAGTTATGATAAGTTTTGCCATAATCATGTAGCTCTACAACAGAGGCACAGCCATGGCAGCAATGGTACTAAAAACTTTAAAAAAAAAAGTATATATATATATTTTTCTAATTAATAATTTCCGGCTATTCGGTTTTCGGCCAAGTGTTTCCTGTATTCGTTTCGGCCAAGAATTTTCCATTCGGTGCATCTCTATTAAATAAACATTTGACCTCTTATTTTTTTACCATTTTGGAACCAAAATATGGAACCGATAGGAACCGGATCCGATAAGCAGAACCGGAACCGGACTCGTAAAAATCCTAACGATACCCATCCCTACTCATTTGTCTTTATTACTCCTACAGATTTTGTCCAAACATCACGCACATTGGTACACAGTATCTCTATAGTCATGTGATCAACACGGATCTGTCCGATGTTTCATATTCCATCCTGATTGGCTAAGATTGGCTTCCCAAGTTTGCAGGATTGGTTGTAGACATAGTTTTATTTAACTGCAATAGCCCCTGTGTGATCCCTCCTCAACTTCCCAGGTATCCTCTACACATAAAACCTTCCTAAAATCCCTCCTTATCTCCCATGTCTCTGCTGTAGTGAGTTTGGTTCGGATTTCAACTCCATAACAATAACAGTCAAAGGGCCACGGGTTAATCTGTGGTTCAGTTCTGTTTGGTTGTGATACCGCAGATTACAGTGTTGACGGCCTGTCTCGTTACCATGGTGATACCGCAGATTACGGTGTTGACGGCCTGTCTCGTTACCATGGTGATACCGCAGATTACAGTGTTGACGGCCTGTCTCGTTACCATGGTGATACCACAGATTACGGTGTTGATGGCCTGTCTCGTTGCCATGGGTAGCTGGCTTTTTTTTAAAACTCCACAAGTCTGTCCAGAGCTAAACATGTGAACAGGTTCTTGAAGAATACAACTGCAAAGCAAGATAAAATGACATATTCTGATCCTTTTTTCCCCTTGTGTGTGTGTGTGTGCGTGTGTACGTGTGTGTGTGTGTGTGTGTGTGTGTGTGTGTGTGTGTGTGTGTGTGTGTGTGTGTGTGTGTGTGTGTGTGTGTGTGTGTGTGTGTATGTGTGTGTGTGTGTGTGTGTGTGAGTGCGTGCGCTTGTGTATAAACTCAAGAACCATTCGACTGATCAACGTCAAACATGGTGAGGCCAGTGATGGAAAAAGTACTCAACATGTTTTACTTAAGTAAAAGTATCAATACCACAATGCAGAAATGCTCTGTTACAAGTAAAAGTCCAATATTCAACATTTTCTAGAGTAAAAGCAAAAAAAATGTTGGCATCTACATATACTTAAAGTACCAAAAAAGTAAATGTACTAAAATGTTTGAGAATAGCAGATCTACAAGCTCACAAAGTGTTGCATCACAAAGCGTTGTGAGCTTGTAGATCGGCTATTTTCGAATAGCCTATGTATAAAATAAGGCTGAAGTGGTGAATGTATGTTTTATAATAAAACAACTTATATCTGCAAATTAACTGGCAACTAAAGTTTTCAAATGATTGTAGTGGGGTAAAAGTACAATATGTGTCTCTGAGATGTAGTGGAGTAGATCTAAAAGTACTGAAAACTTAAAATACTCCAGTAAAGTAAAGATTCCTCAAATTTCAACTTAAGTAGTACTTGAGTACACGAACCTGCGCCGTCTCCGACCCGGCCAAAGGGTGTGTGTGTTTTACCGAGTGGGAATTGGACTGGACCAGCGGTTATCCAGAACCCAACTCCAAGTATCTCTGTCTGTATGTGTTCCACTTAATGCCCATACATGTAGTAGGATAGCAAGTAAGTAAGGACAATGTATTTGTAGAGCACCTTTCACAGACATTCAGAGTCACAAAGTGCTTCACAACAAAAAGAGTAGAACATGTCAATGATAAAAGAAGACAAAAATAAAAGACAAGAGGGACTGCAGAAGATACATAATAATGTGAATCCACACGACCGGGATGGTTTACCAGGCTAATCAAAGGGACAAAGGCAGAGAGACAGACTGGCAGGCAGGCAGGCAGGCAGGCAGGCAGGCAGACAGACAGACAGACAGACAGACAGACAGACAGACAGACAGGCAGGCAGGCAGGCAGGCAGGCAGGCAGGCAGGCAGGCAGGCAGGCAGGCAGGCAGGCAGACAGACAGACAGACAGGCAGGCAGGCAGGCAGACATCAGGTACTCTTGAACAGTGGTTCTCAAACTTTTTTTTATGTCAAGGACCACCAAAAATGATATGTATTTGGCCGCGGACCCCCCATCTCAAAACATTTTTGTTCCAGGGACCCCCAGAAGCAACTATTTGAGTTACAAATGTATTACCTACACACATACACACACACTCAGAGACACGACTCCATCCATCCATTTATGGAAATGCAATTCCGACATTTTGGAGGGTTTTTTTTTTCTTCTTTTTTTTTCCCAAAATGACCAAATGCCAGCCACCAGAATGAACCTGCCAGCAGCCAAACGGTGTTACATTTCCTCTTTGGCAAATTCAATCTGAGGCGAGCACCTGCTGCTGCTCTGGGCTAGCGGAGTGTATAATACCAGTTTGTTGAACAGAAACATAATCGTTGCTGTCGGGCAGAAAAACCTCCTTTTCTCATAAATTAATGCCCTACTTGATCACACTACCGCGTCACACAGGAAGGCATCAAAAAGTAGTAGATCCACACGCTTGTAGATCTGCTACCTACAATTTGCTATTTCTGAATTTCGTCACCTTGCTAAACTAATGGCCTAAGTCATTTTTTTTTAAACAGATCCAAAACACAAACATTTCTTAATCATTTCACCGAAAACGTTTATGACAAATTGTGACTATTAAAATAAAAATAACACTGTCAGTCGTAACATAAGAGATTTAAATATAGGTTTAAATAGGGTTAAATCTGACTTGGCCAAATGATTTACTGATTTAAGCCATTTGGCCTAAGTCACAAAACCAACTGACTTTATAGGCCAAAAAAATTGCCTATTTTGGCCTAAGTCACACTAGGGAGATAGGCCATTATACTAAAAGGGGAGTGAACTGCATGATGATAGGCCATTTTACCAGAGGTGGCCAGTGTCATGAGGAGCTGACTTAAGCAAAAATATCATTCTCCTCAAAAAATGCCATTAGTTTAGCAAGGTGACGAATCCTGAAAAGTAACAGTTTTTGGAAAATATGAGGTTCACACCCGACACACAATATTTGAAAGCTTTACAGCCTCGCTTTACGCTTCGTCGCAAGACTGTGTCGCCACACGCCCACAACCCCGCTGTTGTGGGCTTGTAGATCGGTTATGTTCCAGCTCGCATGTGGCGAGTATGGTGACACCGTCTGACAGTGAAGTATAAATCATGAATGTGTGGAATGGAATTGCAAAAAAAAAAGAAAAGGGCCATTTCCCAGGCCAAAGCAATGTTCTTTTTGACAGTGCTTTCTGAACTGCCCATTGGCCACAATTTGAATATAATTGGTTCCATGCTGGCTTGTTGTAATGACTAGACTGGTTGCCCGCTGGCAGTGGTGTAAAGTAACTAAGTACATGTACTCAAGTACTGTACTTAAGTAAACTTTTTTGTTTGTTTTTACTTTCGTGGACTATTTCCAATTTTCAGTACTTTTACTTCTACTCCACTACATCTCAGAGGCAAATATTATACTTTTACTCCACTACCATTATTTGAAAACTTTAGTTACTTTGTTATCATGATTATTATTACAAAACATACATTAACCACTTCAGCCCTATATACATTTTGGCCATTTGAAAATAGCAGATCTACAAGCTCTACAAGCTCACCATGTGTTGCGATGCGACACATGGTGAGCTTGTAGATCTGCGATGCGACACATGGTGAGCTTGTAGATCTGCTATTTGCAGAAGATTAACTCTAACCCTAAACTTGTGAAATTTGACATTCTGCATAATGAGTAATTTTACTTTTGGTACTTTAAGTACCTTTTGATACCTACACTTTTGTAGTCAAGTACATTTTGAATTCCGGACTTATACAAGAGTACTTCTACATTGCCGTATTGATACTTTTACTTAAGTAAAAAATCTGAGTACTTGTTCTACTACTGTATATATAGCAAAATAAGTCAGAAAACTCTTAGGGACATATTTTCCCCTGTGCCTTACCCCATTATCCCTAATTTTCTTTGCCATTTTTTACTATTTAAAAAAAAAAAATCAAATAGTTCAACTAGCCGATCGACATGGACACGTTGTGAGCTTGAACTATTTGAAAAAAAAAAAAATAATAAATAGTAAAACATGGCAAGGAAGTTTAGGGATAACGGGTAAGGCACCGGCGAAAATATGGCCCCTAGGGGGGGGACCCCTGCAGTAACTATGAGGACCCCCTAGGGGTCCCGGACCCCCTGTTGAAGACCCCTGATACCTAAACGGTATCTTACAGCCGCTATACCCGCTATTGTTTTCCACACGGGGAGGGGCTGGAGCAGCTCTGTAATCACTCACGGTGATTCTGAGAAGGAAGGGCCTTATCCACCCGTTTCCTAGGCTTTTCACTGTGTTCCACTTCCTGTCTTTTGATCCAATGAAATCCAATGAAACCGGTCAGATGACTAATGATATCCAATGAAATCCAATGAAACCGGTCAGATGACTAATGATATCCAATGAAATCCGACAGGAAGTGGAAAACACACAGCCAAGAAACAGGTGGATAGATCACCGTGCCAAAAAACATGGCTCCCCATCCGCTTCCGTTCTATCTACTTCTCTAAAACCCCTATAACTCCCAAACTTTTTTACGTTGTGGAGAACGACTCATTTTGTATGCGCGATCGCTGCGCCATTGTGACCCGCGGTAAAGATGTTATCGTTCCAGGCGTTAGCCAGGACCGTCGTGCAAAATGCACGCATGCTTTGTTTCACATGGGTTGCTCGTCGTGGAGTCTACAGCTTAAAGATGCACTGCAGTGACATTTTCGGTCATTTTATTTTGAAGGTTCAATCTGAAACGTCGGCTCAACCGACTCTAAACCAACCAGAAGGTCCCATCCCTTCAGGCTATGGGATGTTGGATCTCAATCACTTCAGCCGTGCGCAACAAGGCTAGTGTTTGTTTACAAGTGAGAGAGAGACGGCCAGTGAAGCACGTGTGCTACTACCTGGCTTATTTCTAACCTATAATGTTTTCAGATACATATTTTAGTGTGCAGATGAAGTTTAAAATGAGTAATACACTCATCTTCAATGAGATTCAAAACGGAGTATCTCTGTAATTAAAATCAGCTGTGTTTGAAGAACGTGCAGCTATGGGAATCAAACAGGTGCATGTAATCAAGATTGATTTATATTCATGAAGGCTGCGTTATGTCATCACGCATCACGTTTTCGTTTACAGGAAGTAATTAAGATTGGCTTTTTAGGGACTTTAGTTATAAAATTACACAAAAATGTTTATTTTTTATTTTTTTTGGCATCTATTGTTAGGTATGCCAATATGATGACCATGGATATGCTCTAAAAGTGTGAAAAACTTTTTCATTTTTCATTTCACTACACCTTTAAACAGCACCGCGCAGCTCAACGGTGAGATTTCTGGCACCGAACGTAATCTGTTATTATAAAATTCTGGCACCGGATGTGTTAAAAGAAGACAATTTGTGCTCCAGTCAGCGGGGAGTAGGGCAAAGGCCCTACGTCCCCCGGTGGGGGCTCCTCACTGGTATAGGTGAGTCAGTAGGATACGACAGCACTGCAGTAACAACACACAGACATGTGTGTGGGGGGAGGAGTCAAATGGCATGACTAAATCGGGGAGAAAAAGGGGGGAACAAAATAAGTGGCTACTCTAAATGTAGGGGAAAAAGAAGAATGCTGCAACACTCCTGCACTCCAACCTCTCTCACACGCGCGCGCGCACGCACGCACGCACACACGCACACACACACACACACACACACACACACACAGCAACTGCCTTCCAGTTGCTGCTCGCATTCCAGGACATTTTGAAAATAGCCGATCTACAAGCGTCCACAATGCGATGTGACGCATTGTGAGCTTGTAGATCTGCTGTTTGACTTGTAACAGAGTATTTCTACATTGCAGTATTGATACTTTTTCTACCACTGCTTATCACAGACCCCACCCAATGTCATCGTCTAGACTGTTGTCATGACAACCAGACTAAATCAGAACCGCTCTGATTACCACTGTGGAGTTAATTGGAGCAAACCCAGACGGCACACACGCACGCACGCACGCACGCACGCGCACACACACACACACACACACACACACACACACACACACACACACACACACACACACACACACACACACACACACACACACACACACACACACACACACACACACACACACACACACACACACACACACACACACACACACACACACACAGAACCCGCTGGTGTGTGCAAATACATGCACATATTTATACACACACTGGTGTGCGTGCACACACACACACACACACACGCGACTGTAGATGTGTGCACAGGTTAAGGATGTGATGTATTAGTATCACTCTGTCTAGGCCAGTGGTTCTCAAACTATTTCATGTCAAGGACCCCCAAATTGATCAATATTTGGCCGCGGACCCCCATCTGATTTTTTTTTGTGCCATGGACCCCTTGGAGAGAAGATTTATGTTAAAATTCAATTCAAGATGCAATTCAGAATTATCAAAAAAACTGGCCAAACACTTTCAATATTTTCCCTAAAAAAATTCTAAAATAGCAGATATACAAGCTTGCAGCGTGTCACTTTGTGCCGCGCTGCGAGCTTGTACATCTGCTATTTGTTAATAGCCAACGTATAAATCGATTATGTGGTTAAAATGATTGAGGTTCAGAAAAGTCTCCCTTTCATCACCTGAAATGCAACAGCTGATAATCTCTCTCTCTCTCTCTCTCTCTCTCTCTCTCTCTCTCTCTCTCTCTCTCTCTCTCTCTCTCTCTCTCTCTCTCTCTCTCTCTCTCTCTCTCTCTCTCTCTCTCTCTCTCTCTCTCTCTCTCTCTCTCTCTCTCTCTCTCTCTCTCTAAACAAACATTATAATGTGGTCATTATATGTTCATAGTAGGGCAGAGCCCTGAAGGTGAAGGTTTTCAGCACCGGACAGCGCCGGGTGCTGAACAAAGCGCCCACCATGAGAGCAGTGTCTCTTAAAGGGTCTACACCATGATTTTTAAAGTTGTCTTCTTTTGTGTGTGTTTTTGGTCTCCCCTACCTCTCTTCTATCCTCAAAAATTGGGGTTTTCTGTAAATTGGTCTAAAAACAGGCCAAACTGATTTGGTCCCCCCTGTCAGGGAACAATTCCTCCCGTTTTTCAGTTCCAACCCCCCCCCCCCCCACTTTTTCCACACAGAACCAGGAGATAACATGCATACAAACTGGCTCAATCATTTTAATTCTATCATTGATTAAAATGACAAAATGATG
>NC_139957.1:43826390-43831390 GCF_963454915.1 Gymnoscopelus microlampas | reverse complement strand
TTAAAAAAATACAATAAAAACATTTGTCTTGTTAAGAAGTAATGAAAGTAGTGCCGAAAATAGCAGATCTACAAGCTCACAACACATCTGTGACGAGTTGTGAGCTTTTAGATCGGCTATAGTATACATCAGGCATTACGACGCGGTCAAGGCCTGCCAAAACAATGTTTAGTCGACTTAAGTTTAGTTGACAAAAACTAGACTAAAACTGAAACATGTCAGATGACAAAAATGAAGATGACTAAAACAAATTGTTCTGACAGAATTAACAGTGCATGCCACTCCCCCCCCCCCCTCTCTCTCTCCCTGTCTCCTGTTCTCTCTCTACACTGTGACTATCAATAAAGGCAGGAACAATCCAGAAAGAAAAAAAATTATAACTTTAAAAAAGACTGACAAGTTGAAGTGACGATGGTGCACAGACTACAGAGTGGACTGTTGTTAACCCATTGAGACCGGTCATTTTAAGATTTATTTGGCTATTCAAAAATAGCAGATCTACAAGCTCATAGCGAGCTTGTAGATCAGCTATTTTTGAAAAATCTCGAAAATGTGCGTAAATCTTTGAATATATATTTCTTTAAGCGAACATTTGTAATATATTTAGTTCCAGGGACTTCCAGGAGCAAAGATTTGAAGCAAGAAAAAAAATATATATATATATTCAAAGATTTGCACACATTTTCACGATTTTTCAAAAATAGCAAATATACAAGCTGTAGGTCTGCTATTTTTGAATAGCCCAAAGTATAAAATAATGCTTATAGCTACAAATCTCCTTACAGTATGCGTTCCCGGTATTCATGGGTTAAAGTAATTGGCAGTTTTCGTGGGTCCCGGCGGGGAGACGCAGACAAACTGCCAGTTTTTCTGATCTAGCAGCTAATTAATTGCATTGGCCCCGGCTGTCTGGGGTCTTAAACGAGTCCCTTATCAGACGGCCTGGATGAGAGGCGCGGGGCCGTCAGGAAGCGGACGGTTCACAACCTCCAGTCAAAATAAAAAGCCTGCTGCCAGCTTTGACTTGCTTTGAAGTAAGGAAAATACTCCTGACAGAGAGGGAGGGGAGGGAGAGACTATTCATTTGGTTCACTTTATTCATTTTGTGTCCAGTAACCACACCCTGCATTTCAACAGACCAGTGGTTCTCAAGCTTATTCATCTCAAGGACCACCTCCCCCCCCACCCAATATGCAATCAGCCGTATTCGACCCCCTTCTGAAAATATGGTGTGTCAGGGACTCAAGTACAACATGTGTGTTGTTAAAGGTTCTATGACATTCATTTTAACTTTTTTTTTTTTTTTGGGGGGGGTTTTATGACTCCCCAAAAAAACCTGAACTTTGAACATTCAGTGGATTTTCTGTGGTCTGGGGTTTTCTGAATAATTAGGCTGAAAAGTAATCTGTGATTGCCCCTTGGAGAGTGAAGTCACAGGCCATTAATCCCGCCCACTCTCCTCCTCACCCCTCCCCTATCCTTTCCTTTGGGGAGGGGGGGGGGGGGGGGGCGGAGCAGAGGCGATGATTGACCGGCAAAATCCCTCAACAGCGACACCCGCAGGCAAAGATGTCTTTTTTCATTGCAGTTGAAAAGGCTTTAGAAACGTGAAAGAAAACCACCTGCAATGGCTCACTGGAGTGGAATTTTCAGTTAAAACTTTGTATACACGTTTGAAGGACCATGACAAAGACTTTTAATGTGCTGTAAAACTGAATGTCTTGAAACCTTTAAGATGTTAGAAAATTTTTAGAAAATTGCAGATCTGCAAGCTCACGGAGCGTTGCGTTGTATCAAATAGCCGATGCATATAATACTGTAGGGTTAAAGTGCTTACACTGATGTGATGTTAACACAATTTACAAGGGATCCCCTTTGAAGCCCCTCAAGGACCCCTGGGGGTTCCCGGACCGCACTTTGAGAACCACTACACCATAGGGGCAGCAATAAAACACATACCCTCCACTACACACACACACACATACAATCTATGTGGGGTGATGCAACTCTGATGATGGAGAGGGCCACTATATTTCCACACTCACTCCAGAGGGCCACATTGCATATACTGTCGGGCCAATCTATGTCACACAAAAGTAGCAAAAATAGCCGGTTTTGAGCTTGTAGATCTGCTATTTTTTAATTGGAATCCAGATTTTTTTTTCTTGCTATTTTTTATTTGGAAAACTGAAAAGTCACATTTTTATTTCATTTCAAATGCATTTAGTTATACTTATGTTAACTTTATGAACTTAAATACAAATATATTAGACATAAAAAAAAACAATATAATTTTAATACTAGTCATTAAGCTACTAATACAGACAGAAGTAATTAAAGCGGGTCATGTTTACATGTTTGGAATTGTAACAGCTGAAATCAATAATATATCAGTATTCTGATATTAACATGGGGGCCGCATTAAGTGAAGGTGGGGGGCCGCATGTGGCCCCCGGGCCGCCAGTTGCCCATGTATGATCTATGGGTATAAGTAACAGTATGTCACTCAACATAACAGCGCCTCCGCCATATATGGGCGGCTGCCAATGATAGCAGACACAGCACTATATGGCCAGCATTTTTGCCTCATTTTTGGGCCTCCCAAGTTGTTGAAACCATCTAACATCCAGTCAAATATAACTTAACCCATTAAGGCCTGAGGATGATTCTTACTAATGTCTCCTAAATCCTAACAGTTTTCTGAAGAACGTATCTTTCTATATCAGTGGTTCTCAAACTTTTTCATGTCAAGGACCCCCAAAATGATGTGTATTTGGCCGCGGACCCCCCATCTCAAAATGTGTTGTTCCAGGGACCCCCCAGAAGCAAATATTTGAGTTACAAATAGTCACTTTAAAAAAATATATATTCAAAGATTTGCACACATGTTCACGGTTTTTCATAAATAGCAGATCTACTAGCTCATAGCGCGGCACTTGGTGCCGCGCTATGAGCTTGTAGATCTGCTATTTTCAAATAGCCGAAGTGTAAAATAATGCTTTTTTAACTTGAATCAAAAAGTGACAAAAAAAAATTAAAACTTAAAAAATAGCCTGCACCTGGTGTATCAGCTGTCAAACATGTAAAGATGTCTGGGTTATCACAGAGATGGAACATGAATGGAATGACACAGGAATGTTTGTACAGAATTCTCACTGAAGATGCATGATATTTGTTATACTGCCTTCGCTATGGGTTCCACTATTATGTCATGATGTGCTACATACATTCATACCAGTTGTATGGTATGCAACACATACACACACACACACACACACACACACACACACACACACACACACACACACACACACACACACACACACACACACAGTGTGTTAGATTATTGAAGTGGTAGAGAGTAGGGTGATCTTTCTAATAGAAACTCATGAATGAACCATGACAGTCTTACAGTAGAGCTGATGCTTATGGAGGTTACAGTACACAGGAATACGTGCTCCTATTTTTAAATGTTTACCATGCCATGCTAAAGCTGCTGCCTGCGGAGGTTACACGAGAAGAAGTGTTCCTATTTTTAAATGTTTACCATGCCATGCTAGAGCTGCTGCCTGCGGAGGTCACACAAGAATAAGTGTTCCTAGTTTTAAATGTTTACCATGATGACAGTCTAGAGCTGCTGCCTGCGGAGGTTACACAAGAAGAAGTGCTCCTATTTTTAAATGTTTACCACGATAACAGTCTAGAGCTGCTGCATGTGGAGGTTACACAAGAATAAGTGTTCCTATTTTTAAATGTTTACCATGATGACAGTCTAGAGCTGCTGCATGTGGAGGTTACACAAGAATAAGTGTTCCTAGTTTTAAATGTTTACCATGATGACAGTCTAGAGCTGCTGCCTGCGGAGGTTACACAAGAAGACGTGCTCCTATTTTTAAATGTTTACCATGATGACAGTCTAGAGCTGCTGCCTGCGGAGGTTACACAAGAAGAAGTGCTCCTATGTTTAAATGTTTACGTTTACCATGATGACAGTCTAGAGCTGCTGCCTGGGGGTTACACAAGAAGAAGTGCTCCTATTTTTAAATGTTTACCATGATGACAGTCTAGAGATGCTGCATGTGGAGGTTACACAAGAAGAAGTGCTCCTGTTTTTAAATGTTTACCATGATGACAGTCTAGAGCTGCTGCATGTGGAGGTTACACAAGAAGAAGTGCTCCTGTTTTTAAATGTTTACCATGATGACAGTCTAGAGATGCTGCATGTGGAGGTCACACAAGAAGAAGTGTTCCTATTTTTAAATGTTTACCATGCCATGCTAGAGCTGCTGCCTGCGGAGGTCACACAAGAATAAGTGTTCCTATTTTTAAATGTTTACCATGCCATGCTAGAGCTGCTGCCTGCGGAGGTCACACAAGAATAAGTGTTCCTATTTTTAAATGTTTACCATGCCATGCTAGAGCTGCTGCCTGCGGAGGTCACACAAGAATAAGTGTTCCTAGTTTTAAATGTTTACCACGATGACAGTCTAGAGCTGCTGCATGTGGAGGTTACACAAGAATAAGTGTTCCTATTTTTAAATGTTTACCATGATGACAGTCTAGAGCTGCTGCATGTGGACGTTACACAAGAATAAGTGTTCCTATTTTTAAATGTTTACCATGATGACAGTCTAGAGCTGCTGCCTGCGGAGGTTACACAAGAAGAAGTGCTCCTGTTTTTAAATGTTTACCATGACAGTCTGACAGTAGAGCCGCTGCTTGTGGAGGTTATGCAAGAAGTGCTCCTATATTTGTATGTTGCACCTCAGGCACCTCTCTCTCTCTCTCTCTCTCTCTCTCTCACACACAAGTACAAAATATCTTGTTTTCAGGACATTAGTATGGACACATTTCACAATGACTCAGGCCACATACACACACACAGTACACAGCATACAAAATATCACCATTTCTGCAACACAACAGACGTGAAACTCATTCACATCAGCCTTCCATCAACACTTCAACAGTCACTGATAGACTTCAATTCCAAGTGACTT